>NC_135808.1:115839994-116197962 GCF_964213995.1 Mustelus asterias
TTGTCCGACTGCAAAAAGGTTGTCTCCAATCAAGATACAAACACAGGATGAAGATCGTCATTATATTTTTTGGACTTTCTGGACTATTTGGCCTTAATGGCCACTCGGTAGTGAAAAAATGCACTCCCCGGGGACTGCATGCCAATATCTATCTCTATATGTCATATATTTATGCTGAAAAGTTGAATGTGAGCCAATGTTGGGTTTGCATCCACATCCCCGTCCATTCTAGGGAAGGAATACCTCTCCAATCCCTCCCATTCCCTATAGAAGAGACAGTTGAATGGATTCTACGTCAAAGCCAACCAGGGTGGGGAGGAGACATGAGAGACTGGAAATCGGCTGGCTATGAAATGACTAGGTTTTCGGCTTGGTACCAGCCTGCTTATAATCATGCTTTGCTTCCACCCTCCCTTACCGTCCCCTCGAATGATGTGCGAGGTTCCCTATGTTTTAGTAAATCAAGGAAAGGAAAGTTGATGGGGCAAAGTAGATGCAACCTTACAGCTGAGTGGCAAGGACCAGTCTAACCTATCTAACAAGGGGCAGGGGAGCTAACGAACTGATTCTTATGGCCTCAGCATTGGGACAACTGGCAAACATAACAGTGGCAGAAGCCAGGGCAACTGGACAGGCACTGACCGAGGTCTCGGTTGAGCTAGTGGCTGTCCGGACCGTGGCATTACAAAATCGACTGGCTTTGGATTACCTGTTAGTCTCGCAGGGAGGAACATGCACCATTGTAGGTCAGGAATGCCGTACTTATATCCCAGATGCCTCTGAAAATATCACCAACCTGGCTGACCATATTAAGAGACAGGCTGATCAACTTCAAAAGATTGGCCGTGAATTTCATGATCATAATCCACCAAGTTGGTTAGGATGGCTGGATCACGGATTATTTGATTGGATCTTTAAGGCCTTCATGCTATTACTACTACTGCTACTGGGGATAGGATTGCTTGGTTGCTTGTGTAAATGCATCGTTAATCGGGTCATGGATATACCTATTTAATTAGTTGTCATGATATGACAAAAGGAGGGAATGTGGAATTGTATGAACTAAGCAGTAGCATGCTGGGAAAATTGGTCAACTATTTGTACAATATAAAGAACGGCTGACCAAAGCTATTTCAAAATGCCAGACCCTTGTAAGAGCTAATAAGGCTGTATGAGTAAATAAAACAAGATAAGGTCAGGGAGGAAGGAGTCACCGACCGTCTGTTCCATCAAAGGACAAGATAAGGGTATGAATAATGGGACAACGAGTTCTGGAAGGTCAGCAAGTTAAAACCTGATTATTGATATTGCTCACGATTCTATTACTAATCAAATTCCTGAATATGCTCTGGTCACGAAAACTGATAATGATTATGTATAAATACTGAACAGTTTCTTTGTGTAAGCGCGGACTTGTGGAAGAATTAGCAGTTGAACCAACTGCTCTCTGAACTCAAGTTTTCAGCCAAAACTGCATGCAGTTATTCGCAAATAAATGCTTGTTATATTGTCAGAACGAATTTTGAGTCTTTATATCACACTCAAGAAGCAGGAAAATTTCCACTTCAACATATCCACCTTGCCAGCTCACCTCTGATTCCATGCGACTTCACCTTCTGCACCAGTCTGCCATGAGGGACCTTGTCAAAGGCCTTACTGAAGTCCATGCAGACAACATCCACTGCCCTACCCTCATCAATGTGGGATGTGGATAAGAAATTGGTTAAGGATAGAAAACAATGGTAATGATTGGAGGAGTAATATTAAAGTGGACAGATGTTCTGGCTGGGATGTCCAGGGTTCAGGTTATTTGTTTATTTTATTAGTGTCACAAGTAGGCTTACATTAACATTGCAATGAGGTTACGGTGAAATTCCCATAGGCGCCGGTTCGGGTACACTCATAGAATCATTGAATCCCCACAGTGCAGAAGGAGGCCTTTCGGCCTATCAAGCCTGCACCGACAACAATCCCCGGCCCTATCCCCAAAACCCCACATATTTATCCTGCTAATCCCTCTAACATATACTGGGACACTATAAGGGGCAATTTATCATGGCCAATACACCTAACCTGCACATCTTTGGACTATGGAAGGAAACCGGAGCACCCGGAGGAAACCCACGCAGACACAGGGAGAATGTGCAAACTCCACACAGACAGTGACCCAAGCCGGGAATGGAACCCAGATCCCTGGAGTTGTGAGGCAGTAGTGCTAACCACTGTGCCACCTTGCCGCCCTGAGGGAGAATTTAGCATGACCAATGCACCTAACCAGCATGTCTTTCAAGCTTTAGGCAGCAGACAATGGCACAGTGGTTAGTACTGCTGCCTCACAGCGCCAGGGACCCGGGTTAGATTCCCGGCTTGGGTCACTGTCTCTGCAGAGTTTGCACATTCTCCCCATGTCTGTGTGGGTTTCCTTCAGGTACAGGCTAGGTTGATTGGCCATGCTAAATTGACCCTAGTTCAGGGGATTAGCAGGGTAGATGTGTGGGGTTACAGGAATATGGCCTGCGTGGGATTGCGGTCGGTGCAGACTTGATGGGCTGAATGGCCTCCTTCTGCACTGTAAGAGTTCTATGATTCTATGATGGCTTGTGGGAGGAAACTGGAGCACTTGGAGGAAACCCACGTAGATGCAGGGAGAATGTGCAGACTCCACACAGACAGTGATGCAAGGTGGGAATCGAACCCTGGTCCCTGGCGCTGTGAGGCGGCAGTGCTAACCACTGCGCCATTGTGCTGCCCAGTGTTGGTACCACAATCCCTTCTGATTGACAGCAATGATTCACAAATTCAGTGCAAACCAGTCAGCTTTGTAGACACCATTAAAGGGGGGGGGGGGGGGGGAAATGGAATTGAAGAAAGCTGATCAGTAAAATGAGTTTAAATTAACAACATAAGTAGCTCTCTCCACAACAGATGCTGCCAGACCTGCTGAGATTATCCAACATTCTCTGCTTTTATATAATGTGAGTAGTTGCCCAAGCACTATTAGGGAAAGATTGGGAGAAACATGGTATTTTAAACCAGGGGGAGTGATGATTATATAGTTTTATATCAAATAGTTGAAAGGAGTAGATACAATTAACCCAGAATAGAATTTTAAATTAAACTGCAGGAACGGCACAATGGAAGCACGGGGTAGAGCTAGTGATAGGTAACTTTATGATTGCTATGGGGGTTCTTCCATTACTTGATAAAATGCTGGAGGCAAAATCCCTGGAATCAGTTCAGAAACAATTAGATACGATAACGGGAAGTGAACAAGTGAATTCAGTGAGTCCAGAAAGCCTTTCACATCAAAAGCATCATTGATTGATTGATTTATTATTGTCACATGTATTGTTACACACTATACAGACATAACATACCGTTCATAGAGTACATAGGGGAGAAGGAAAGGAGAGGGTGCAGAATATAATGCAGTTACGGGCAGGGTGAAAAGATAGATCAGCTTAATGTATGATAAGACCATTCAAAAGTCTGATGGCAGCAGGGAAGAAGCTTGAGTTGATTGGTAGGTGTTTTCAGACTTTTATAGCTATTTCCCGATGGAAGAAGGTGGAAGGCACGATAATTTTGTGAGCCTAACTCACCAGGATAAAGTTTACTTCTCGAGGCTGGATAGTGTTGTTGCAAAGCCAGAGAGCCCCGCCTCAATAGTGAAACCTGACTCGAAGTTTCGCTCAGGTGAAGGCACGGCGGTTTCACCTCCACAGGTAAGTGTGAGTAGAGTAACCTCCTTGTATTTTAAGCCACAATATGCAAATAACTTTAGTTTTGATCAGCGCCTTTCGGTGATCCTTGATGCAGTCCCGATATACGGGGCAAAAGCAGACCAGATAGGGGGAGTGTTTGGCAGTGGATCGGAGATCCATCTTGAGGTAATGCACAATGTTCACTAAAAACATGTCAGAATAAGAGCGTGATTAATTCCAGCGAGTGGATTATCCAGGAATTATCAGTATGTGGCACGTCAATAGACTATTTGGAGTACAGTTTTTTTTAAAAAAAACGCTTAGCAACTTAAAACAGAATTGTCTGTATTGGCAGTGGAGGCAAATAGTCTGAAGACTTCTTCGTTTTCATGTGTCAACTCAACCGTAAAAGCTACAGTACTCCTGGCAGGCACTGCATTATTTATGAAAGGCGCAGCAGTGCCCTGTTCTGTATCAATCAACCACACTTGTCAGATTCTGTGTCACATAGGAAGATTTTTTTTTAAAAAACGATGGTAATATCACCCCCGACCAAAGTTTCTAAGCAGTTATCATAATCAAACAATCACAAACACGGAATCACGGCTAATCCTTCCAGTGATCAGTTTGTCAGCAACATACCTGAGGGTAATTAATCTTGCAGTGTGTAATAATCTGAAAGCACGAGGAGCTGGGCTCGGCATTGACACAAATGTCAAACAATCAAAAACCGGACAAACCACTTTATAAAAGCACGTGGTATGGATGTGATTCAAATACACAATGTTTAAATAATAATAATAGCCAATGTTTCCCAGGTTGTAACCTTGGGATTTAAAGGGTAATTATTTCCATTTTGTAACACTATTTAAGTTTGACCATGACTATTTGTCATTGCCAGACAGTATTATTCTCGATAGTTTTAAAATTCTGCCGTGTAGTATCAGCTTCTGTATAGAAACATAGAAGATAGGAGTAGGAGGAGGCCACTTGGCCCTTCGCGCGTGCAACGCCATTCATTACGATCATGGCTGATCGTCCAATTCAATAGCCTAATCCTGCTTTTTCCCCATGATCTTTGATCCCATTCATCCCAAGTGCTATATCTAACCACTTCTTGAATGCATTCAATGTTTTGGCATCAACTACTTCCTGTGGTACTGAATTCCACAGGCTCACCACTCTTTGAGTGAAGAAATGTCTCCTCACCTCCTAAATGGTCTACTCTGAATCCTCAGACTGTGATCCCAATATTTGTGTAAAAATTCTACTATTTAAATGGAGGGATAAATCCATTTAAACCAGACTATATAATTTCAGGAATTTGTGGGACACGAGCATCGCTGGCTGGCCAGCATTTATTGCCCATCCCTAAGTGCCCTTGGAGGGCAGTTGAGAGTCAACCACATTGCTGTGGCGCTGGAGTCACATGTAGGCCAGACGAGGTCAGGACGGCAGATTCCCTTCCCTAAAGGACATTAGTAGAGCAGATGGGTTTTTCTGACAATCGACAATGGTTTCATCAGTAGATTCTTAATTCCAGATATTTTTATTGAATTCAAATTCCACCATCTGTCCTGGCGGGATTCGAACACGGGTCTTCAGAACATTAGTTGAGTTTCTGGATTAATAGTTTAGCAATAATACAGCTAGGCCATCACCTCAGCGCTACTGTTTCAAAATTCTAGTAACAATTTCTGCAAGAACAAAATGTCTTCATCCTTTTAATGGATTGTCAAATAATCTTAAAGTCTCCTTGTAACATGGCAAAACACCATATTCTTGTTTCTCAGTGGAAAAGT
Organism: Mustelus asterias; assembly: GCF_964213995.1. Classification (NCBI taxonomy): domain Eukaryota; kingdom Metazoa; phylum Chordata; class Chondrichthyes; order Carcharhiniformes; family Triakidae; genus Mustelus; species Mustelus asterias. The sequence continues at coordinate 115,845,501 of NC_135808.1, forward strand.
GCCGTGATGTTTACTGCAGATGTGCTGTATTTGAGTACAGCATCCACACCTCATTAATCCAACTCAATGCTTCATCAATGACTGACAATGTGATGGTGGTAATGTCTCATACACAGGAGAAATCGATACCACCTCATGTATAATTTATGCCCAGTATTCAGGCTTGCTACATTCTGTTTCGTGAAACCAGTCTGCCATACTACGGATTAATTACCAGGAACTAGGAATCACAATAAAATAATTAACTGTGCCCCCTAATGACTACCAACTTCATAAGTGGCACAGTGGTTAGCACTGCTGCCTCACAGTGCCAGGGACCCGGGTTCAATTCCAGGCTTGGGTCACTGTCTGTGCGGAGCCTGCATGTTCTCCCCATGTCTGTGTGAGTTTCCTCTAGCATATTTTTTTTATTCATCCAGAAGATGTGGGTGTCATAGGTATTTACTTGTGAGAACCAGCTTTTTGAATTGTTGCAGTCCATGTGGTGCAGGTACTCCCACAGTGGTATACAGTTCCTGTATGTTGGTTCAGTGACAGTAAAGGAAAGGCAATATACCTCCAGGTCAGGATGATGTGTGATTTGGAGAAGAGTTTGGAGGTGTTCACTTGTGTCTGCTGCTTTTGTCCTCCTGGTGATAAAAGTGATTGGTTTGGGAGATGCTGTCAAAGAAGCTTTGGCAGGTTGTTGCACCGTTCCTTGTAGACGGTTCACTGCAGCCACATTGAGCAGGCGATGTATGTTTAAGGTGGTGGATCGGATGCCAATCAAACAGGATATTTTTTCTTGAATGGTGTCAAGCTTCTTGAGTGTTGTTGGAACTGTGGGGGCTGAGGGGTGGAGTGCATACCAAGATAAGTTAGAAACCTCTGCAAGAGGTGCAAAGGTAAATATGTGACTAATACAAGACGTGCCTGTTTTTGGTAAAACCTATACATATTGTTGGATCAAAAATTAAAACTGTGGGGGCGATTCTCCCATCCCACTGCGCCAGCTGACTCGTGGGATCTGCGCTGGGCGTCCGGCCCCGAGCACGTCTCTGAGTGCCGGATATCCAGCTCCGTCAGTCCCACTGGAAATAGGTGCGGAGCTGCATTAGGCATGCAAAGATTCATTTTAATATAATTTGTATATGATTAGAGGGCCCGGGACTGATATTCCAACCCCCCCCCCCCCCCCCCCCCCCCCCCCCGGGCCCCACCAGGAGTATTTCACGCAGGCGGGAATTACTATAGCTTCCCACTTGCGGGGACCTGGTGGCCGATCCCACTGGAGTGAAGGGAGGGCAATCAGGGCCCCCCCATAGTGGGTGGTGAGGGGGCATGCCCCCGGGCATTGGCACCTTGGCAGTGCCCAAGGGGCAAAGTGCCAATGCCCAGGGGGCACCTTGGCATAGGGCAGTGCCAAGGTAGCAGGGCCTAATGGGGGCTGGGCCTGATGGGGGGGCCGATCGATGGGGGTGGGATGTCCTGCTGAGACTCTGCACTTTGGGATCACAAGCAGAGGGAGGTGAGCTATCGAGATGGCCAGTGCTGACAGATCGGTGCATGCGCAGTGGCTTGCTCAGCGCTATGCTGCCGGCCTCTCCGGTAGGAATAGGCCCCTCCTACATATTTTTATCGTAATTTACACTAGTGCACAGAGTGTAGGGGATTCTTCTCCGAATTCTTACTGAAAAAACCAACATGATTTACTCCAGTTTTTAAGCAAATTTGATACTTAGACATCGCCCCCTGTTTGTGTACATGCAAGGCATGGTATGAATATGTGCAGTTATCCTGTGAACATCAGAGTCTGCCTCAGAGGTATTCCTTTGAGGTAGTGTTCTCTTCCTGCATATGCTTGAATAAAGAGATCGTAACCTGCTCTGAGTCTCCCGTGGTTTGTTCATAAGAAATCAGTGATAAAAATCCCTTTAATACTCTTGTGCATTCTAGATGGTGGAATGGCTTTGGGGTGCAGTCAGGAGGTGAGTCAGTTGCTGTAGAATATCCAGCTTCTGAACCTTTCCTGTAACCTCTGTATTTATGTAGTTGGTCCAGTTGAGTTTCTGTTTCATGGTAACCCTCTCCAGTCTACTGATGGTAAGGGAAATTGACAATGGAAGTGCTGTTGAGTGTTAAGGGGAGGTGTTTAGACTCTCCCTTGTTGGAGATGGTCATCACCTGGCACTTGTATATTGTGCATGTTATTTTGCATCAATAACATCCTCACTTCATGCCTTTATGATGGAGGAAAGGTCAGGGATGAAGTAGCTAAAGATGGTTGGGCCTAGGACACTACACTGAGGAACTTCTGCAGCGGTGTCCTGGGGATGAGCTGATCTGACATCTAATAACCACCATCATGTTCTGTTTTGCTCGGCATGACTCTAACCAGTGCAGTTTTCCTTCTGATTCCTATTGACTTTGCTTTTGCTGGGCACCCTGATGCCACACTCGGTCAAATGTTTGATGTCAAGGACAATCTCTCTCACCTCACCTCTTGAACTCAGCTATTTTGTTCATGTTTGGAGCAAGAATTAATGATATCTGATAATGCACAGAGTTACAGAGCTGTGGCACTTGCTGCAGTACACATCTCCCACACGGAGCAGGCATTATCAGTCACTACAATTGTCAATTTTTTTTTGCCTTTGGTTGCTTCCAGAGTACCACAGGCAATATAAATCAACTTGAAGTGTACGGCCAAATGCTTCGTTGAGGAATTCATAGAATCCCTACAGTGCAGAAGAAGGCCATTTGGCCCATCGAGTCTGCACCAACCTCAATCCCACTCAGGCCCCACTCCATAACCCCACATATTTACCCTGCTGATCCCCTGACACTAGAGTCAATTTTAGCATGGCCAATCAACCTAACCCGCACATCTTTGGACTGTGGGAGGAAACAGGAGCACCCGGAGGAAACCCATGCAGACACGGTGAGAATGTGCAAACTCCACAAAGACAGTGACCCGAGGCTGAATTGAACCTGGGGCCCTGGCGCTGTGAAGCAGCAATGCTTCTGTACCACTGTGCTGCCCCAACCACTGCGTCACCATGCCGTTCAGCAAGATCAACTTCATGATCGCTTTTCTGCACTGAGCAGGAAAAGCAGCTTGGTGCGACTGTCCAATCTTATCAAAGTGTAGGAGGATGTTGCCCTCTGAGCCCTTGGAATGATTTCTTGGTGTGTGTGTGTGTGTATCAAAAAGGGCTCCACTCCAACAATGTGTGGTGGCTTAATTGATGATCAACATTTGACCCATTAGGCCAGTGCCAATTGCCTGGGTAGCAATAAAAATGCTTCAATTTTTAGACTGCCACTTATGCCACCTTTATCTAACAGAGAAGGCAATCTTGAAGAATGTCTGTTTGGATCCAAATCAACCCACTGCAGACATGGTTAGTGGTCTGCTTATGCCAGCCATGGATGCAAGTTGAGCATAGCTACATTGAGACTAAAGTTTATTAAAGATTATTTATTAGTGTCACAAGTAGGCTTACATTAACACTGCAATGAAGTTACTGTGAAAATCCCCTAGTCGCTGGGAATCGAACCTAGGTCCCTGGTGCTGTGAGGCAGCAGGGCTAACCACTGTGCCACCGTGCCACCCTTGGAGTGCCCTGTAATTTTTTTTTTTAACTTTTCCAATTCAATCAAATCAAGTCCAAATCAGAGTCTCAACAAGTTGAGACATTTCCAATCCAAGCTGACAAGACAGGGCCTCCACTCCTGTCTTGGGCCTGATCTACATGAGCCAAGCTGATTGGAGTAGGCGCAGACTCACCTCCTCCAAGGCTTGATCTCATTTGCATCTTAGCCAAAAGGCCGAGATGCCGCTTTTAAAAAATTGCTTCAAATGAAGCTTAAATGCAACCTAATGACCTCAATCAAGTGCAGCCTGTCCATACTACACTTGATCTTAGCCAAAAGGCCGAGAAGCGTGAAATTTTCTTTTTGTACTTTTCCAATTCAATCAAATCAAGTCCAATTCAGAGTCTCAACAAGTTGAGACATTTCCGATCCAAGCTGACAAGACAGGGCCTCCACTCCTGTCTTGGGCCTGATCTACATGAGCCAAGTGATTGGAGGAGGGGGAGGTTTCCTCTTCCAAGGCTTGGTCTCATTTGCATCTTAGCCAAAAGGCCGAGATGCCACTTAAAAAAATTGCTTCATATGAATATGAAGCTTAAATGCAACTTAATGGCCTCAACCAAGTGCAGCATCCTAACCATACTAGCCAAAAGGCCAAAGCGTGAATTTTTTTTTAATGTACTTTTCCAATTCAATCAAATCAAGTCCAATTCAGAGTCGCAACAAGTTGAGACATTTCCAATCCAGGCTGGCAAGACAGGGCAAGCGACCATTTACCCTGTCCTGGGCCTGATCTACATGAACCAAGCTGATTGGAGGAGGGAAAGCAATTCCTCCTCCAAGACTTGATCTCATTTGCATCTTAGCCAAAAGGCCGAGATACTGCTTTTAAAAATTGCTTCATATGAAACATATGAAGCTTAAATGCAACCCAATGACCTCAACCAAGTGCAGCATCCTCATAACTACACTTGATCTTAGCCAAAAGGCCGAGAAGCGATAATTGCTTGACCATATCAGGTCAGTTATCTGGGTGCTGAGTGAGTTTTTTTGCAAGTTTATTGACCTAGCTAATTCTATTACACCTTTTTGGATCACCTTGTCTTCACAGTATGCACAGGCTTTTGTTGCAAAGAAAAACTCCAAATCTCTTTTTGCCAACCTTAGAATTTAGAATCGATGCCTGAAATGTCCTTTGCATCTCCCATTCAAACAAGGGCAATTAGGGGAATTATCAGAGGGCATAATTCCTCCGTTTGCATTTCATTGTAATACCCCTGCCCAAATAGAGGAGGTAAATTCTTCACTGTTGAACCAACGCTGGGAAATTGTGAGTGCAGGAGCTGCCGATGCAGCAGAGCTCACCCCAAACAATTTTCTGTTCCTGTGTGCCCTTGCATGGTTGACTGAAACATTGACATGGAAATTTAAGCTGCAGCGTTAAACTAGCTAAAGATATGACTGAGGACAAAAAACACTTGAAATACTTAGCAGACCAGTCAGCATCTGTGGAGAGAGAATCAGAGTCAATGAGCCCAATTTTACCATTGCGTCATGCCCGTTTTCGGGCGCGAAAACTTGGTAAAGTCGGGCGTGAGGTCATTAACGCAGTCCGCGTCTGCCCAAATGCCCACTTACCAAGGCCTGAAAATGGCCACGATCCGAACTGTGCCCGAAACGGGCGCAACGGTGATTTAAATGCAATTGCATGCATTTAAATTGAATTAATGGGCTGCCTGCCCAACTTTGCCAGCATTTCCCCCTTTACCATTGTGTTCGCCCGTCCAGATTTGGTGCAAAACAGACCTGCTCGGCAAAGGTCTGCTTCGAGTGCTCCAGCTTCTGAAGAGGTAAGTTCAGAGCTTCCAACGGCTCACTAACTCAGATTGATGGTGAAGGAGGGAGGGAGGCAGGTCAGATCATTCTCTGGTGAGGCAGGGGATGGGAGGGAGGAGGAGGCCCGATCATTCTCTGGTGGGGAGGCGGGGGCGGGGGAGGCCAGATCATTCTCTGGTGGGGGGGGGGAGGCCAGATGGTTTTCTGGCCGGGAGTGGGGGGAGGAGGGAGGCTAGATGGATCTCTGGTGGAGGAGCAGAGGGGGCCCGCTGCCACTCTGCCGGCAATTGGTGGGGGGGAAGGGGAGAACAAAGAACAATACAGCACAGGAACAGGCCCTTCAGCCCTCCAAGCCCACGCCGCTCCCCAGTCCAGGATTGAATCCTGAATCCAGGATCCCCGCCCAATTTTCCAGCCTATCTACATCCTAATATCCTATCCACCGAGCTGTCCCTCACAGCTACGATGCTTTGTTCATCACAACCTATTAACTCACCCCCACCCCCCCATTCCAGACCATGTGATCTCCAGGGAGAGGCGAAAACCCAGAGTGAAAACCCCAGGGCCAATATGGGGAAAAAAAATCTGGGAAATTCCTCTCCGACCCCCTGAGGCGATCGAAACGAGTCCAGGAGATCACACTGGCCCTGATCAGAAAATGCTTCCCAACCCTATTCATTTCCACTTCTGCTTTACGAACACCATCTGAATTCCCTGCCCCCGAGACAGGTTCCCAACTATCCGCAGTCTCGCTCTGTACTGGCACCAGCAAGATGATCATAGAATGAAGCCTTGAAATGAGAAACAAAGAACAATTAGCCCGCGCCGCTCCCTGGTCCAAACTAGACCACTCTTTTGTATCCCTCCATTCCCACTCCGTTCATATAGCTGTCTAGATAAGTCTTAAACGTTCCCAGTGTGTCCGCCTCCATCACCTTGCCCGGCAACACATTCCAGGCCCCCACGACCCTCTGTGTAAAATATGTCCTTCTGATATCTGTGTTAAACCTCCCTCCCTTCACCTTGAACCTATGACCCCTCGTTTTTTTTTTTTTGTTTTTTTTGGCCGGGAGCAGGGGGTTGCAATCGCTCTGGGTAGCTGGAGGGTTGGGTGGATAAGGGGGACAGTTATGTTGTGGGGGTGGGGCAATGTCTGTGGGGACCATTGCTCCCGGGCCGCTTTATCCGTTTTTGCAACCCGGGAGCGATCTGACAAGGGCGTGTTTTTCAAGTTTTTTTTCTCACTGCGCATGCGCAGTTCAAAGCTCCGATCAGACCAGCAGCATTTTGGGTGCGATAAGCCCCGCCCACAGCATGATTCAACCCCCTTGATTTTTTTTTTTCAGGCTAAGTGCGTATGGGGGCACCTGAGAACAGGTTTCCAAGTCAGATCTGAATTGTGCCCAGATTCAGCACTTAGAATCAAAATGGTAAAATCAGGCCCAATCTTTCAGGTTAATGACCATTCATCAGAATTGGAAAAAGTTGTCAATGTAATAGATTTTAAGCTATTAACGAGGCAGGGAAGAAGGAAGAGGGGAGTTTCTTTTGACTTTACATTTTTAGATGATGTTGTGAGGGGCAACATGAATCTTTGGAGCCAAAAAATGGAAAATCTCAGCCGGTCTGGTGGCATCTGTAAGGAGAGAAAAGAACTGATGTTTCGAGCCCAGATGACCCTTTGTCAAAGCCCTTGAATCTTTGGAGGACACCTGAGGTAATAGTGCAGGAATGGGTTATGTAATCAAGTTTCTGGAGAAGGGCATGAATTCTTCTGACTCAGAAGTGAGAATGAGCCAACTGAGCCCCCACCAACACCTACGTAATGAAACCAAAACAGCAAATGCTGGAAAATCTCAGCAGGTCTGGCAGCACCTGTAAGGAGAGAAAAGAGCTGACATTTCGAGTCCAGATGATCCTTTGTCAAAGCTGGCATCCGCAGATTCCAGCATCAGCAGTAATTTGCTTTTAACCTATGTAATTAATATTACTTTTTAATCATAACTATAAATTTCTTAATTATCATTTACCACACAAGTATTACTTTTTGCTGGTTGTTAAATTAACCTCTGGCAAACTAACAGAAATCAGCGCCAATTGAAACAATTCTTTTCTGATTCCACAGTAGAATGGGACTGTGTATTCCTGGTATGTTTGCTGTACTTAGCATCTTTATAGAACCAGTAGCAGCCTATGCAAATGGTCAGGTGAGCGATGCCTGTGACACCATGTCTCCGAACCATGGAAGTTTTCCTCAGAAAGCATCGAGCCCGGCCATTATCACAGTGGACAAAGAGATGTTCAACTCAAAGGATCAAATAAAAGGTGTGGATATTTTTCAACAGCCAAAATGATATTTTCAAATTTGATGTTACAATTGTGAATGTGCTACTATGTTAATTTCATCTGTGCTAATCCATTTATCAGTGTTAAAACAAAGTGCGTCAAAGTACAGATTATTCAGTACAATATTCAGTAATATTTGTGGTTTGTAGTTTGATGCAATGGAATAGTTTGTTAGGTGTTAGGGACCAGATCAGAAACCTCAAAGTATAGTATGAAGTTAGACAAGACCCCAACTATTTTATTAATTTGGCATTAGTGTGAAGATAAGGTGTTTCACCCCACATGTGAGACACACCGGGGAGGCTCTTATCAAAACAATTTTATTTTAACAATACAGTCCAAAGATGTGTGGGTCAGGTTGATTGGCCATGCTAAATGTCAGGGGGAGTAGCAGTTTAAATATGTGGGGCATTGGGAATAGGGCCTGGGTGGGATTGTGGTCGGTGCAGACTCGATGGGCCGAATGGCCTCCTTCTGCACTGTAGGGATTCTATGATTCTATAACTACTGAATTAAGAACATAAGAACATAAGAAATAGGAGCAGGAGTAGGCCATCTAGCCCCTCGAGCCTGCCCCGCCATTCAATAAGATCATGGCTGATCTGAAGTGGATCAGTTCCACTTACCCACCTGATCCCTATAACCCCTAATTCCCTTACCGATCAGGAATCCATCTATCCGTGATTTAAACATATTCAATGAGGTAGCCTCCACCACTTCAGTGGGCAGAGAATTCCAGAGATTCACCACCCCCTGAGAGAAGAAGTTCCTCCTCAACTCTGTCCTAAACTGACCCCTCTTTATTTTGAGGCTGTGCCCTCTAGTTCTAGCTTCCTTTCTAAGTGGAAAGAATCTCTCCACCTCTACCCTATCCAGCCCCTTCATTATCTTATAGGTCTCTATAAGATCCCCCCTCAGCCTTCTAAATTCCAATGAATACAAACCCAATCTGCTCAGTCTCTCCTCATAATCAACACCCCTCATCTCTGGTATCAACCTGGTGAACCTTCTCTGCACTCCCTCCAAGGCCAATATATCCTTCCGCAAATAAGGGGACCAATACTGCACACAGTATTCCAGCTGCGGCCTCACCAATGCCCTGTACATATGCAGCAAGACATCTCTGCTTTTATATTCTATCCCCCCTTGCGATATAATTAACTTAACTTATACCATTTGAAATATTTAAGCATGACAAGATACAATTTTTAACTGCTATTCTATCTCCATTGGTTCCAATTTAAGCAATATTCCTCATAGACTTAAACTCCTCCTCAAAAGTTAGCAAACAACAGAGATTTACATACTGGTACGTGGGCTGCCAGTCCTCACGTGTTTGAACACTTCTGGAGATAGAGAGACAGAGACTCCTGTCTTCTGACACACAAACAGTAGCCTCCAGAGAGAGAAAAGCACGTCTTGCTTCTTTCAGTATCAAGCAGAAACGATACCGTTTTTCCCTTTAAGCTTAGTTCTGCCCATTCACATGACTCTGTCTCTTATCAATCAACCTAATTAAACCTCCCTTTGAAACCCCAGGGGAAAACCAATTTTATGCAAAACATGTTATACAAAAATGCATGAGCTCAGATTAAAACAAATACCCATTATCTAGGATCAATTATTCTCCTACATTCTCAGTATGGAGCTACCTGATTTGCAGACAGATTGGCACCAATTAAACTAGAGCTAAATTTTAAAGATACCCCTCACAAGAAGCATGATATAAATATATTTCTTAAAGATACAGTATCGTCACATATGTCATTTCCTTAACTTGACAGCTGGCCTGATGGCAGCCAATTAGGAGGCCACCTCCATGAAGGTTGCAGTAGCCTTGCAGAAAAAAACTCAGATACTATCTAAGCTTTCCATCTTGCACTCATCAAGATTGCAAGAAATAACCAAACTGTAATGGGGGAGCAACAATTTATACTGCTTGAGAATAGAGTGCTAAATGGTTGGTAAGTGGACTCAGATTGGTGGAGGAATATTGGCTCCCCTGATCAGATCATCAGTTGCTGTTTCACGCAAACTTATGAATGGGCCTGAGGCCGCCACTTTCAGTCCTATAAAATGTCTACCTCAGATTACCCTGGAAGGGTAAGGTATTTCAAAATTTTGAGCAAAAGGTGAAGCTAGCCATTGAAAACTGTTCCTATGAGGAAATGACATGTGGTATTCTCCATTTACAGGATGCTGTCCTGAAACAAAAAGATGTTCTGCCTATCACGCAAATGAATAATGTATATGAATTTCAGAGCCAGTGTGATGCCAGGTATATAGGCTGTACACCCCAATGATTTCAAACAGCAGGTCCCTTTAGCTGTTTGCAACAGGCAAAGTACCAACAACACCCAATAAGCATGTGCTTGCAAAACTCTATGAAGTGTCCCAAATTAGATGTGCTTCCATGATTGGGTATCACCTGCTAAACAATCCCGATAATGCTAAAAATTACATGGAAAACCAATTTAAGATTGTCAGTTGAGCCCGCAGAATGGCTCAGTCATGCACGCTAGAAGCCACATACATTCACACTGGGCTATGCCTCCTAGCAGGCAGAAGGAACATGTGCACCATTTGAACCTTTTTCACCAAAACAAAAGCTTGGGGAGCAGCCATGCTCCAGGGCAATGCCTTAACCAATCAGAGTCTCGTTTAGAATTTGACCAAGCTGGGCAGCTAGCTGCTCCATGCTGCATTCTCCATGGCAACACCTCCACCAATCAGAGTCCACTTGCCAACCAATTAGCGTTCTGTCGATTGGTAATTTCTTGTGAGCTATCCTGATGAGTGCAAGTCAAAGTGCTTAGATAGTAATACTCCAGTTCCATACTACTAAACGACTAATTGCTGAAGTCCCACTGCCTGTCCAACTTTCATTTGGTCCTGATGTCAGGACTTGTCCTGCTCCCCAAGGAAATCCTGGCTGCAACATCCCATTTATTTTTTATTTACTTTGCTGTCATCGCCATTCAACAGCTGGTGTGACAGGCATATTTGCAGCCCATAAGGCAAAAAGCATTTGGACCAGCATTCTTATTTCCATTTTACTTGTGCTCCATTTTAAAGTATATAAGTCCAATAAAGACTAGTATTCTTATTTCCTGTTTTTTCCTTCTGGGAGGCTGTTGTTGATGCTGCTCTTGGTCTATCCTTAAAGAGGAGGCCTGGGCGGCACAGTGGTTATCACTGCTGCCTCACAGCGCCAGGGACCTGGGTTTGTTTGCCGGCTTGGTCACTGTCTGCGCGGAGTCTGCACATTCTCCCCAACTCAAAGAACAAAGAAAGTAACAGCACAGGAACAGGTCCTTCGGCCCTCTAAGCCTATGCTAGAGGTCATAATGCCCTAACTAAACTAAAAAAAACCTTCTGCCCTTACTCGGTCTGTATCCCACTATTCCCTCCCTATTCATGTACCAATACAGACACCTCTTAAATGTTGCTAATGTGCCTGCTTCCACCACCTCCAATGGCAACCCGTTCCAGGCACCCGCAACTCTGTGTTAAAAACGTCCCCTGCATATCTCCCTTAAACTTTCCCCCTCTCACCTTGAACCTGTACCCCTTGTAATTGACACTTCCACCCTGGGAAAAAGCCTCTGACTATCCACACTGTCTATGTCTCTCATGAGTTTGTACACCTCCATCAGGTCTCTCCTCAGCCTCCATCTTTCCAGTGAAAACAATCCTAGTTTATTCAATCTCTCTTCATAGTCAACATTCTCAAGACCAGGCAACATCCTGGTGAACCTTCTTTGCACTCTCTCCAAAGCTTCCACGTCCTTCTGGTAGTGTGGCAACCAAAACTGCACTAATACTCCAAATGCGGCTGAACCCAGTTTTCATATAGCTGCAACATGGTTTCCCAACTCTTGTACTCAATGCCCTGTCAGATGAAGCAAGCATGCCAAATGCCTTCTTCATCACTTTGGCCACCTGAGTTGCCACTTTTAGGGAACTGCGGATCTGCACGCCCAGATCCCTCTGTATGTTAATGTTCCGAAGGGTTCTGCCATTTACAATAGTTCACACCTAAATTTGATCCTCCAAAATGTATCATCTCGCATTTGTCCGAATTAAACTCCATCTACCATTTCTGTGCCCAAGTCTCCAATCTATCTGTATCCTGTTATATCCTCTGACAATCCCTAGCACTATTAGCAACTCCACTAATCTTAAAGTCTTAACCTCAAATTTACTGATCAGACCACCCACTTTTTCCTCCAGATCATTTACAAACAATGGAGGTCCCAGCATTGCTCCTTGTGGAACACCACTAACTACTGATGTCCATTCTGAAAAACACCCTCATCCACTGTTACTGGGGTCATAGAGTCATAGAGGGTTACAGCATGGAAACAGGCCCTTCGGCCCAACTTGTGCATGCCGCACCTTTTTTCAACCACTCAGCAATCCTAATTGCCTGTGTTCGGCCCATATCCCTCTATACCCATCTTACCCATGTAACTGTTTAAATGTTTTTTAAAAGACAAAATTGTACCTGCTTCTACTACTACCTCTGGCAGCTTGTTCCAGACACTCAGCACCCTCTGTGTGAAAAAATTGCCCATTTGGACCCTTTTGTATCTCTCCCCTCTCATCTTAAACCTATGCCCTCTAGTTTTAGACTCCCCTACCATTGGGAAAAGATGTTGACTATCTAGTTGATCAATGCCCCTCATTATTTTATAGACCTCTATAAGATCAACCCTAGACCTCCTATGCTCCAGGGAAAAGAAAGTCCCAGTCTATCCAGACTTGCCTTATAACTCAAATCACAAGTCCCAGTAGCATCCTAGTAAATCTTTTCTGCACTCTTTCTAGTTTATTAATATCCTTTCTATAATAGGGTGACCAGAACTGTACACAATATTCCAAGTGTGGCCTTACCAATGTCTTGTACAACTTCAACAAGACGTCTCAACTCCTGTATTCAATGTTCTGACCAATGAAACCAAGCATGCTGAATACCTTCTTCACCACTCTGTCCACCTGTGACTCCACTTTCAAGGAACTATGAACTTGTACCCCTCGATCATTTTGTTCTATAACTCTCCCTAATGCCCTACCATTAACTGAGCAAGTCCTGCCCTAGTTTGATCTACCAAAATCACCTCGCATTTATCTAAATTAAACTCCATCTGCCATTCGTCAGCTCACTGGCCCAATTGATCAAGATTCCATTGCAATCCTAGATAACCTTCTTCACTGTCCACTATGCCACCAATCTTGGTGTCATCTGCAAACTTACTAACCATGCCTCCTAAATTCTCATCCAAATCATTAATAAAAATGCCAAATAACAGTGGACCCAGCACTGATCCCTGAGGCACACCGCTGGTCACAGGCCTCCAGTTTGAAAAACAACCCTCTACAACCACCCTCTGTCTTCTGTCATCAAGCCAATTTTGTATCCATTTCACTACCTCACCCTGGATCCTGTGAGATTTAACCTTATGCAACAAATTACCATGCGGTACCTTGTCAAAGGCCTTGCTAAAATCCATGTGGACAACATCAAATGCACTGCCCTCATCTACCTTCTTGGTTGCCCTTTCAAAAAACTCAATCAAATTTGTGAGACATGATTTTCCACTCACAAAGCCATGCTGACTGTCCCTGATCAGTCCTTGCATTTCTAAATGCCTGTAGATCCTGTCTCTCAGAATACCTTCCAACAACCTACCCACTACAGATGTGAGGCTCACTGGCCTGTAGTGCTTTGTATAAAAAGGCCTTTTCCCTGCAGCCCTTTTTAAACAAAGGCACAACGTGTGCCACCCTCCAATCTTCAGGCACTCACCTGTGGCTGTCGATGATTCAAATATCTCTGCTAGGGGACCCACAATTTTCTCCCTAGCCTCTCACAATGTCCTGGGATACACTTCATCAAGTCCCAATTGCTTGCGTTTGGCCCATATCTCTATGTCTTCTATGACCAAGCCAGTTCTGTATCCATGTAGTCAGCCCACCCCGAATCCCATGTGATTTTAGTTTTGGTACCAGTCTGCCATGTGTCTGCGTGAGTTTCCTCCGGGTGCTCTGGGGTTTCCTCCCACTGTCCAAGAGACACGCTGGCTAGGTGCATTGGCCATGCTAAATTCTCCCTCAGTGTACTGAAGAGGTGTTGGAATGTGGTGACCAGGGGATTTTCATAGTAACTTCATTGCAGTGTTCATGTAAGCCTACTTGTAACACTATTAAACTGGGATGAGTGATTTTCCTCTATTTTTAATGGGGAGATGCCTTCTGTCCTTTGTCAGCACTTCTTTTGGAAAACCCAGAACGCAATGACAGAGGCTGTTTGCATGTTGAATGTTTGTCTCCGTACTCTGACTGTATTTTCCCTTGATTTCAGTTACACTCACTGTGAGGCAGTCTGGAACTTCATTTCAAGGATTTTTTATACAAGCACGAGATGCTGCTGACCTGAATGCTGGGCCCGTAGGAACCTTTACTCTTATTGATAAGGCCTCCCAGCTCCTGACATGTGGAGATGTAAAAGTGTGTAACTGCTTTGTTAATTCTAAATGAATTACAGAATTTCTTGAAAATCAATCTAGAATTTTGCATCGTTGGTCAGATAAGCTGAAAATGTCATGATTTTAAATGTATGTGAAAGGTGCTCTGGGCATGGGAAGAAGCAAATGACTGGAAGTGATGGCGGAATGCAGATTTCCCAAATTGGATGAATTTGAATGGGACCAAAAGCCGCCTTCATCCAAATTTATTCAGTGATCTTGCCCATCTTTTTAAAAAATTTGTTCTTTCTTGGAATGGGGACGTCTCTGGCAAAGCCAGCAGTTGTTGTCCACCCCAACTTCCCCTTGAACTGTGATGTTTGCTAAGCAGTTAAGAGTCAACCGCATTACTGTGGATCTGGAATCACATGTGGACCAGACCAGATGAGGATGGAATATTTCCTTCCATAAAGGACATCAGTGAACCAGAGGGTTATTATGATGATTAATGATAGTTTCAAGTCATCATTATCGATGTTGACTTTCAATTCTAGATTTTAATTGAATTTAAATTTCACCAGCTACCGTGGTGGGACTTGAATCTGTGTCCCCAGACCATTAGTCTGGGCCTCTCTGGATTACTAGTCCAGTAATATTAACACTATGCCATCGTAGTGGGCAGCACGGTGGCACAGTGGTTAGCACGGCTGCCTCACAGCGCAGGGACCCGGGTTCAATTCTGGCCTCAGGTGACTGTCTTTGTGGAGTTTGCACATTCTCCCCGTTTCTGCATGGGTTTCTTCCGGGTGCTCCGGTTTCCTCCCACAGTCCAAAGATGTACGGGTTAGGTTGAATGACCATGCTAAATTTCCCTTTAGAGTCAGGGAGATTAGCAAGGTAAATACGTGGGGTTATGGGGATAGGACTTGGATGGGATTGTTGTTGGTGCAGGCTCGATGAGCCAAATGGCCTCATTCTGTACTGTAGTATTCTATGGTTTCCCCTTAAGTTTTGCAGTCTGACAATAATTTGTATTTATGTAATGCCTTTAACATAAAGTCAATAATTTTATGGATTATTTGAACATTAGAAGTTAGTCTAGACAGCAAGTAAAAATATGATGTGTTTTGATGTATTGAACATGTTTGTTGTATGGATCCCGCTTGTATTAAGCATTTTGCTCTTGTCTCTCTCTTCCACAGGACTCCGCAGTCAGTCACACAAGCTCGTCAGGAAAGCACACAATTGTGGTGCTGTGGAACCCATCTGCAACAAAACCAGGTCATGTCCAATTCCTGTAAGCATTGCAGTACATTTAACAAATAGCATTCACTGGATAAAACAACTCTCTATATTTCTAATAAAATTAGATGAGTTTAAACTAAGATAACATTTAACATTGTGCAGTGGTTAATGTTTGATATAGGTCTAAAATGGAGATGTCACATGCAAGTTAGTGTAAGTGCAAATGAAACATCAGTTAATGTGCATGAGGGATTTGTATGTTTTCCAGATTGTCACATTTTATTGCGATAAGAATTGTACATTTTTGTACCAAATATTGTTTTTATCCATGAGTGACCCTACTAAAAAGGGCAGCATGTTGGCACAGTGGTTAGCACTGCTGCCTCACAGCTTGGGTCACTGTCTGTGTGAGTCTGCATGTTCTCACCGTGTCTGCGTGGGTTTCCTCTGGGTGCTCCTGTTTCCTCTCACAGTCTGGAAAGACTTGCTGGTCAGGTGCATTGGCCGTGCCAAATTCTCCTTCAGGCGTCGGAGTGTGTCGACTAGGGGATTTTCACAGTAACTTCTTTGCAGTGTTAATGTAAGCCTACTTGTGACACTAATAAATAAACTTTAAACTATATTTCCTTTCCACTTACTGCACAACACACAACTGAATGTCATTGAATCGTGGAATAAAGGAACCAAAAACATCAATAGCAGAACAGATCCTGAAGCTTAATCACTTAGGAACTATTCACTTTATTTTCACTGTACAAGTATAAAATAATAGAATAAAATTCCATTACCTTTTCTACAGTAAATGGAGGCCAAATGTATAAGTATATTGCAACAATGGTAATTGATGATAGGTGTTCACATTCAGCAATGGAATCTGCAGACTTTGAGACAGTTGACCACACCATTCTCCTCCTGATCTCCAGCCTAGTGTAATTGACTTAGCTTGTTTCTATTGTGTATCGAATCATAGCCAGTGATCAGCTGCAAAGTCTTCTGTTCTCTTCTTGCTGCATTTTTGCTTCTCGACTCCCACAACGAGTATCCTTCGCCCCCTGCTACTTCTCATATATCACTCGATGATATCATCCAAAAACACATTACCAGATCCCACACTTATGGCAATGATACTCAGCTCCATCTCATCACCACCTCTTCAGACCCTTCCACTCTTTCTGATTCATCACGTTATCCCCATGTCTGCGTGAGTTTCCTTTGGGTGCTTTCCTCCCACACTCCAACGATGTGTGGGTTAGGTTGATTGACTATGGTAAATTGCCCCTTAGTGCAGGGGAATTAATAGGGTAAATATGAGGGTTTAGGTGATAGGGCCTGGGTAAGATTGTTGTCGGTGCAAGCTCGATGGGCCAATGGACTCCTTTGCACTGTAAGGATTCTATGATTAATCATATCACATACACAGTACTTTATCCATCATTGGCAGCCATGCTCTCAATTACATTGTCTGTAAGCTCTGGAATTCCCACCCTAAACTTCATTGCCTCTCAATCTCTTTCTTCTCTTTTCTGATGCTCCTTAAACCTACGTCTATGCTCATCTTCCCTAATATCTTCTTCTGTGGCTCCAAGTTATTTATATTGCCTTTAGGTGTCTTGGGATGATTAACTATATTAAATGGACTGTATAAATGTAAGTTGCTGCATCTTCTGTTAAAGTCCCACCTTGACTTTTTACCGGTATAATATTACAACACTTGGGCAAACCAGAGTAAAGAAATGTTAACTGCAATGCAAATACTTTAATGCAGTATTCTGGGCTACATTGGTCGAGGTTTTCATCTTCCTACTCTTTAGGCAGCAATCTAGCTGTGAGGATTGTGCCATACACATGAAAGCTGCCTGCTTGTCATTCCATTACTTCCAATGGATTGAAAATCTGTAAAAAAATCTTTTCCCAACACAGATTACAACAGAATCTTCACCAATGTTGGCAATTAACTCCCAGCTGACTAAACCAGTAGGTGTCCTCTAAAGTTTCAGGATAAGGTGTTGGATTTCAAGGGCAAGAGATGGGAAAGGATGTTCAGAAATAATTTTGATCCATAGACATCACCAAATTACGACATAGCTTACCCAGTGCCCGGCAGTGTGAACAGATGTACCTTTATTGCACTGGAGGCCATGCATCTTTAACTCTTGGGGTCGATTTCTTTTGTTTGTCATTTATAGCAATATCAGAAACACTTGTCAAGTTTGGGGCTCTCCTCATTTTCCAGGTGAAGTATTAGAAGAGTTTGCTGCAGAGAGGAAGATGTGGGGACGGGGTCCTTACTAAAAAAAATTCTAAATCCAGGACGGGTGTGAGAGTTTCAGATCTCTTTTTAGGTGAGCTCAAATTTGTGATCTGATGCACTCAGTGCATGTAAAATCAGCAGAAATGGTTTCTTGCCTGTAGAGGGAGGGAGTGGGGCTCAAGTCGCCTGAATACCGGCTGAGAGCAGCAGAGGACACCATTGCACAAGTGCAGGTCTCTAGCAGAGAGGCTGTCACTCAGCCTCTGCTGCACTCAGCCTCTGCTGCACTCAGCCTCTGCTGCACTCAGCCTCTGCTGCACTCAGCCTGCCGAAACAAAGCACACCCCCTACCACTGGAGCCCGGGGCTTATCACGACCCTTGCACCCGGCTGAACTGATTTCCCCCCCCCCCCCCCCCCCCCCCCAATGAACGGCTGCCTGACCAGCCTGTGATAAGCTGCCGGACCACACCCTTCGATCAGTTGGTGGGCAGTGCCAGGGTGCAGGGCTGGCATTGCCAGGCTGGCACTGGTCAAGGGGTATCCCCCCTAACCCCCAACCTCCCTGGGGGGGCCATTGCTGGGGACCAACTGTGATTCTCACCAGAGAGAACCCATCGGCCTGTGGGGTGAAATGGTAAGATCGCCCCCATGGTATCCATTGAGACTTGGAAGTGGCCAAACAGGTTGTTTGTATCTAGAATTTAGCATAGGAGATTGAGCCCCTCATCCACTAGTAAGTATTTCCTTTGTTTTTTGACAGAAGAAGGATATTTCTGTATTTCTCCCTTAACTTCATCTGTTTTCATTTCAGGGTCACAGTGGTTCAGAAGTTCAACATTTATTGGGTGAAGTTACGTGGTCCAGTGATTTCTCAACTAAATGCCCCTCCTCTACCAGTGCAGACTACAATGGAATCTCCACCAATTTTACCAATTAACAGCCAGTTGACTGAACCAGTAAGTGCCCTCCAAATCGATTCAAGATAAGATGTTGGATTTCAAGGGGAAAAGATGACACAGCATGTTTAGAAATAAGTTTGATTCATGTTTTGAGTAGACATGTGGATGATTTACTGAATTTAAATTTTATTTTATGAAAATTGTTCTTCCACCTTTCTGCATTACAAATCATACTTTAACTGAAATTGAGTTTCACATTTTGGGTGGGCACTTGTGAAAATCTATCTTGGGATATCTCCAATAACTGTCGAGAATTCCCATTTAAGCATAACTTCAGAAGAAGTAGCCCGTGGAACTGATGGTTTACTTTCGATGTAATGAGATCAGCATTGCACAGCAGATTCATTCACATATCTTTGGAAAGGTTTAACTTATTTTAAGGTGGCACAGTGGTCAGCACTACTGTCTCACAGTGCCATGGATCCGGGTTCGATTGCCGGCTTGGTTCACTGTCTCTGTGGAGTTTATACATTCTCCCCATGTCTGCGTGGGTTTCCTCAGGGTGCTCCGGTTTCTTCCCACAGTCCAAAGATTAGGTTAAGTGGATTGGCCATGCTAAATTGTCCCTTAGTGTCAGGGGGACCAGCTAGGGTAAATGCATGGGGATAGGGCCTGGGTGGGATTGTGGGCGGTGCAGACTCGATGGGCCAAATGGCCTCCTTCTGCACTGTAGGATTCTATGATTTTTACAACTCTAATTTTTAATAAAGAGTGCCTGTATTACATAAAGGAAGCACAGGATTAAATTTCTATCATATAAGATGTAATTTCAGGTCAAAACGTTTAGATTACAATTTCCTCCTTTGATACTTGGGAGAATGATTTTAACGTATATTCATCTTACAGGAAACCTATAAGATTGGTTGGAGTGCTTGTTTTATACCCACCCAATATATGGCTGGAATTTTCTGTTCTTGCATGCCTCAGCTATCACTGCCAGTAAGAATGGAGAATTTGGCACCCAGCCAAACCTTTTGATATCCAATCGATATTTCCCAAATATCGATTGGAATATCCCTAGGGTAAGGGGTTTAGATGGAGAGGAGTTTGTTAGGTGTGTTCAGGAGAGCTTCCTGACACAGTATGTGGATAAGCCTACAAGAGGAGAGGGTGTGCTTGATTTGATATTAGGGAATGAACCTGGGCAGGTGTCAGATCTATCAGTGGGAGAGCATTTTGGGGATAGTGATCATAACTCTATCTCCTTTACACTAGCATTGGAGAGAGATAGGATCAGCCGAGCTAGGAAAGTGTTTATCTGGAGTAAGGGCAGCTATGATGCTATTAGGCAGGAAATTAGAGGCATAAATTGGAAGGAGGTTTTCTCAGGGAAATGTATGGAAGAAATGTGGCAAACTTGCAAGGAAAATTTGTGTGGAGCTCTGCACGGAAATGTTCCGGTGCGACAGGGTAGTTATGGTAGGTTACAGAAACCGTGGTGCACGAAAGCTGTAACGGATTTAGTCAGGAAGAAAAGAAAAGCCTACAAAAGGTTCAGGGAGCTAGGTAATGTTAGAAATCTAAAAGAGTATACGACTAGTAGGAAGGAACTAAAGAGGGAAATTAGAAGAGCCAGGAGGGGACATGAGAAGGCCTTGGCAGACAGGATAAAGGAAAACCCCAAGGCATTCTACAAGTATGTGAAGAGCAAGAGGATAAGATGTGAAGGAATAGGACCTATCAAATATGACGGTGGGAAAGTCTGTATTGAACCGGTTGAAATAGCAGAGGTACTCAATGAATACTTTGCTTCAGTATTCACAGTGGAAAAGGATCTTGGTAGTTGCAGTGCAGACTTGCAGTGGACTGAGAAGATTGAGCATGTGGGCATTAGGAAAGAGGATGTGTTGGAGCTGTTGAAAAGCATCAAGTTAGATAAATCGCCGGGACCGGATGGGATGTACCCCAGGTTACTGTGGGAGGCGAGGGAAAAGATTGCTGATCCTCTGGCGATGATCTTTGCGTCGTCAATGGAGATGGGAGAGGTTCCGGAGGATAGGAGGATGGCGGATGTGGTTCCATTATTCAAGAAAGGGAGAAGAGATAGCCCAGGAAATTATAGACCGGTGAGTGTAACCTCAGTGGTAGGTAAGTTGATGGAGAAGATCCTGAGAGGCAGGATTTATGAACATTTGGAAAGGAATAGTATGATCAGAAGTAGCCAGCACGGCTTTGTCCGAGGCAGATCATGCCTTACGAGTCTGATTGAGTTTTTTGAAGATGTGACTAGACACATAGACAGGGGAAGAGTGGTAGATGTAGTTTATATGGATTTCAGTAAGGCATTTGATAAGGTGCCCCATGCAAGGCTTATGGAGAAAGTGAAGGGGCATGGGATACAAGGGGACGTTTCTTTGTGGATTCCGAACTGGCTTGCCCACAGAAGGCAAAGAGTGGTTGTAGATGGGTCTTTTCAAGAGTGGAGGTCGGTCACCAGTGGGGTGCCCCAGGGATCTGTTCTGGGACCCTTGCTCTTTGTGATTTTTATAAATGACCTGGATAAGGAAGTGGAAGGATGGGTTGGCAAGTTTGCTGATGACACAAAGGTTGGAGGTGTTGTGGATAGTGTAGAGGGATGTCAGCAGTTGCAACGAGACATAGATAAGATGCAAGACTGGGCAGAGAAGTGGCAGATGGACTTCAACCTAGATAAGTGTGTGGTGGTTCATTTTGACAGGTCGAATAGAATGGAAGGATATAATATTAAGGGTAAGACGCTTGGCAGTGTGGAAGATCAGAAGGATCTTGGGGTCCGGGTTCATAGGACGCTCAAAGCGGCGTCGCAGGTAGAGGTTGTAGTTAAGAAGGCGTATGGAATACTGGCCTTCATCAATAGAGGAATTGAGTTTAGAAATCGGGAGATAATGCTGCAGCTGTATAGGACCCTGGTCAGACCCCACCTGGAGTACTGTGCCCAGTTCTGGTCGCCTCATTACAGAAAGGACGTGGAAGCCATAGAACGGGTGCAGAGGAGATTTACGAGGATGTTGCCAGGATTAAGTGGTATGCCTTATGAGGATAGGTTGAGAGAGCTAGGTCTATTCTCCTTGGAGAGGCAAAGGATGAGAGGTGACCTGATAGAGGTGTATAAGATGTCGAGAGGTATTGATAGAGTGGATTCTCAGAGGCTTTTACCCAGGGCTGAAATGGTTGTCACGAGAGGCCACAGGTTTAGGGTGCTGGGGAGTAGGTTAAGAGGAGATGTTAGGGGTAAGTTTTTCACTGAGGGTGGTGGGTGCGTGGAATTGGCTGCCGGTAGTGGTGGTGGAAGCGTTTTGGTTGAGTCTTTTAAGATATTTTTGGATAGGTTCATGGAGGTTAGTAAGATAGAGGGTTATAGATGTGCCTAGAAGGTAAGGAAATTGTTCGGCGCAACTTGCGGGCCGAAGGGCCTGTTTGTGCTGTAGCTTTTCTATGTTCTATACCGAAGGAGGAAGTATTGGGGGTATCCTGAATTGCATTAAAGTAGACAAGTCCCCAGGGCAGATGGGATCTATACCTGTTTACTGAGGGAGGCAAGGGGAGAAATATCTGGGGCCTTAACAGATATCTTCACGTCTCCTTTGACCACAGGCAAGGTTCCAGAGGACTGTAAAATAGTCAATGTTGTTCTCCTGTTTAAGAAAGGAAGCAGGAATAATCCAGGAAATTGTAGGCCAGTGAGCCTGGTGTCAGTGGTGGGGAAGCTTTTGAAGAAGATACTGAGGGACAGAATATATGCACATTTGGAAAGAAATAGACTAGTTAGTGACAGGCAGCATGGTTTAGTATGGAGAAGCTCATGTCTCACCAGCTTGATTGAGTTTTTTGAAGCGGTGACAAAGATGGATGTAGTTTATATGGATGTAGTTTATATGGCTTTAATAAGGCATTTGACAAGGTCCCATATGGCAGACTGGTACAAAAATTAAAATCACATGGGATTCAGAGTGGGTGGCTATATCAATACAGAACTGGCTTGGTTATAGAAGCCAGACTAGCAGTGGAAGGGTGTTTTTCAGAATGGAGATCTATCGCTAGTGTTTTTTTGCAGGGGTCAGTGCTGGGACCTCTTTTGTTTGTAGTATATATAAAGGATCTGGAGGAAAATGTAGGTGGTCTGATTAGAAAGTTTACGGATGACACAAAGATTGGTGGAGTTGCTGATAGTGCCGGGGATTGTCAGAGGATACAACAGGATATAGATAGAACATAGAACAGTACAGCACAGAACAGGCCCTTCGGCCCACGATGTTGTGCCGAGCTTTATCTGAAACCAAGATCAAGCTATCCCACTCCCTATCATCCTGGTGTGCTCCATGTGCCTATCCAATAACCACTTAAATGTTCCTAAAGTGTCTGACTCCACTATCACTGCAGGCAGTCCATTCCACACCCCAACCACTCTCTGCGTAAAGAACCTACCTCTGATATCCTTCCTATATCTCCCACCACGAACCCTATAGTTATGCCCCCTTGTAATAGCTCCATCCACCCAAGGAAATAGTCCTTGAACGTTCACTCTATCTATCCCCTTCATCATTTTATAAACCTCTATTAAGTCTCCCCTCAGCCTCCTCCACTCCAGAGAGCACAGCCCTAGCTCCCTCAACCTTTCCTCATAAGACCTACCCTCCAAACCAGGCAGCATCCTGGTAAATCTCCTCTGCACTCTTTCCAGCGCTTCCACATCCTTCTTATAGTGAGGTGATCAGAACTGCACACAATATTCCAAATGTGGTCTCACCAAGTCCTGTACAGTTGCAGCATAACCCCACAGCTCTTAAACTCCAACCCCCTGTTAATAAAAGCAAACACACAGGCTTTCTTCACAGCTCTATCCACTTGAGTGGCAAACTTTAGAGATCTGTGGATATGGACCCCAAGATCTCTCTGTTCCTCCACAGTCTTCAGAACCCTACCTTTGACCCTGTAATCCACATTTAAATTAGTCTTACCAAAATGAATCACCTCACATTTATCAGGGTTAAACTCCATTTGCCATTTTTCAGCCCAGCTTTGCATCCTATCTATGTCTCTTTGCAGTCTACAACAGCCCTCCACCTCATCCACTACTCCACCAATCTTGGTGTCTTCAGCAAATTTACTGATCCACCCTTCAGCCCCCTCCTCTAAGTCATTAATAAAAATCACAAAGAGCAGAGGACCAAGCACTGATCCCTGTGGCACTCCGCTAGCAACTTGCCTCCAATCCGAAAATTTTCCATCCACCACCACTCTCTGTCTTCGATCAGACATGATGTGGAGATGCCGGCGTTGGACTGGGGTAAGCACAGTAAGAAGTCTCACAACACCAGGTTAAAGTCCAACAGACTTTAATTGATTGAGTGGACTCAATGGTATTGGTACAGGTGATCAAGAAGGCAAATGGGATGTTGGCCTATATCGCGAGGGGGATAGAATATAAAAGCAGGGATGTCTTGATGCACCTGTACAGGGCATTGGTGAGGCCGCAGCTGGAATACTGTGTGCAGTATTGGTCCCCTTATATGAGGAAGGATATATTGGCATTGGAGGGAGTGCAGAGAAGGTTCACCAGGTTGATACCGGAGATGAGGGGTTTGGATTATGAGGAGAGGCTGAGGAGATTGGGTTTGTACTCGTTGGAGTTTAGAAGGATGAGGGGGGGATCTTATGGAGACTTATAAGATAATGCGGGGGCTGGATAGGGTGGAGGCGGAGAGATTCTTTCCACTTAGTAAGGAAGTTAAAACTAGAGGACACAGCCTCAAAATAAAGGGGGGTCGGTTTAAGACAGAGTTGAGGAAGAACTTCTTCTCCCAGAGGGTGGTGAATCTCTGGAATTCTCTGCCCACTGAGGTGGTGGAGGCTACCTCGCTGAATATGTTTAAAGCGCGGATGGATGGATTCCTGATCGGTAAGGGAATTGAGGGTTATGGGGGTCAGGCGGGTAAGTGGTACTGATCCACGTCAGATCAGCCATGATATTATTGAATGGCGGGGCAGGCTCGAGGGGCTAGATGGCCTACTCCTGCTCCTATTTCTTATGTTCTTATGTATCCTGAATTGCATTAAAGTAGACAAGTCCCCAGGGCAGATGGGATCTATACCTGTTTACTGAGGGAGGCAAGGGGAGAAATATCTGGGGCCTTAACATATATCTTCACATCTCCTTTGACCACAGGCAAGGTTCCAGAGGACTGTAAAATAGTCAATGTTGTTCTCCTGTTTAAGAAAGGAAGCAGGAATAATCCAGGAAATTGTAGGCCAGTGAGCCTGGTGTCAGTGGTGGGGAAGCTTTTGAAGAAGATACTGAGGGACAGAATATATGCACATTTGGAAAGAAATAGACTAGTAGATGGGTTGGATGGGTTGGACTTTAACCTGGTGTTGTGAGACTTCTTACTGTTCGATCAGACAGCCAGTTACTTATCCAATCGGCCAACTTTCCCTCTATCCCACACCTCCTCACTTTCATCATAAGCCGACCATGGGGGACCTTATCAAACGCCTTACTAAAATCCATGTATATGACATCAACTGATGGCAGATAGATAGATTGGAGACTTGGGCACAGAAATGGCAGATGGAGTTTAATCCGAATAAGTGCGAGGTGATGTATTTTGGAGGATCAAATTTAGGTGTGAATTATACTGTAAATGGCAGAACCCTAAGGAACATTAACATACAGAGGGATCTGGGCATGCAGGTCCACAGTTCCCTAAAACTGGCAAGATGATTAAGTAGGCATATGGCATGCTTGCCTTCATCGGCCAGGGCATTGAATACAAGAGTTGGCAAATCATGTTGCAGCTACATAAAACCTTAGTTAGGCCACATTTGGAGTATTGCGTGCAGTTCTGGTTGCCACACTACCAGAAGGATGTGGAAACTTTGGAGAGAGTGCAAAGAAGATTAATCAGGATGTTGCCTGGTCTCGAGGGTGTTGGCTATGAGGAGAGGTTGAATAAACTAGGATTGTTTTCACTGGAAAAATGGAGGTCTGCCATGTGGGACCTTGTCAAATGCCTTATTGAAGTCCATATAAACTACATCCATAGCCCTTCCCTCATCAATTATCTTTGTCACTGCTTCAAAAAACTCAATCAAGCTGGTGAGACATGAGCTTCTCCATACAAAACCGTGCTGCCTGTCACTAACTAGTCTATTTCGTTCCAGATGTGCAGATATCGGTCCACAAAATTATGAGAGGCATAGACAGGGTGGATAGTCAGTGGCTTTTTCCTATGGTTGAAGTGTCAATTACAAGGGAGCACAGGTTCAAGGTGAGAGGGGGGAAGTTTAAGGGAGATGTGTGGGGGAAGTTTTTCACAGAGTGATGGATGCCGGGAACATGCTGCCAGAGGAAGTGGTGGAAGCAGGCACATTAGCAACATTTAAGAGATATCTGGATGGGTACATGAAATAGAGGGACACAGACCCAGTAAGGGCAGAAGATTTTTTTTTAGTTTAGTTAGGGCATCATGACCGGCACCGGCTTGGCGGGCCTGTTCCTGAGCTGTACTTCCCTTTTCTTTGTTTGTCTTTTAGGGAAGGAAGTCTGCCACCCTCACCTGCTCTAGCCTACATATGGCTCCAGATCCACAGCAATGTGGTTGACTCTTCATTGCCCTCTGAAATAGCCTAGCAAGCGACTTAGTTCAAAGGCACCCAGCGATGCCCACATCCCATGAATCGGAAAAAAAACTGATGATTGGCTGCAGTGAGTGATTCTGATCAACCCAGAATCTGTAAATTTCACTGGTTCTAAGATTGATCATATCAAGTTATGATACTTGGCCGAACGAGATGTCATGCTGTGCCAGATCAGTCTTTCCCAAATCCTTTGAGAGAATTTTCCCGAGATCTCGCAATCTCATGCTTTTACTTTGGATATTCTGGATAAACGTTTATTTATTAGTGTCACAAGTAGGCTTACATTAACACTGCAATGAAGTTACTGTGAAAATCCCCTAGTCACCACACTTCAGCACCTGTTTGGGTACACTGAGGGAGAATTTAGCATGGCCAATGCACCTAATCACCACGTCTTTCGGACTGCGGGAGGAAACTGGAGCACCCGGAGGAAACCCATCCAGACACGGGGAGAATCATAGAATAGAATCATAGAATCCCTACAGTGCAGAAGGTGGCCATCCAGCCCATCGAGTCTACACAATCCCACCCAGGCCCTATTCCCATAACCCCACATATTTACCCTGCTAATCCCCTGACACTAGGCTAAATTTAGCTTGGGCCAGGCAACCTAACCTACACATTTTTGGACTGTGGGAGGAAACCGGAGCACCCGGAGGAAGCCCACTCAGACATGGGGAGAACATGCAGACTCTACACAGACAATGACCCAAGCTGGGAATCGAACCCACGTCCCTGGCTCCCCATACTACCCGACAGCTGTTTTTAACCATTTACACGATTTCTTCGGGGATTCTATTGATTTCCCACCCAGCATCACTGATACCTATTTCCAAACATATCATTTAATGACAGTACCACTTCTTTAAATCAGGTGCATGCACGGAAATAATTTAAAATTAATTTTGTAACGCTAAGGTGCAGCCTTTAATGCAATGAAAAAAATGTCAAGCTCAGTCGCCAACTATATGGAAATGATCCATTTTAGCTTCTTCTGTTGCCAGTTCAATGTGACGGAATGTGGCCGTAAAAAATTTTGCCTACGGAATCCCTCTGGATGTGACCCTGAGCTGGATCAATTATGCTTCTTCCTCTCCTTCGCAAAGCAAGATTCTTCAGTGCTGTTTGAGTTGAGTGGACCTTCAAATGGTTACATCTCTTTCGCCCTGTCAGATGATAAATGGATGGTCAGTATCATAGGAAATTAAAATTCTCCTTGTATTGGGTGAAGGCAGTTGCCAATATTTACAATGTTTGTGAATGTCCTGATATGCCAACAGTTCAATCCACTCAATCACTCTTTCTTAGTCCTGGCTCTTGTTGGAAACCTCTCTCAGAGGAGAGAGTTGTCAGCATTCTTGCTCACCGATATCTGCAGAGTTTCATCTTTAATCATTTAACAAAAAAGTTTATTTATTAAGTAAGGCTTACATTAACACTTCAAAGAAGTTACTGTGAAATTCACCTAGTCGCCTCAGTCTGGCGCCTGTTCCGGTCAATGCACCTAACCAGCACGTCTTTCAGACTGTGGGAGGAAACTGGAGCACCCGGAGGAAAACCACGCAGACACGGGGAGAGCGTGCAAACTCCACGCAGATTTTGACCCGAGCCAGGAATTGAACCCGGGTCCCTGGTGCTGTGAGGCAGCAGTGCTGTGCCACCATGCCGCTTGAGAACGTGGTTGAGAATGTTTATTGAAACTGACTCCTATTAAGTTTAACAAATGTGCACATCCCGTGAGTTTTTTTAACCAGATTTGACACTCCAATGTGAGATTTCCATAAATCTCTCGCCGTTCCCCTTTGGAATCAAGTCCAGGCCCAATTCCAGCGACACTCAAGCTCGGCACCATTCGGGACAAAGCTATCCACTTGATTGGCACCTCATCCACAACCTTCAGCATTCACTCCCTCCACCACCGACACAGTGGCAGCAGCGTGGACCATCTACAAGAAGCATTGAAGCAACTCACCACGATTCCTTCAATAGTACCTTCCAAACCCGTGACCTCTACCACCAAGAAGGACAAGGGTAGCATTTGTATGGAATCATCTAAAAGTTCCCCTGCCATTCTGACCCGGAACTATTCCCTCACTGTCACTCGGGGCAAAATCCTGAAACTCCCTTCCGAACAGCAATGCGGATGGACATGTACTGCAGCGGTTCAGGGTGGCGACTCATCACTTCGCAAGAGCAATTAGGGATGGGCAACAAATGCTGGCCCAGCCAGTGACGTCCGCAACTCATGAAAGAATATATATTTTTAAAGATCACAAAATTATACTGCAGATCCGGTGTTATTGTGAGTCGAACAGCTTGGCAGCCACAATGGTTTCAGTATTAACACATGCCAAAATTAAGTTCTAAGTCTCATTGCATTTAATAGAATGATGGATTCCAAGAAATCTCATTTTTAAAAATGTTAATATTAACATTGAAATATACTGTTTTTATGAGCAAATGGGGTGGGGACATGGGACCAAAGGAATTATTATCCAGTATTCCCCTGAAAGTTACATATTCAAATAGGGACAAAGCTTAGAATAGAAACAAAACAAGTGATTTTGAGACCCCTCAGCAGTTGGAAATGGGATGGTGATGCCCCCAAGATGATAGAAAGTCATTACTGCCCCATTCTCAGTGACACCCAGGTCCTATCTTCCCTCAGACCTACTTTTAGACAACCGAAGCATACACCTAAGTCCTTTAACATTCAAATTGAGGCCTAAAGCTTGGATGGGATCTTGATTTTACATTTTAGGGCATTACTAGGTGAGGCGTACATTCTGTACACACTGCCTCATATCAGCTAGTTCTGTAGCCAAAGAGGAGTCCAAGGGTAACTTTTATCTCGTTATTGTGTTGTTGAAAAAAGCTCGGGGGTTTCCTATGGCTTCCACATAAGAAACATGGGCTGTTGCCCTGCTAGACCCATCTCGCTCCCCAGAATGGAAGAGGGAGCAGTGATAAGCTTCTATGATTTAGTTGCAATTTTGGGAGTATTCCTGATCCTCTAGCACTGCCCCCCCGCCATCCCACCCCACACTCACACACACACAAACACACACAGCACAACTTACCTTATGACCTCTCTTTGACTGGACTGCCAGCTGATACTAGGCAAAGTATTGACTGACTTTGCTGCATGAAGCCTGGTTGGAGTTTGCTGTGACTACAGTGGTATCGGTAACAGGGCAATAGGTTATTCCCCATCATTTTCAGGGAGCTATTGCCTCATTCCTCGTGAGGGAGTCCTCAGAATCCACCCCATTATATATTGAAAAACACAGGAACAATAATTTCCAAAAATCCCTCTGGAAGTGTGAGATGAACAGAGTTCTGCTCGGTCCAGGAATGAATTTTTACAGGGGAATGACTAGGACATGCAAGTCTGTAATGTATCCATTGGCAGCAGGACCTTATGTAATTTTGTTAATGAGAAAGTAAATAGTGCAACAAAAAATAAGTGCAGATAGATTAGGTGGTGTATTGACATAGTGGGGCTTGGTTATTCCAGGTGTGATTTATATTTACTTAACAATCTTCTGTTATCAGGGTAATGACGACGTCTATTTGTGTGTTGTAAATGATCAAAGTGTACAGATCAATCCAGCCCATTCCACTGGCCGTTCACATCCAATATTGAACTCTCAGGTGGGTGCAAAATTGCCTTCTATTATCTCAATTGATCTATATGCCTGTCTGAATGATGCAGGTCCTTGTAAAGTCTCTGTGTACGTTTTGAAGATGAACAGAGTATTCTCCCACTTTCCCAGCAACCATCCTTCTCTCAATCGACAACACTAAGACAGGTTAACTGGTCACTGCAGTTTATGGCATATTTCTATAAGAAAATTGCAAGTTGCATTTTCTTACATTGAGCAGGGTTTGGGATTGGGGAAACATTTTGTTCCAATCACAGTAAACATGTGGAAGGGGGTTCCTAGAACAGGTAACTGATTCAGGATCAGTTGGTTGGAGCTGGAATGATAATGATTGAGAAGGTGGAGATAAAAAGCAATAAAAGTATTTAACAACAGAATGTTAGGGCGGATGTAATTCATCTTGGGTGACAGCTTGCTTTATACTTGGCCTGGTTCCCTTTTTCATTAAGGTTAGTGTTCATAAGATTGGAATTCAATAGATCATGATGGATGGAAGTGTATGATAAAATAATCGTACCGTTGATTTGATTTATTATTGTCACATGTATTAGTATACAGCGAAAAGTATTGTTTCTTGTGCGCTATACAAAGTGTACCGTACATAGAGAAGGAAAGGAGAGAGTGCAGAATGTAGTATTACAGTCATAGCTAGGGTGTAGAGAAAGATCAACCTAATGCGAGGTAGATTCATTCATAACTCTATGGCAGCAGGGAAGAAGCTGATCTTGAATTGGTTGGTACATGATCTCAGGCTTTTGTATCTTTTTCCTGATGGAAGAGAGCATGTCTGAGGTGCGTGGGGTTCTTAATTATGCTGGCTGCTTTTCTGAGGCAGTGGGAAGTGTAGACAGTGTCAATGGATGGGAGGCTGGTTTGAGTGATGGACTTCATTCATGACCCTTTGTAGTTCCTTGCGGTCTTGGGCAGAGCAGGAGCCATACCAAGCTGTGATACAACCAGAAAGAATGCTTTCTATGGTGCATGTGTAAATGTTGGTGAGAGTTGTAGAGGACATGCCAAATTTCCTTAGTCTTCTGAGAAAGCAGAGGCATTGGTGGGCTTCCTTTATTATAGTGTCGGCATGGGGGGACCAGGAGGGACCTGTGTTCTGTATAGAGTGAACATCACGGGAAGGGAACGAGTGGGCATAGACTTCCCTCGCTAAACTTTCTTACATTCATACGTTCCTTTCTTTTCATGCTCATTAATGGCAATAGATATGAAATTGGGAAAATAATTTGCTGTTTAACAATGGTAAATTATTGCAGATTCCTCTTCATGATATGGCATGGAGTTTCGAAGATGGGGTGACTCAGTGTTCATTCAGGAGGAACATTCATCTCTCTGAATACAGCGAACGTTTTGACCTCCTGGACAGACAATATTACATTTTCCTAGCAGAAGGAAGAGCTGAGAATGGTGGGTTTGTCCCTTTATAAACAATGTAAATATACCTGCAGCGTGCACATTGAATACATGGTTAATCAGCTAGGTGGGGCTAAGTGGTTTTAGAGTGTTTCAATGCAAAAGTGCTAATATAGATAGGAAATCAGGTCAGATATCTGACTTCTCCACTCACCAAAGCAAAGCCATATGAGACTACTTTGAGACAGCAGGAGCCTGAATAAGGTAACATCCACAAGAAAGATACAAAATATAGAAAAATTATTGACAAAGTTGAAGTGCCATTGTATTTATTCTCATAAAATCCCTACAGTGCAGAAGGAGGCCTTTCTGCCCATCGAGCCTGCACTGACCACAATTCCACCCAGGCCTTATTCCTGTAACCCCACATATTTACCCCCGCTGGCACTCGGGTCAATTTAGCATGGCCAATCAACCTAATCTGTACATCTTTGGACTGTGGGAGGAAACTGGTGACCCGGAGGAAACATATGCAGACTCAGGGAGAATGTGCAAACTCCACACAGACAGTGCCCCGAGGCGGGAATTGAACCCAGGTCCCTGGCGCTGTGAGGCAGCAGTGCTAACCACTGTGCCACCATGCCCCCCACCCCTTTCATCTGTCCTTATTCAACAGAATATCCAGATAACCATGTATGGAACAGTGGTTAGCACTGCTGCCTCACAGCACCAGGGACCCGGGTTCAATTCCACTGTACCACCATACTACCTAGTTTTACTGGTCTAGCATTTGCCCTGTTTAAGATTTAAAATCAGCATCACCTTGTGGAGTAATGATCTCAACTCTCTTTGTAAATTGGCAAAACTATTACCATGTAATGCTCTGGTGTGCAGTATGACAGGGCTGTCTTTCAGGAATCATGTTTATAGGGAATTATAGCCCCATTTTCTGCCTTGCTCTGAATTTTTAGTGAAGGTGTTTTTTGAGGTGATTGCAGAGGGCTGTTCTGAGGACTATGAGAGACCACCTTCTACTGGTACGTCCACCTATTTTCCATTCCCCTCTCTTGAAGGTGCTTGTGCTGGACTGCAATTCCACAGGTTCAAGTGTCTATTCCACGTTCTCCCCGTGTCTGAATGGGTTTGCTTCGGGTGCTCCAGTTTCCTCCCAAAATTCAAAGATGTGCAGGTTAGGTGAATTGGCCGTGCTAAATTGCCCCTTACTGTCAGGGGGATTCATGGAGTAAATATGTGGGGTTACAGGGATAGGGCCTGGGTGGGATTGTTGTCAGTCCAGGCTCAATGGGCTGAATGGCTTCCTCCTGCACTGTAGGGATTCAATGATTCTATATCCTATAGTTCCCATTAGATACAATGGCTAAGATCAAAATAAATCATTACAAGATTGAACCAGCAAGCATCCCAGTCTGAATCCATGCAAGACATTTCCCGACTGATCCTTGAAAAAGCTGTTATATAACTACTTCACTGCTGTTGTTACTTACGTTCCACTTTAAATAATTACATTTGTTTTCCCTGAATAAACACTTAATTTTCTCATGTTTTGGCACATTTCATTTTCAGGGCTGGTGTTAATTTGACAACTTGCTTTTTATCTTTCTCATTATCATATTATTTGCACAATATGTTTAATGCTGCCAGAATGATGCACTAACTAAAATAAGTAATAAGAAATTTACAAGTGTAATATACTTGATATAACTATCGGTTATTTTATTTTATTGAAGGAAGGATTCATAAACATCACCGCCAGCCACTGATTACACATGGGAAGGTTCACTTTGGTGGATCCCCTCGTGAGCTCACGGGCTCTCGATCGCCCCTATTTATTAAGGCTCATGGTAAGTTGAGTTGTATTGTACTGAACAGTGGGTTGTACTGAAATGATCAATGTGAATGTAAAGGTCAGGTTCTTGTCTCCCACAAGAGGTGTGAATCAGATTGCAGAACTCAACTTTACTTGCTGTAAATGCAATTTTCCTCTCTGTGGCCTTGTCCATGGGCACATACTTCTTCTGAGGTTGGATTTCCCATTGCGAGGACCACAGAAAAATTGTATTTCCTCTTGCGTGCCATTCTCATGTGCTGGTATGGGTTTTTAGAATCTTTAAAACATTCGAGATGTGACCGCTTCTGCCAGGTCAAGGGCATTGGAAGCATTCTGGTCTTATGGGCCTTCTTCCAAGGAGAATAGCATCATCGAGCATTGTAATTGGAGATCTCGTCAAGATGTATCAATTGTCGTCTCCTCAATGTTCTCCATTCACTTGTACATTATTTGATTCACCTTGGCTGCTGCACTTTTGAGCACCATGCACCTTGTGTCCACCCAAGGGCCTGGACATGCTGCATACAGCAAAGCCAGGCTGCACAAGTGTTTTTTTATTCATGCGTGGGACATTGGCATCGCTGACTGGCCAGCATTTATTGCCCATCCCTAGTTGCCTTTGTTCAGAGGCAGTTGAGAGTCAACCACATTGCTGTGGCTCTGGAGTCACATGCAGGCCAGACCAGGTAAGGATGGCAGATTTCCTTCCCTAAAGGACATTAGTGAACCAGATGGATTTTTCCAACAATCGACAATGGTTTCATGGTCATCAGTAGATTCTTAATTCCAGATTTTTTTTTTTTTGAATTCAAATTCTACCATCTGCTGTGGCGGGATTTGAACCCGGGTCCCCAGAACCTTAGCTGAGTTTCTGGATTAATAGTCTAGCAATAATACCACCAGGCCATCGCCTCCCCATGTAATAGGAACATCTCAATTCATCCTACTATAGTGCAGAGGATTATTGAAGACAATGGATATATATATTCTCTGGTGCTGGCCCAAGGCATTGCCAACCTCAAGTCTGTTTGGCCAGACTGCCTTTGTAGTCCTGGAAGGCAACCTGGGCCTTGGGGGGGGAAACAGGATGTTCCTATGGGCCTCCAGCAGGATCTCCAGATCATGTTCGAGGGGAACCGGGATGCTGCTCCTTCCTGGGACTCCTGGGAGTGGGCCATCCTGGAAAGGGGAACGGGAGAGGCATGTATTTCCTTGTCATGAACTTCATGGGAGTCAATGATCACAAGTGGAAGGTGTGGCATGGGAGGGAAGGGTTTGCCTTGCACAGGCTTGGTGGCCTAAGCATTGCGTTGCAGCGGCAGGGTGGCAAGCCATGTTCCAGGTCACAAATGGAGTAAGGGCTTGAGGGCTTTATGACCTGTTTTTGTGGCGTTTCTGGAGGTAGGGTTGGGAGTGCTCAGTTTGCTGCGTTCTCTGAAAGGGAATGCCTTGAGTGGCTGCTATGGGTGTGAGAGGATTTGAGTTGGAGTGAGGGTGCAGCAGATGAACTGTGCCACTGTGGTGACTTGCAGAACTATGTGAGCATGATGTCCCTTTAAGACTCAGAGACTTTCAGGGCTGTGAAACAAAAGATTGGTGCAGCAAAGTAACTCAAAAGTAGAGTAACAAGTGAACCCTTCGGTATGTGTTGTTTTAAGCAAGGGATAGAGTCAATTGGCTGCACAGGGAAATAATGTTTCATCCAACATGTCAGGACACCGTACTTATAGTAAAAGGGTTACAAGTAACCTTCAGTGTCATGGCAAGGTTTCTCCAGGCAGGTTTCTGATGTCGAGCCTTTTACTACCCTTTCATTTGGCAGAGGACAGGACGTACCCATCTCTACACCCTTCCAGTAGCTTCCCTTCCACAAATACGAGCCCAAATCCACTCGTTGCTCGCAAATCACACAATGTGCTCAACCCTTCATTGAAAACACAAAATTCCAGGGAAAATAAGCAATCAGTGGGACTGCAAGGCACGAAGTTGCATGCCCTGTACTACCAAAAACCCAGATGAAAATCCAGGCCCATGTTTGAACCTGAATCTGTGCAAATTGAGCACAATCTGGTGTATGTGCTAAGGGGCAGCTGCCTTTAACAGCATGTCCTATTGTAGGCTCCCTTTGAAATGGCTCAGTAAGTAAGCCACTCAGTTCAAGAGTAATTAGAGATGGGCAACAAATGTTGGCCCACTAGTGATATGCACATCGCCTGAACAAATGAACAATGGCTGGCCCGGTAGCATCCTTGCCAGACAAGTTATGAATGGAGCTGAACATGGTAGGCAACAGTTTCACTCCTGATCTTATGACAGAGGCAGGCTCATTGAAGAAGCAACTGAAGATGGCTGCGCTGGGATGCCGTTCAGAGTTGCTCTTGCAACAATGGCTGACCTCAGCCACACTATAGGTATCTTCCTTTGCAGCCTGTGAGAAAGTATGTAACTGGTAGTTCTAGTGGAATTGGTGAGCAGATTATTTTCCATCATTAAAATAGTAACTACATTTTTAAAGTAGTCACAGGCTTTAGGGTTGTGATAGGTGCTATATCAGTGCATGTTATTTTGCTTATTGTTAGAAATGTGAGCTTTTTATAAGATGGTTATGTTTTAAACTGGGTCTTTTCATTCAAGGTAAAAAGGGAACATGTGACTTCCTGCTCATTCTGCCAGGCAATAAACTGGTGTGACCTTGTTACCATTTTGGACAGGGGCCCAGGTCAATTGCTATTGAAATCCATGTGGCAAGTTTAACAGCTTAGAACAAAGGACAGAGCAGGTCGCTTTGCCATAGTTGGAGTTACAGATTGCCAGGCAGTCTGATTTGATTAAAAGAAATCTGGACAGAGAGAGGAAGGGAAGGGGGATGGGGGGAAACAGCAGCTGCTGCAGTCAGCAGAGAGAAAGAAGCTCATTTTGTTAGCTACCAGAGGGAATGCAAGTATGGAGATGTTCTGCAGTCGGAGAGATGGAACCCATGGAAATTCCATGACATTGGAAGGTTGATCCTGGCTAGAGGAACAGATCACCAGAGTGAGCCTAGCTGCTAGCAGTCAGTTTGGAAGACTAAGGAAAAGAACCTTCAACAGTTTCTAGATGTTACGACTCAGTGAAATGGGAA
This sequence comes from Mustelus asterias, assembly GCF_964213995.1. Taxonomy (NCBI): domain Eukaryota; kingdom Metazoa; phylum Chordata; class Chondrichthyes; order Carcharhiniformes; family Triakidae; genus Mustelus; species Mustelus asterias. The sequence continues at coordinate 115,881,800 of NC_135808.1, forward strand.
GAAGTGAGGCTTTAGAAACTGGGAATGGATTTGGACTGGTTTGTGTAAAGATGATAATTCTGTGGCGAGTGTGATGTAAAAAATGAATGTAGCAAGGGGTTTTCAAGTGTGTTAAAACAACAATAAGGGATGCCTTTTCTGCAGCTGAGAGTCTTACTTGCCTATTAATTAATGTTTGGTCAATGTTGATTTTAGTTTGTTGCAGTAAAAGTCTTAACTTGAAATTTTGTCATGCAATTCCTTTAAATTCAACACTGGGAATTCAAATCTTTGTAAATAAAAGTTATCCCACTCGACAGGGATTTTAACATTATTTATTTATGAACTATTATTGATGACTCCTTCTCTCATCTGGCTGGAAGGAGACTAAAAGTATGATTATTAAGGTTAGATCTGACCTGCTTTGTGTGGACAGGACATGATTGAGACATTGTTCACATTGTCAGATAGGTGCAAGTGTCATACTTGCACTGGGGGGAAAGTTTGACGTGGATGGGTTGGAGTGTGGCTAGTTTTGGTGTGCAGAAGTGCATCCAGATATTATCATGTACTATAGCCCATCCTGTGTCCAGTGTACACAGCTGCTTTTTCATACCACATGGAGTGAACAAAACTGGTTGGACATTAGCAGCTCTGATGCTGAGGACCTTAAGAGAAGGTGGAGTAATATCATCCATGTGGCATTTGATAAAAGATGCTGACAAACATTTAAATCAGTTCTGCTCCTCTTACCTGCTGGGCTCCACTGTGATTCAGGATGGGATATTCAGGATTCACCTTCTCCTGATGTCCACCACCATCTAGTGCCTTGCTCTGATCCCCAGGTTGTGAAGACACTAAGCTTTATCTATTATCTGCTGCTTTTGGTATTCTTGCTGCAGATAGCCCAGTCCTGTTGTTTCAATGTACACTGATGCCTCTTTCTAAGGTGTACCAGAGTCACTTCTTAATGTCACAGGGCTTGAACCAAATTGGCTGGACATTGGTATCAATGGTAATATTTGTTTTTATATGAATTAAAAATAACCCACACAATTGTTTGTGTACAGCGATTTAAAGTATTCAATCATTAAATTATGATTTGCTTGGCTAACCACTTGGGTGTTGAGCGGCACGGTGGCACAGTGGTTAGCACTGCTGCCTCACAATGGCAGGGGCCCAGGTTCAATTCCCGGTTTGGGTCACTGTCTGCATGGAGTTTGCACATTCTTTCTGTGTCTGTGTGGGTTTCCTCCCACAGTCCAAAGATGTGCTGGTTAGGTGGATTGGCCATGCTAAATTGCCCCTCAGTGTCAGGGGGGCTAGCTAGGGTAAATGCCAGGGGTTTTGGGGATAGGACTTGAGCTGGATTGTGGTTGGTGTAGACTTGATGGGCCAAATGCCCTCCTTCTGCACTGTAGGGATTCTATGATTCTAACTGAACGAGCACTAGCACTTGTGATTATGTCTTCGCACATCAGTGAGCGTGCCTAGACAAGGGTATAAGAAACTTTAGACTTTTGCTCATTTGATTCATAGGGACTTTTCAGGTTACGCTTTAGTATGCCATGATAAGTAACAGTTTTTATCTTTTCCCCTTAGGTGCATTAATGTTTATTGCTTGGGTGACTACGGCCAACATCGGTGTCATTGTAGCTCGATTCTTTAAACCCGTCTGGCCAACCAGCACACTGTTTGGCAAAAAGGTCTGGTTTCAGGTAAATGTCAGTGCTGTATCAATAATAGTGGCTAATGTAGGTTCAAATTCCAAACTCCAAATATAACCTAACCAAACCCGCCCATAAAGAACAGGTGGGGTGGTATTGCCGCCTCATAGTGCCAGGGACCTGGGTTTGATTCCTGGCTGTGTCACTGTCTGTGCAGAGTTTGCACATTCTCCCTGTGTCTGTGTGGATTCCCTCTGAGTGCTCTGGTTTCCCACAGTCCAAAAGACGTGCTGGTTAGGTGCATTGGCCATGCTAAATTCTCCCTCAGTGTACCCAAACAGGTACTGGAGTGTGGCGACTAGGGGATTCTCATAGTAACTTCATTGCAGTGTTAATGTAAGCCTACTTGCAACTAATAAATAAACTTTAACACTTTAAATTCAGCAGCAGCAAATTATAGAGGTTGTGATGCTGATAAATATTGTGCGTAAATCCATTTTTTTACTATAGAGATTTTAGTCTTTCCCTGGGTGCTCTGCTCAAATCACATGAGCAGAATGCAGATGAGGATGTCTTGTAGGGAGATCCACCATCCATTATAGCATTCACTGGCCTTTTCATCCATTAGTTTGAATGTATGAAAATCAAATGGCATTAGCTGCTGCAGTTCCACTTCCAAATTTTCCCCTCTAAAATTCACACAGGCACTGTTTGACCCAATGGTGATGAATGATCAAAACGTATGTCCATTACATTTAAATAACTGGATCTTCAATCATGGGCAATAAATTCAGCTTTCTTTCAGGTCCAACTGACCTACCCAAGCCCCCAGTACGGCAGGCAAGTGGTGCAGGCCCATTTCCATCCATGAAAGCTTTGAAGTGAATGGGAGTTCAGGTGCTTATCCCAGCCACAAGTCCAATTCATATTAGGAGCAGGAGTAGGTACTTTGGCCACTCAAGCTTGTTCTACCATTCAATGAGATCATGATTGATTGGATTGTTGATTTGATTTATTATTGTCACATGTATTAGTATACAGTGAAAAGTATTGTTTCTTGCACGCTATACAGACAAAGCATACCCTACATAGAGAAGGAAGGGAGTGTAGAATGTAGTGTTACAGTCATATCTAGGGTGTAGCGAAAGATCAACTTGAGGCGAGGTAAGTCCATTCAAAAGTCTGATGGCAGCAGGGAAGAAGCTGTTCTTGAGTTAGTTGGTACCTGACCTCAGACTTTTGTATCTTTTTCTTGACGGAAGAAGGTGGAAGAGAGTATGTGTGGGGTGCATGGGGTCCTTAATTATGCTGGCTGCTTTGCCGCGGCAGCAGGAAGTGTAGACAGAGTTAATGGGTGGGAGGCTGGTTTGTGTGTTGGACTGGGCTACATTCACAACCCTTTCTTGCAGTAGTTTCTTGCAGTCTTGGACAGAGCAGGTCCCATACCAAGCTGTGATACATCCGGAAAGGATGCTTGTGGCCTCGGTTCCACATTCCACTAACCCACAATAACCTTTGACTCTCTTGTTAGTCAAGAATCTATCTATTTCTGCCTTAGAAATATTCAATGATCCTGTCTCCCCCACTCTCTGGGAAAGAGAACCCCAAAGACTCACTTGAGGATTTGTATCATGCAGCCAGTCTCTTCACCCTGAAGTTGTTGACAATTGGTCTATTAGTAATGGTGTGTAATGTTAACGTGCTGTTATGTTTTGAGCAAGATTCAGCCCATTATTTATCAATGATACCAGAGCATCTCACTGAAATAGTTTTATGATGGATCGGCCTCACTTAATTTGCAAAACTCTGCACTTGACCTTGGATTTTTATTTGCTCCTTGCGTTGACATAAACACTAAAGCTATGGGTGACGAGTAGCGTTACCATACAAGTGAACTTGTACTGCACTTGAGAGTGGTATGGGTTTGTTGCACTGGCTGAATAGAGCAGACTTATACTGCCATTGCTTTTTTTTTTGGTTCTAAACCTCAGGGTGTGTGCATGCCATAGAGACGGGCATGATAGTACACACAGCAGGTAAACTAGACTGGAAATTTGTATCAATAAAAAGTGGTTCCTCTTTAGGACAAAGTCAGTGTGAGAAAGCAAACTGTATGGAATGTGTTGCCGGGCAAGGTGGTGGTGGCGGACACACTGGGAACGTTTAAGACTTATCTAGACAGCTATATGAACGGAGTGGGAATGGAGGGATACAAAAGAGTGGTCTAGTCTGGACCAGGGAGCGGCGCGGGCTAATTGTTCCTTGTATCTCGTTTCAAGGCTTCATTCTATGATCATCTTGCTGGTGCCAGTACAGAGCGAGACTGCGGATAGTTGGGAACCTGTCTCGGGGGCAGGGAATTCATATGGTGTTCGTGGAAGTGGAAATGACTAGGGTTGGGAAGCATTTCCTGATCAGGGCCATTGTGATCTCCTGGACTCGTTTCGATCGCCTCAGGGGGTCGGAGAGGAATTTCCCAGATTTTTTTCCCCATATTGGCCCTGGGGTTTTTCACTCTGGGTTTTCGCCTCTCCCTGGAGATCACATGGTCTGGAATGGGGGGGTGGGGGTGAGTTAATAGGTTGTAATGAACAAAGCATCGTAGCTGTGAGGGACAGCTCGGTGGATAGGATTTTGGTATGTAGATAGGCTGGAAAATTGGGCGGGGATCCTGGATTCAGGATTCAATCCTGGACCGGGGAGCGGCGCGGGCTTGGAGGGCCGAAGGGCCTGTTCCTGTGCTGTATTGTTCTTTGTTCTTTGTTGTTTGTTCTTTGTACATTGCCCTTGTACTCCCAATGGCATCTCACAGATTTGACCTACACTGGGCTTTAAGCAGTCAATGTTTAACCACTTGCTGTACAATGGCAAACTCCAGTGACACCTCCTAGTTCTGCATTATTGAATTTCAGATTCAAATTGCTGAAATGACTGCCGCATTGAACTGCCACTGGCCTGTGGTTGCATTTCCAATCAACCATTTCTTGTCACATGATGAAATAGTAGAACAATTGTGCCCTAGGATGACAGTTTTAGTTTTCAAATTGTTCGCATAGATCTTTAGTTTCGAAAAGCGCCATGTGTCGGTGCGGGCTTGGTGAGCCAAAGGGCCTATTCCTGGGCTGTACTGATCTTTGCTCTTTATAAAAGGGCAGAGTGAAGGACCCTGTGATGTGGGTGGAGTGACCCTCAAAATCTCCTTCATCCTGCAATGTTTAGCCCTTCAAAACCATCAATAGACATCACCTAACCATTGTTTTTCATGCACATGATCATGCTCTTTTCAAACTCGTCTCAAGATGGCGCCGGAGCAAGGCAACTTCTTGCAAGCTGTGCCGAGTATACCTTCTAGTTCTATCTTTTACTAATGAGATAGAGAATCTGGTGAACTGGTGCGGCAACAATAATCTCTCCCTCAATGTCAACAAAACGAAGGAGATTGTCATCGACTTCAGGAAGTGTAAAGGAGAACATGCCCCTGTCTACATCAACGGGGACAAAGTAGAAAAGGTCGAGAGCTTCAAGTTTTTAGGTGTCCAGGTCACAAACAACCTGTCCTGGTCCCCCCCATGCTGACACCATAGTTAAGAAAGCCCACCAATGCCTCTATTTTTTCAGAAGACGAAGGAAATTTGGCACGTCGGCTACAACTCTCTCCAACTTTTACAGATGCACCATAGAAAGCATTCTTTCTGGTTGTATCACAGCTTGGTATGGCTCCTGCTCTGCCCAAGACCGCAAGGAACTACAAAAAGTCGTGAATGTAGCCCAATCCATCACGCAAACCAGCCTCCCATCCATTAACTCTGTCTACACTTCCTGCTGCCTCGGCAAAGCAGCCAGCATAATTAAGGACCCTGGACATTCTCTTCCACCTTCTTCCGTCGGGAAAAAGATACAAAAGTCTGAAGTCACGTGCCAACTGACTCAAGAACAGCTTCTTCCCTGCTGCTGTCAGAGTTTTGAATGGACTTACCGTGCATTAAGCTGATCTTTCTCTACACCCTAGCTATGACTGTAACACTACGTTCTGCACTCTCCTTTCCTTCTCTATGAATGGTATACTTTGTAGCGCGCACAAGAAACAATACTTTTCACTGTATGTTAATACATGTGATAATAATAAATCAAATCAAATGGTGCTCTTTTGTACAATAGACCTTTGTCCATCAGCTCAAGCTTTTCAACATTGTCACATAAGTGTTGACCAGAATGAAAGGTTTGAAGGTCTGATGCATCATCAATAAATCAATGTTCAATTTTAACATTAAATGCAGTTGGATGTTGGAAACAAAAAATAGCATAGAATTCCTACAGTGCAGAAAGAGGCCATTTGACCCATTGAGCCTGCACCAACAACACTCCCACCCTCTCCCCGTAACCCCATGTATTTACATTGCTAACCCCTTTGACACTAAGGGGCAATTTAGCATGGCCAATCAACCTAATCTACTCATCATTAGACTGTGGGAGGAAACCAGAGCACCTGAAGGAAACCCTCGCAGACACAGGGAGAATGTACAGATTCAGACAGGCACCTGAGGCTGGAATTGAACGTGGGTCCCTGATACTGTGAGGCAGCAGTGCTAACCACTGTGCCACCATCCCTCCCCCTCCCCAAATATACATTCTAAACATAGTATACTAAGATGTTTTGACTATTCGGAGTTTGACAATTCAGTAAGCGGCACTGCTGCCTCACTGTGCCAGGGACCCGGGTTCAATTCCGGCCTCGGATCACTGTCTGTGTGGAGTTTGTACATTCTCCCCGTGTCTGCGTGGGTTTCCTCCGGGTGCTCCAGTTTCCTCCCACACTCCAAAGATGTGCAGGTTAGGTGGATTGGTCATGCTAAATTGCCCCTTAGTGTCCCAAGACGTGTAGGTTAGGAGGATTAGTGGAGTAAAAACTTGGGGTCACAGGGAACAGGTCTGGGTGGGATTGCCCCTTAGTGTCAGGGGGATTACGTGGGGTTACAAGGATAGGGCCTGGGTGGGATTGTTGTCAGTGCAGGCTCGATGGGCCGAATGACCTCCTTCTGCACTGTAGGGATTCTCTGATTCTAAGTGGTATATGGTTGCTGTTCAAGTATTAACCTTAAGTCGCCGTTGGAAAAATGCAAGCAGCTCACTGCAACATTTGACTTCTGTTATTTCTCTCTTGTTTTAGGTGCACTGGATACTGATGGTAACCACAGTGTTGCTAACGTGCCTTGCCTTTATTCTACCTTTCCTTTACAGAGGAGCCTGGAGTCATGTAAGTCAGAAATAATTCAGTTTTAAATAAAAACCTGAAAATGTTACAACTGGAAGTGAGCTAAATGTGAAACCTTACCTGTTAGCTTCTTTACAAGTGGGAGGATACATTTTTATTTCATGAACAAAATAAGCACAATGCCTTAGAATCTAATTTAGTGAGTTAGAATTAAGCTGTAAACTAAGTAGGATGTCAAGCCGATGAGCACATTGCACTTCCCAGAGGCGGCCTTTAGAGGGAGTGCTTTCACAAAACCTTAGAAGCTATACATTGCCTGCTATACAACAACTTGCATTCATGTAGTACCTTCTACTATGGTAAACTCCCCCAAGACACTCCAATTTGATGCCGAACCACGTAAGGGCTGGGATTTTCCGGCCATTCACTACTGCTGCCAGCGAGGACGGAGAATTTGGCGCTCAACCAAATCTCCATTCACTGCAGTGGGACTGGAAAATCCCGCCAGCATGAACAGCTGGAAAATTCCGCCCTCCATATTAGGATGGCAACCAAAAGCTCGGTCAAAGAAATTGGATTTTTAAAAGTGCCTCAAATATATGTACTGTATCATTGAGAGTTTCTGCTTCAATTCTCATCTGCAGTCGCCAGCTGAAATTCTTCTTAATAGTTGGGCACTTTGCCTTTTTGCTGTAACTCCTGCCGCTGACTGGAAAGCCTTCAGGAACAGTTAGTTGCATGCGCCCACACAGCCCGCACTGAGCCTGCTGGAGCATCTGCAGATTGTCCCACCCGGATGGTGGGTGGGTGCGTGTCATTTTGCTCCCAGGCTAGTTTAACACCACACAAAGACCTGTCCAACTGCAACTTTGACCACTATGATATCTTCGTAAATTATTAAATATTTGCACAAATCATAAAGCTGGAAGGGGTTTGTGCAGGCAGTTCCCATAAAACCTGACACACTCAGTTGATAGATAATAGGCCCACTCATCCCAGGGTCATGTCTTTGAACCCCACTTGGGTGATGAAGTTTTTTTATTAAATATTTATTTTACTTATTAATTAAACCAATTGTTTCATTAATCCACAGTTTAAGAGCAACAATTGGTCGCTGAAGATAACAACCCATCTGTCATTTCCAGGCATCTTGTATTCAATGGCGGCACAGTGGTTAGCACTGCTGCCTCCTGGGTTCGATTCCCTGCTTGGGTCACTGTCTGTGTGGAGTCTGCACATTCTCCCCGTGTCTGGGTTTCCTCCGGGTGCTCCGGTTTTCTCCCACAGTCTGAAAGATGTGCTGGTTAGGTGCATTGGCCATGCTAAGTTCTCCCTCAGTGTACCGAACAGGTGCCGGAGTGTGGCGACTAGGGGATTTTCACAGTAACTTCATTGCAGTGTTAATGTAAGCCTATTTGTGACACTAATAAATAAACTTTAAACTTCATTGCTCTAATAACTATTTGAAACAATTTAAATGGATATTAAAATGGCTGCTTTCTGAGTAGTTGTAATTCTTTTTCCACCAATTGATTTTGTTGAAAAACTGACAGTTTAAGACACCACCTTGCAAAGAAATGCACAATTCAGTGACAGAATGCAGAGCTTAAAGGCATCTCTCACTTCACACAGTCAGCGAGGTTCTGAGACTGACGCAGCATCTGAATATGTGCACACGAGCTCCCCCTAGTGTAGTGCACAAAGAAATGGACCTTTTCTTAATGTTGTCCCTCCTTCCTCCTTTCGAAGCACTGATTCCTTGCAGTGGTATATTTCAGTAGGTGCCAGCCAGCTGTTATCTCTCTCTAAAGCAGACACCATTAATGTCAGTTATTGTTGACAGGCAATTCAACTGCCAGTAAATCACAGAATTGCATAATCCCTGTCTTAATCTGAATGGGGGTTTCACAGAGAGAGAGTGCGAGAGGATGGTGGAGGTCTTGGACTCCTGGGTGGGAAAAGAGATCAGAGGTCGGAGGCCTGAGGGTGGAGGGGGATTGGGAAATCTCAGGGTTGGCATGGGAAGATCCAAGATCATGACTGACAGAGCTTGGGAATGTGCTGCAGGTCAAAGTAACATGGTTTTTTTTCTGGCAAGTGATCTTTGTGTTGGCTTTGTTGAGTGTTCGCAGTGATAGCTGCCTCAGGGAGAACTCATGTTACAGTGGGGACCAAAAGCAGGTGCCAGGCCCCTTGTAAGTACAGGACCTGATATCTGAAATGGGCCTAGGTAAGTGACACCTCTTGTTTGCCTTTGCACGTAGCATCTTTTGGCCAGAGGTGTGCATCTGTTTCCCGCCTATCATTTTGCAGACAAGAGGCTGTGCAGCACCTGGAAACCCTCAGACTGAATTTGCAGCACTTCTGTATTTAATTCTGTATTGATTGAATAAGCAATGACATTTTTCTGCATAATTGCCTTATTTCATGTGGGACTGAGCCACATCAAACAAAAAAAAGGTTCCAGGTTTTATCACTGATAAATTTCAATGAGGGCAGTGATAGGCTGAATGGTCTCCTTCTAGTAATTCTGATTTTGTGACTATAATTGAAGGGCAGTGTTAGGAGGGGAGTGTTTCAGATCTCTTTTTTGGGCAGATTCAAATCTACTATCTTATGCACTCAGTGTATGAAAAAACCCCAGCAGAAACGGTTTCTCACCTATCGAGGGAGGGGCCGGGGTTTAAGGCACCTGAACGCTGGTTGAGAGCAGCAGAGGACGTCATTGCGCATGTGCAGGTCTCTAGCTGCAGAGACCTGTCACTCAGCCTCTGCTACTCTCAGCTCGCTCCACGACCTCCACAAAGCTGAATGAATAAAAAAAATGTTGCTGCCTGGCCTGCTGAGTAATTTCTGTTTTTATTTGAGAAAGGGTCATCTGGACTCAGCTCTTTTCTCTCCGTACAGATGCTGCCAGATCTGCTGAGATTTTCCAGCATTTTCTCTTTAAGTTTCAGATTCCAGCATCCGCAGTAATTTGCTTTTATCTTCTGATTTTATTCCTTTGCTTCTTACTCTAAGTTCAGAATGGAGTTCTGAATGAGTAATGCTTGAAGGTTGCATTATCAATGTATTAACCATATACTCGTCTCAGTCTGCAGGTGCCCATCCATACTTTGGCTGTTTGATTCTTATACTGGTAATTCTTCAGCCGATTATGGCCATCTTCAGACCCAATCCACAAACATCCAAGTAGGTCTAACAATAATAATGTTAGTATATTTTCTTATTGTTTTCTATGTTACAATCTTTGGTCATTACAAAAGAAAACCAAAGCAATTCTAAAGCATCTTCAAAGACAAATGAAAAGCACAACCTTAAAAATAAAAATAAACCCAACTTTCCTAACATTTTCTTTTATCTTCTGCAGACAGTATATTTTTAACTGGGTGCATTGGGCTACGGGCACCTTTGCCAGAACAATAGCAAGTAAGTATGGACATTTATTGAAGGCAAACACTGTTAGTTGTGTTGGTTGGAATTTAAAACAAAAATGTTTTTTTATCGAATTGGTGAAGGTATTTGATAAATTTTATATTCGCTTTTTAGGTGTATTGTCTTTGTATAAATCTGTTAATCAGAGACTGGTATGTCAATGTGTTGTTTCATGGAGTATTTGTGAAACCATGCTCTCAACTTGGCTTCTGGAAGAAACATAGATGTTGCATCTTTCAATCAGCGAGTGACAGAAGATTGACAATTACATTAATTAGTGCCTCTTTCAAGCAGCTTTAAATGATCAAGCAAGAACAGGTTTCCTACCCAGTATATTGATTACTAAGTCATGTCAGTGAAATTTGTAGAGTTATAGAATAGTATAGCACAGGAAGCCACCATTTGGCTTTTTACATTTGCACAGATCTTACAAAGAGCAATCCAGTTAGTCACACTCTTCTGCTCTTTCCCCATATCGCTGCAATTTTCTTCTCCTTCAGGTCTTTCTGAGGGCTACTGTTGAATCTGTATCCACCATATGAAGCTGTGCATGCCAAATCCTAACCACTTGACAGATTAAATGGTATTCCCTCATTATTCACCCTTCAGTTGTTGGAAACAGTTTCTCTTTCTTTTCTCCATCTGAACCATTTGTGTTTAATGATGAACAAAGAAATTGAGAGGTACGAAGCTATTCCTTTAAAGAACTAATTGTTCAAAAGCATTTGGCGATATTTTGCCAAAAGCTTGATTTAATTTTGCAAGGCATTGTGTCACAAAGCGCCTCTCTGTCACTTATAGATTACAGTGAACATGATACATGGTTATCTTTTCCTTTGGTGACTAATGCTGCTCCTTCATGCCAGGCATTTTGCAGATGAATCAATAATGGTGACAATGCACCATGAGTAGTTTGTGCTATCCTCTGACACCAAGCATCAGCACAAATAACATTACCTCCTATATTTAATGCATTATAAATCAGAATGGTTACAGAACAGAGGGAAATCATTCAATTCATCGAATTGTTCCTGCAGTGAGCCAGAATAGATTCAATGGGCGGAATGTTCCCTTCCTGCCTACCACAGGAATCATAGATGGTGGGACACGGACCATACAAAGGTCTGTTTACCTCAGGCGGGATTTTCTAACCTTGGGGCAAGCACGGCCGGAAAATCCCACCTAATGAGTCTCACTTACTCACCCTTTTCTCTTAACTCTGCAGTTTTATTTGCTTCAGGTACTTATTCAATTTTCTTTTGGAAGCCATGATTGAATCTGCCTCGATGTGGCTCCACCATACTTTCAGACAGACTTCCAGATGTTTTCCTCATGTCTGTTTTGGTGCTTTGGCCAGTTATGTGAATCTTTGTCTTCTGGCTCTTGACCCTTCATCCAATGGAAAAATCCTCCATCTATTCTGTCTAGACCCCTCATGACATTGAGCACTGTTAGAATGTAACCGGTGACAACTTTGTATTGGATGGAATGTGACCAATGGTAACAAGCTGTAAGGGTCAGCTGACCCAATAAACCATGGAACCAATTACAGAATGATGTGGTGATGGTTAGCTGACTCACTATAAATAAGAACATGTTGGGAATTGTGGGGAGCTTGGAGTGGCCCAGGGCGAAGCCCCAAGTTTGGAGTAATGAAGTTTCTTTATTAAACCCTTTCCTTGATTTGTAAGTTGGAGTAAGTTTTGTTATATTTTTATTGTCTACATTTGAAGAGTTCCTTCCGAAGAAACAAGCACCTCTGTCAAATCTCCTCCCAGCCTTCCAGGCATTTCTGTTTGTAGAATATGATTGGAGTTGTGAAGTATAGTATTTTTGTATTCCTCACATTTGATTTCTGAGCATTCCTATAAAAGACCTTGCAGTAAAAATTGCTGATCAGAAAAAGAATCATTTGCTTCTTTTACTTTCACATAGTTGCATCAATCTTTCTTGGAATGGATCTGCCAGCCTTGGACCTCTATAATCCATGGGATACATTAATTATGGTTGGATTCATAATTTGGCATGTTGCAACTGAACTAATTCTAGAGGCACATAATTTCATAATCGCTTGTAAAGGTCAGTATTTCTATTTAGCAATTTCAGTTAGTTTTATAGTTTCTTAATTTACTGTTCTAGTCTAGAAGATAACTGCAATTTAAATTGTCTGAGTTTTTACAGCAGTGTTGGGGAATTTTGAAAACCACTGAATCATATTGGAAAATTTGAAGCATTTGCAGGCGCATAGCCTGGGTAAGACTAAAATCGTGTTAATAACTATCTCACAAAGAACTTCCTGACATCAGAAACTTGATGTAGGATATTCCTTTTGAACCAGTGTCCCGTTATTCGCTTCCAATGTTTATTTTCTTTTGGTTTGTCCATAGGATGTGAGTGTCACTGGCAAGACTAGCATTTATTCCCCGTCCCTAATTGCCCCTGAGAAGATGGTGGTGAACTGTCATCTTGAAATGTTTTAGTAGTTTGCACTGCTGCCTCACAGCGCCAGGGGCCCAGGTTTGATTCCAGGTTTGGGTCACTGTCTGTGCGGAGTCTGCACGTTCTCCCCATTTCTGCGTGAGTTTCCTCCGGGTGCTCCGGTTTCTTCCCACAGTCCGAAAGACGTGCCGGTTAGGTGGATTAACCAGGCTAAATTCTCCCTCCGTGTCCCTGAACAGGCACTGGAGTGTGGCGACTGGAGGATTTTCACAGTAATGTCATTCATTGCCTTGTTAATGTAAGCCTACTTGTGACTAATAAATAAACGTTAATTGACCACCACCGTTCACAACTGGTTGTGGCAGAGCCTTGTTTGGATATGTTGGCTGTGGGAGCAGTTTGCCTGTTTATCGCTTGCTGCTTCCCCTTTTTATTTTGTACATAGTCCTGTGTCGTGGCTTCATCATTTCCTATCTGATATACTCAATGAGGTCACTTCTTAGACACTGCCACACCAGGCTGACAAGATCAAGTCATCCCATAATTTCCAGGCAGGATATTCCGGTCTAAAAACACATTGGCTGCCATTTGTTGGGTTATCCAAGGACAGAGAAATCACTTAATACCCTAGCAGAATGGATGCTCAGTGGATTACCATTTACGGGAGAGTTTAGAACTAGCGGACAAAGTTTAAAGACAAAAATTAGCGGTCTTTCATTTAAGACTGAGATGAGGAGTAATTTGTCTCTGAGTGTTGTTAGTTTGTGGAATTCTCTTCCCCAGTGAGCGATGCAGGCTGTTGGGTCAATGAATGTATCCAAGGCTGAGTTAGATCGACTTTTGATCGGCAGAGCAGTCGAGGGTTATTGAGTTGGGGTGGGGGGGGGGGGGAGAACAGAAAAGTGGAGTTGAGACCAATCAAATCAGCCATGATCTTATCGAATAGTGGAGCAGGCTCGAGGGGCTGAATGGCCTACTCCTGCTTCTAAATCCTGTGTTCTTGTGCTTTGCAGAAATGGAAGCTCACTCAGAACGAAACGGAACATTAAATATAAAATTTACTTTGCGGTAATTTCCATGCAACATTTAACTTTGCAACATTTAGATAAGTTAACCAGCACAAGGCCAATGTTATTTTCAGACAGTTTTAATAACCATGAACATATAATGCAGAACATTATTACATGTAGCATAGTGGTTTGCAATGGTGCCTCATAGCGCCAGGGACCCAGGTTCAATTCCTGGCTTGGGTCACTGTCTGTGTGGAGTTTGCATGTTCTCCCCGTGTCTGCGTAGGTTCCCTCCGAGTGCTCCGGTTTCCTCCCATATTCTGAAAGACGTGCTGGTTAGGTGCATTGACCCGAACAGGCGCTGGACTGTGGCAACTAGGAAAATTTCACAGTAACTTCAATGCAGTGTTAATGCAAGCCTTACTTGTGACTAATGAATAAAACTTTAACATTAATGGGAATTTGGGCACAGAATATTAAGAGAAGTGTTAATTGCTCATAATCAAGTCCCAGTAGGTAAAACCTTGCACTAGCGGAGATGAAGATTGAAATGTACTCATATTGTTACCAGCAACAGTCCATGCAAAAGCTATAGTTTAACTGTGTTATGTCACTTTGCTTATGGGTATGAAATCTTTTGGGACATATTCGTGCATGTTTAGTATATACCTTCAGAATTTGAAACAAAAATATTTCTCAATTACTCCAAATAATGAATTTAATCCAACCTTCTACAGCACAGAAAAGAGAAGAGGATAAAATGGAGATAATGGATTCAAGTGAATTGATTGATCCACAGGTACACCATTTTAGCTTTAGGTTTTTATTATTTTTTTACTGATAGCATCAGAAGTATAGAAAGCTCAATTATTTTTGTGTAAATTACAAAGGTAGAAATTCTGTAAAACAGCGGAAACGTAAACTCAATTTACATTAAATTGTTCAATTCTACAATTACAGGGTCATAGGTTTAAAATGATGGTATTGACACTCTACATCGGTGGAAACCTAACCTTTCTGATAACATTGCTGGTTGCAATTAGTCTCGTCTGATGGTAATCTTGGTTTACCTCAATCGATTCTGATCTTGAAGGTGTTTGTATCTGCCCTTTTCTGATGAGCGTCTTGACCTTACCTATTGCTGTGCACTGAAGATTTCTGAGGCAGAGAATCCAAATACTCCACAATCAACAGAATGTGAGATTCTTCCTGTACCCATTTTACTTTCTACTCCAGAGACTCTCATTGCAACAAGTCAACAAACTAGAAAGGCAATGATCTAGTGAGAAGAGCAAGCAGCATTCATCAATTTTTAAATAGCAGTTTGGATGTTTTAAAATGTGGTTTTATTTTGTGTTTTTTTGGGGGGATTATTTTATCTCTCTGAATGAAGTTTGTTTTAACCTAGCCTGTAAAAATATTTATGAGCTAACATAAAAATGAAAAGTGATGTTTTTAAAATGCAAGTTAAATTATTTTTAATAAACTATGTTCTCAGATTAACAAGTGTCCCTTTTATATATCATAAGTGAATCTTTCCCCATTAAATCACAGCTTTACTAGACCAAATGGGGTTACCTCCTTATCATTTGAATGGATGAATTCATGGCTAGCTTCTGCAAACATTGATGTGCATATTTTATTGAGAATTAATTAAAATGTGAGCATGACACATTTCTAAACAAAGGGGTTGAACTCTGTTCATTTGTAAATCATGGTAATTCTGTTGAGTCAAAGAGTATAGACATTACAGCACAGAAAGGGGCCTTTCAGCCCGTCATGTCTGTGCTGTCCATTGGGCACCTATCTATTCTAATCCCATTTTCAGCATTTGGTCTGTAGTCTATTTTGGTTTGATCACAAATAATGTCTTGAAAGTTATGTTGTTGGTTGGGATTGCAAATAATTCAGAAAAAGATTAGCTTAAGACAGTTTCGACTGGAGAGCTTTAAATCAAATTTTGCAGCATTAATTCTTTTCTCCACAGATGCTGCCTGACCTGTGAATTTGCAGAATTGTTTTGCTTTTATTTCAGATTTCCAGCACCTGCAGTATTTTGCTTTTGTCTGAGATTACTATGTTGTTGAGAAAGTCTTTCATAAACCATAATGGCCAGCATTTTTGGGACTATGGCTGCCATTGTGGGTCCAACATTGCGTCAGTGCTGTGCTTGCACGCTTTTGGTTTGGACCGTGCTGGATACTATTTAGGGTATGTTGTTAGCATGGACACTGGAAGCATGCACCAGGAGTGTGCAGAGTAGACAGAATGGCTTGTAACACTTACTTGGACTATAGAGGTGCCAATTCCAACCTCAATACTCCAGCTATTACCATTCCTTAGCCTCACACAATTGAACACAGATAGGATCCCTCACCAGTGCTATTTACAGGCATCAGATACTATTTTGGGTTAATTGCTGATTGATTTCTACTGGCTGTGGCTGAGTTAACTGGAGTGTTTTGCCATTCATAGAGTACTATTGCTTAAAGTTGGGGAATAATGTGGCACATAATGAAGACCCTTGATTCTCACTTCAAGTGTTCTGTTCACACCATTTGCCCCCTGTTATGGATGCTGTAGTTTGTTCGCCCCCTCCCTCACCTGCAAGATAACAGGGAGAAAGAGCAGAGACTGTTCAAACAGAAGAGCTATCTGCAGGAGTCCATAACTACACAGGACCTTCAATCTAAGCCAGGAACAGTGTGTGCAATGCCTCCACTTCACAAAGAAATTGCTCACTAAAATCTGCCACCTCTTGCAAGCAGACCTGTGGCCTCAAAACCGGGTCTGCAAAGCCCAGGCCAGCATTGCCAGTGTGAAGGTGACTGTGGGTATGTTGTTCCTTGTGTCGGTCTCCCAGGCTAGAGCAGGGAAGATCACCAGCATCTTGATGTCCTTTGTGTCAGGGAGGTAACTTACACACTGTAGGTGAAGTGAGGGGAATACATTTCCAGAGAAAAACAGGCAGAGCATGATTGCAGGCTTCCTCATGGTGCAAGGTTCCTTTGACTCCATGTTGCTTTGCAGACCCACATTCAGTGGCTACTGCGTATCTAGAAGGCTGCTGACTTTTAATGGGAAGGCTGTAGATGGATTTGCAGCATGGCATTATGCAGCTCTGGACCTGGAAGGCCCTACTTTGCATCGCCCGTTCTCCGCATGAGCAGCTCCATTCCTTGTTGACTGGCTGGCAACAGCAAAGGCATTGGGCTGGTGGCAGTGGTGGAAGCTCAAATGCTGTCATCCTGAGACAGGACAGCAGGTTGATGCTCTACAGTGTCATTGCCACTCACCCATGACAGGGCTTCACGGAACAGGAGTGTGGCAGACCATTAAAATAATAGGAAACCAGAAACTAAGATCACACTTGCGGATTCAATGGGGATGCTCTGAAAAGTGGCCATCCAATTTGCTTTTGGTCTCCCTAATAGCAGGAGACTGCAAATTGAGCTGTGAGTACAGTATACTAAATAAAATGAAGTAAGTCACTTTTGTACCTGGAAGTCATGTTTCAGCCCTGGAAGGTGGGGAGGAGATAAAAGTGAAGGTGTTGCATTTCCTGTGGTTGCACAGAAAGGTGCATGGGAAAGGGAGAGGAAGTTGGGGGTGATTGAGGAGTGAATAAGGGATCACAGAGACTGGTGAGTTTGGTTGTGGTATAAAGCTGAATAGGTCGCGGACAAGTAATGGTTGGTTAGTAATGTTGGTCCTAGCGACACCTGTGTTTTCATGGAATATGTGGGGCATTCTTCATTCCAGTTCTGTACTCCGGTTCCCTCCCTCCCCTCTCTTTTCAGAACATGGATGACTACATCAGTGCTGTTTCCTACTTTTGCTTCAGATTCGCAAATGTCATCAACTTTGCTTCCAATGCTAAATATTTTCAGCATTTTCCATTTATATTTTTAAACTTGGGCCCATTCATTGCAAAATAAATTATACTGTATGTTTTATAATACTGAGTATCACATGTATTAATTTCAATCTGGTGCCAATCCACTTTTGTAGGGATTCCTGAAAATTTGGCTATTGTCTTAATTAGAAGCATCTTTTTAAAAAATAATTATAACACATCTTGCAATGAAATACATTGGGTGCAACTACAAAAACTATTAATTTCACATTAACGCGTTCCAGTAAGCACTTCTACAATTTTTAAAAAATAGCTATTAGTTTCACATGTTTATCCAATTAAACTTTGGGCCAGGTGTATGGATAGTAACACAGCTCATTTAACTACATTCACATACTTCAGCCACTCATGTAAGTTGAAATTTCTAACCCTGGGAGGGTAAAGAAATGATGTGGAGATGCCAGCGTTGGACTGGGGTAAACACAGTAAGACGTCTCACAACACCAGGTTAAAGTCTAACAGATTTAGTTGGTAGCAAATACCATAAGCATTCGGAGCACTGCTCCTTCGTCAGATGGAGTGGAAATGTGCTCTCAAACAGGGCACAGACACAGAAATCAAGTTACAGAATACTAATTAGAATGCAAATCTCTACAGCCAGCCAGGTTTTAAAGGTACAGACAATGTGGGTGGAAGGAGCATTCAACACAGGTTAAAGAGATGTGTATTGTCTCCAGATATTCTGTCTGTTCTAGCTGTTCTGTCTGGAGACAATACACATCTCCTTAACCTGTGTTGAATGCTCCCTCCACCCACATTGTCTGTACCTTTAAGACCTGGCTGGCTGTAGAGATTTGCATTCTAATTAGTATTCTGTAACTTGATTTCTGTGTCTGTGCACTGTTTGAGAGCACATTTCCACTCCATCTGACGAAGGAGCAGTGCTCCGAAAGCTTATGGTATTTACTACCAAATAAATCTGTTGGACTTTAACCTGGTGTTGTGAGACTTCTTACAGGGTAAAGAAAAGCAGGATTCAAATCAGACGTGAACAATTGTATTATGTTCACCACTAGAGATGTGAAGGAATGTTTCAAATGGTTGAACAGGTCTATTAACCATGTAATAACTCAAAGCACATGGAAGTGCAGAACATGACAGCCTTTGGGTTTGCACACAGGTGAACCAGTTTCAGGGTGGCTTAATTGTTGCATTATTCAGTTGAATTCATCGTATTCCTGTAGGAGTGCTATTCAAACCTGTAGTTGCTAGCACATATACGAGCTTCCCGGTGCAGGGCCAGAGTACTCCTGTGACATGTTTTCGTCGCTTGTACCTACTGTAGAAAAACGGCATTTTGTTAGTTTGTCCATAGATGCCCATTCTTAACACATTACTATTAGAGAAACCCAACTGGAAGTTCCAAGGTCATTGTGTCGGACGCCACAAAGAATCACAGGAAGGAAAGATGATTGGTAGGGGTGGTTAATACTTCCATATGGAAGTCCAGGCAAAGAACAAGTTAAAATAGGAGCTTATGTGCTTGGTGTTGATTTCAACTGAAAAGAGGAGGATGCATGCGTATGAATGTTCATTTTAAGTTGAGGACAAACAAAAGATGATAGATCGGGACAGTCTAAGACTAAGACATAGCACAATGGTTAGCACTACTATCTCACAGCAGCAGGGACCCAGGTTCAATTCCCAGCTTGGGTCACTGACTGTATGGAGTTTGCACGTTCTCTTCGTGTCTGTGTGGGTTTCCTCCGGGTGCTCCGGTTTCCTCCCATACTCTAAAGATGTGCGGGTTAAGTTAATTGGCCATGGTAAATTGCCCCTCAGTTTCAGAGGGATTAGCAGGGCAAATACGTGGGGTTACGAGAATAAGGCCTGGTTGGGATTGTAGTTGGTGCAGGCTCGATGGGCTGAATGGCCTCTTTCTGACCTGTAAGGAATTCTATCATTCTGATTCTATGGTTATTGATTAAATGTGAGAAGCAAGAATGGGGAAAAAAGCAACGCCCTTCAAAATTGCTCAAGAATTCATAACTACAAAGTCAACCTCCCTGAGTAAACTGATAAAGAATGTTAATACTGACTAGTATTTCATCATTGGTAGAACATTATTACATATTTGGGGGATACAAAATATATAAATTTGCACCATTTTACATGAATTTCAGAATTGTCTGCTAAAATCCCCGAAACCTCCCTGATATATGAGCAAATCCCTTCAGTGATTCAACAGCCAAAGGCTGGGGGGAGAAACTCATGCAGCAAGTCTTTGCTGGGTTCCCTACCCAACTTCTTTTGGCAGCCCTGCTCTTGTGTTAATGATGTGGAGATCCCAGTGTTGGACTGGGGTGGACAAGATGAGAGGCCACACGATACCAGGTTGTAGTCCAACGGGTTTATTTGAAATCACAGAGCGCTGCTCCTTTGTGTTGGGGAGGCTGGCGATCGGGGTGGGTGGGCAGGGTTGGTTAGGGAAGACATTGGGAGGCTCGCAATCCTGTTGGCGGGGGGAGGGGGGGTTGGGGAGGCTATCGGGAGGCCAGTGATCCCAAGGCTGGTGATTGGGGCGGGGAGGGGGGGGGGGGGGGGGGGGGCGGGGCAGTGTGCGTGCGCCATCTTTAATCACGTTGTGGATTTTCGATCTCGATGGCCCTGTGCAGCATTCGTGAAGTATATTACTACTGTACTTTCTGTAACACCAAAATCTTCGCTGTTGTACTCAGCGATAGAGTGTAGTACTGAAGTTTGCAGCACCTATTACAGTATTTATAGTAGACTATAGTTGTTGCATATCATTGTATATGCATAATTCCAAATTATGCTTATCTAAAAATTAAGTTTCCATAAAAGAACTACTAGAAAAAGTTAAGTGTCCATGCCAATTAGTGTATTCATTTATTAAAGATAGAGTTGTACTGTAACAAGTTTACACAGTTTCCATTATGTTCAGACATGTATTTTTTATTTGCTGAAATTAACTGAATCTAGTTCTGAACTGGCAGAATGAGTACTTGAACTCTGTGTACTGTCATTTGTAACATGATGCCTTTCTCCTATGCTGTGAAATGTATATAAATAACATCTTCATGTTGTCAGACAAGAATCCAGTAAAACTGGTGACCCTGATGAGGAGCAATCTTGGGGAAAACACTGATCAACGTCAACAAGCTGTAGACTGAACTGAAGAAACATGAAGGCAGAATAATGAGGACAAATGGAGCTGGACTGTTTGGGTTGGTTAAGTTGTGCCTCATTGTTGGAGCTGTGATGATGAGGTTTAAAATATCTCTAAGGAACAAAATTTAAATGCAAGTGGATTATAAAAAGCTTGAAGAAAATATCTGCTACATGAAACTGCTATCGTTGGACAAGAGAAGCCGGTAGCAGGTGAGGATTGTTACCATGGGTTAACAGTTTGTTCTGTAACCATACAGAGGATCAAATAATCCACTAAGCAGAGGAGCTAGGTTTTTGGAAGAAAGAGAGAAAAGTTTATACAACTTTGTATTAAATTTACTAAACTGATTAACAGTAAACTTAGAAAGTACATGAATACTTGTCTTAATCTCCCTTTGTTCCCAAGAACTCCAAATGCATGTCAACACATTTTGTCTTCTAATTCCAATGCCTTAACAAATAGATAGGACTGATTTTAATACTCCCTTTTCAATCAAAAATCTGTCTGAGCCAGCCTTGAATATATCCAATGACCCGGTGTCTACTGCTTTCTCGGGTGGAGAATTACAAAGAGTAAAGACCTTCGAAGAGAGGAAATTCTTCTTCAGCTCCTTCTTAATTGGTTGACCCCTTATTCTGAGAATGTCCCCCTTGGTAGATTCCCCCATGTGGGGTAACATCCTCTCAACATCTGTTCAGTCAAGCCTCCTCAGAATCTTACAGATTTCAATAAGATCATCTCTCATTTGTAAACTCCAATGAGTACAGGTCCAACATGCTCAGTCTATCCTCATCAGACAACACATACAAACTCTTTACCTTAGGAATCGACCTGGTGAACCTTCTCTAAACTGCTTCCAAGGCAAATATATCTCTCCTTAAGTAAAGAGACCAAAAATGCACACAGTATCATAGGTGCAATCTCACCAACATCCTATACAGTTATAGCAAGACCTCCCTGAATTTGTACTCCAGCTTCCTTGCAATGAAGGCCAAAATTCATTTTGCCCTCCTAATTACTTGCTTAACCTGGATCCTAACTTGTGATTCATGTACCAGGACACCCAGATCCCTCTGCACCACAGCAATATTTCCCCATTTAAATAGTATTCTGCTTCTCTATTCTTCCTATCGAAGTAGACAACCTCACATTTTCCTAATACTCCATTTGTCACATTTTGCCCATCCACTTACAAACACTTTGTCCTCTTCACAATTTGCTTTCCAACCTACATTTGATTTGTTAGTAAATTTAGCTACAATACGCAGCATCCAAGTCATTAAAATAGATTGAAGGTAGTGGAGCTGATCCCTGTGTCACTCCACTGGCTATGGTTTGCCAATGTGGAGATTATCCATTTTTCTCATCTCCATTCCATGATTCTCTGACCAGAACTTTTCAGCTGTTCACACTAGCAGGATCTTCTGATCCCACTAATGGCATATCCCTATGGTGGGTTTCCTGGCAGCGTGGGGTGAAGTCAATGGGATATCCCATTACCGCCTCCCACCGTGAGGAACACGTGGGAAGCCCAGAGAATCCCGCCCTGTTTCCTGTTTGTTAGCTGTCTCCTCTTTCGACACTAATATATCAACTCCAACATCATAAACTCTTGTGTACTCCCCTTTTAGGTGACACCTTATTAAATGCCTTTTAGAAATACAAATACATTACCATTGACTGATTCTCCCTGATTGTTACATCCTCAAAGAACTCTAATAAATATGAGGGATTTCCCCTTCATAAAATCAAAGTCAACATGATTTTATGATGATTTTCTAAATGCCCTGGCACAACTTCCTTAATAATAAAATCCAGCATTTTCCCAATGGCAGATATTAGACTAATTGGCCTACTGTTCCCTGGTTTATTCTCCCCTACTTTCTTAAATAGAGGCATTACATTTGTGGTTTTCCAATCTATTGGACCCTTTCCAAAGTCTGGGGTATTTCAGAAGATTACAATCAATGCATCCACTATCTCTGAAGTCACTTCTTTTAAGGATGCAGGTCATCAGGTCCAGGAGGCTTGTCAGCCTTTAGTCCCATTAGTTTTCTGAATACAATTTTTCTAGTGATAGTTATTGGTTAAGTTCCTCCCTCCATTCACCTCCTTTAATTCCTACTGTTACTGGGATGCTTTTAGTGTCAACGAAGACAGATTTTTAAAAAAATCTTCAAAATCGCTACCATTTCCATATTTCTTATTATATCAGGAGCTGACTTTGACTTCTTTGGATTGTTTGATTGAAGGCAGAAGGGAAGAATTAACATTAACAAGGAAGTTATGTCAAACCTTTGTAAATCATTGGCTAGGTTCCAGCTAGGTTATTACAATACATCTCTGCACAGAACACTTTAGTAAGGGCATCAAGGCCTTGGAGAAGGTGAAGAGAAATTAGGTAGAATAGGGGTCAGGGAATGGAGAAACTGTGGTTTCTTAAAAGTAGGGATTACAAACAAATTTGATAAAAGTGTCAAAATTATTAATAGGATTTCTAAAGCAAATACGGAAGAACAATCTCCAGTGGCAGAAAGATCTATAACCAGAGGGTACAGATTTAAGGTGATTGGTTAAAGAATCAGAGGTTATAGCACTGTAGCTTGTGTATTTTGGGATGTTGTTCATCCATCATTGCCACTAGATGGCCACCAGTTCTTGGCAATGTGGCTCTTTGGGCATATCATGACACCCCACGCCATCTTGCCTCTAAAGGCAGTCAGGAATCCACCTCTTTCCAGCTGAATGTTTCTCTTTAGAAGGACAGACACCATGATAATGCCATCGTTGATGGTCAAATGCAATTTTTAAAACTATGCACAGCAAGTTCCTGTAAAGAGAAAATACTGAATAAACATTTAATTAATTTGTTTTGGTGATGTTAATTGAGGAGCAAGCATCAGCCAAGGCCTTGCATTCCTCTACATAGTGCCTTGGATCGTATTTTGTCTGCATTTTGACTGGAGATATAACATTTTATTAGGAAGACAGCACTCTCCACTACGCTTGAGGTTCCAGTCTAGATTAAATGTTTAAATTCACATCACAGAAATCACAGAAACCCTACAGTGCAGAAAGAGGCCATTTGGCCCATCGAGTCTGCACCGACCACAATCCCACCCAGGCCCTACCCCCATTTCCCTACAGCTTTTACCCGCTAATCCCTCTAACCTACGCATCTCAGGACACTAAGGGGCAATTTTAGCATGGCCAATCAACCTAACCCGCACATCTTTGGAACATTGTAGAATAGGATTTGAACTCACAACCTTCCAACTCCAAAGGCTAAAAATGCTACCACTGAATCAAATTGACACAGCCAATTAAATGCCTCATTAGCTCACTAACTAGCATTTTGGCAGAAATACTATGGATGTGACTTGCTTAGCTACTTAGCTGTGCCTTGGATAATTCGCTGTTTTTTGACTTGGGTGAAATCCCATTAAACTGTAAGGTTGAAAACTCCTTTGTACAGATTCATTCCACAACATTTCATTCTATTGCAACACATTTTCAATTCTAAGGATTTCTAGCCCTTGCTGTTTGTACAGTTTTACTATCAGTTGGAAAATGAGAACTGTATGGAAAATAGAACATTGTCCATAGATTGAAACACTATTATGTATTGAGAAATGTTAACCATGTTCTCCTATTGGAAAAAGATTATGAAAGTTATGTCCTGACTTTTAAATCTAATGAGTTAAGTCCATTTGGCATTTTGGAAGATTTTTTAATTTGTCATACAGATTCAATAGGAGATGCTGCAAAGTTCAATCTGTGAACAGAACTTTCGAAGACATGGGGTGGAACGTTCCAATTGGAGACGAAGGGCGATGGCAGGCCGGAAAGTTGGGATGATTCCCACTGGGCAGCAGGTCAGGTAAACACACAACCTTCTGCTTTTCAGCCCATCAATTATGTGTGAGGGGCTTGGCAAATTTTGTGGTGGCATAGGCAGCAAGTCACCTACCCTGATGTTATCTCAAAGGGTTGAATTTCCTGGCGCTATATTTAAAGGGCACCTGGACACACATTCATTCATCATAGGCCAGGAGCTCCACAATTCTCTTCTGGAGTCCTTGCAGCCACAACTTATACTGGAGAAGTTGGGAGATGTGAGCAGTCATATCCCAGGCACCTCTGACATTGTGCTCAGGTCTAGAGATGAGCAAACAATCAGTAATATACTCATTGATGGGCCAATATTTACCATTGCAGTGGTCCATGTTCACTGATCTCTTGACCTTATAGAGGCCCTGCTGCCACTTGCAGCTCAGGCCCTTGCTCGTCATTGCCCTGTGATGGGCCTTTCATCTCCTTTTCTGGATGAGGCACCTTACCAAGATAGGGTTGGTTGCCGAGAGTCTTTCATGTGAGCTTCACCATAGAGTGAGGATCACAATTCAGCATTGTTATCATCCATTGTTTTCATGATCAATAGGGTGCTCTTTTAGGTAGCCAATGGGCTGACCTTGAATCCACCCACCTGAAAAGACCCTCCTCACACTTTTAAGTATCAGAATTTTATAACAAATGTGTTGCATTGTACTGAAAAAATAGTGCGTGTAATGTTACAGACATGCTCCACCACTTTCCACCCTCCCCCTGTCACCCACCAGCTATCCATCACCATAGACCCACCCAATATCACTATTCATCTCCCTTGAATCTCCCCCCTTTTCACTGGGCCATGTCATGGTTCATCTCCACATGCCATTTCTCCCCTCAGAACCGACACCTGTAACCCTGCCCCCTCCCATTATTCATTATGTCTTGTCCCCATTTGTGACCCATCCAATCAGACCTTCACCTACCAGACTTTCACCATGGGCCTCCTACCCAATAGCATCTTCTCCTCCCCCCACACCACCCAACTCCCTCTCCACCCAATAAGCCTGTTCCCCTGTCCAGCCTCAGAACTGCCTGTGATACACGCACCCGAATTGTGTCTCTGTTAAAGTTAGGCGAAAGCAATGTCTAAGTACCTCAAAGTCGTTGATGCCAGGCTCATGCCCTTTATATACAGTCAGGATACAGACCATTCTAATTATCCACAGGCAGGGCACTTAATTTGGATGTGGAGATGCCAGCGTTGGACTGGGGTAAACGCAGTAAGAAGTTTAACAACACCAGGTTAAAGTCCAACAGGTTTATTTGGTAGCAAAAGCCACACAAGCTTTCGGAGCCTTAAGCCCCTTCTTCAGGTTTACCAGGATGTTGCCTGGTATGGAGGGGCTTAGTTATGAGGAGAGATTGGGTAAACTGGGGTTGTTCTCCCTGGAAAGACGGAGGATGAGGGGAGACTTAATAGAGGTGTATAAAATTATGAAAGGCATAGATAGGGTGAACGGTGGGAAGCTTTTCCCCAGGTCGGTGGTGACGTTCACGAGGGGTCATAGGTTCAAGGTGAAAGGGGGGAGGTTTAACACAGATATCAGAAGGACATATTTTACACAGAGGGTGGTGGGGGCCTGGAATGCGCTGCCAGGCAAGGTGGTGGAGGCGGACACACTGGGAACGTTTAAGACTTATCTAGACAGCCATATGAATGGAGTGGGAATGGAGGGATACAAAAGAATGGTCTAGTTTGGACCAGGGAGCGGCGCGGGCTTGGAGGGCCGAAGGGCCTGTTCCTGTGCTGTATTGTTCTTTGTTCAGGTGAGTGGGAATTCTGTTCACAAACAGGGCATATAAAGACACAGACTCAATTTACATGAATAATGGTTGGAATGCGAATACTTACAGCTAATCAAGTCTTTAAGATACATATATCTTAAAAGACATGTACCTTAAAGACTTGATTAGCTGTAAGTATTCACATTCCAACCATTATTCATGTAAATTGAGTTTGTGTCTTTATATGCCCTGTTTGTGAACAGAATTCCCACTCACCTGAAAAAGGGGCTTCAGGCTCCGAAAGCTTGTGTGGCTTTTGCTACCAAATAAACCTGTTGGACTTTAACCTGGTGTTGTTAAACGTCCTACTTAATTTGGAGCAGGAAACATGATTCCTGCGAGTTGGCCTTTTAATGAGTACTCATGAGATGCAAATGAATGTAAATGTTATTCTCGACTTAGTTCAGCCTTCAAAGTTGTGAGAATGAAGTTCCAAAACTAATTTTCCGCTGGCGGGAAAATAACTTTCTCATTCACGCGAAACTAAATCTGTCTGCCTGCCATGATTCCAGTCGGTGGTGGGGGAAGGGGAAAATTTTGCCCCAAGTGAACAGTAATGCACCAACACCATAGTAACCGTAGTCCTTCAATGCAACACTAAATAGTCAGTAGTTGTCAGGCTATTCAGAAATCACCTCAAATTGAATCAAAGCTTTTGTTATTCTATTCCATGTGGATGGAACCAGCAAATGAATGGTTCCCGACCTACATCAGCGGAAAAGGCAAGCAGCCTTTAGCCCGCCATCAAAGGTTGGAGAACAAATTTCCAAACTGATTTCCCATGGCAAGAAACTGACTTTTCCCATCACTTCAAATGTATTGCCCCCGCCCACTATGATTCCCACCACGGGAGTGGAAAATTCCACCCACGAGGGTCAGATGGTAGAAAATCATAGAATCTCTACAGTGCAGGAGGAGGCCATTCAGCCCATCGAGTCTGCACCGACCACAATCCCACCCAGGCCCTATTCTCATAACCACATCTATTTACCCTAGCTAGTGCCCCTAACACAAAGGAGCAATTTAGCATTGCCAATTCATCTAATCTGCTCATCTTTGGACGGTGGGAGGAAACCGGAGCACCCGGAGGAAACCCACGCAGACACGGAGAGAATGTGCAAACTCCACACAGACAGTGACCGAAGCCAGGAATCGAACCCGGGTCCCTGGGGATGTGAGGCAACAGTACTAACCACTGTGCCACCGTGCCGACCCAAGGCCAAAATATGCACCAAACCGTCAAGTCTATTCAACTTTCATTACTGAAAGTTTGTAAGAGCCATCAGAGTCAATCTTAGACAGTTTAAAAGTTTGGAACTTTAAGCACAACCAGAGGAAAATCATTTAGGGTGGCTTTTCTTGGCTGTATTACAATTAAACAGCGGCACTCGGAATACACTTGTCTTATCCAGCATCAAGATTATTGAGACTTCCTGTCCCAGCAAGCACTTGGCTCAATACTACTCCCTGACAAGACCCAGTGGCAGTAGGGGTACAGGAAAGGAAGGTCCAGTTGCCTACCTATTATTTCCAGACATCCCAAGAACCTGGGTGGATGATCAAATGGGGACACGATGTGGCCTTATCTCAAAGGTTTTTGGCTTTCTCCAGCTGTGGCAGAGGAACTAAGTGGGAGCAGGCCAGGAATCATGTTTCCTCAGCACCCAACATGTGTGCAGTCCAATGAAGCAGGAGGCTTTATTTGTATTGCATCAACGGACTTGGACTTACAGACAAGTGGCCTGGATTCAAGAATTAAAACGTTTTTTTCCCAATTCATTGCACAGAGGCTGCAGCACAGAAACATAGCACGCCACCCAAATGGCCTTTGCTGCCACTGGTGTCCCATCTGAACTTTCCCTTACACTTCTTCACCTAATCCCATCAGCATTTCCTTCCATTCCATTTCCCTCATCTCTTTATCTCACTCCCCTTAAATACATCTATTTGCCTTTGCGACTCCTTGCGGTATCGCAATCCACATTCTTACCCGTTTTTGTGTGAAGAAGCTTTCCTTGAATTCCCTGTTGGAATCAGCCAGATAAACCCGATTTAACAATTACCCTGACCTGGATAAGCTCCAAGCCATAGAACCATGGAA
Source organism: Mustelus asterias (assembly GCF_964213995.1). Taxonomy (NCBI): domain Eukaryota; kingdom Metazoa; phylum Chordata; class Chondrichthyes; order Carcharhiniformes; family Triakidae; genus Mustelus; species Mustelus asterias. The sequence continues at coordinate 115,910,368 of NC_135808.1, forward strand.
TCCCTACAGTGCAGAAAGAGGTCATTTAGCCCATCGAGTCTACACCGACTCTCCGAAAGGGCATCCCTCCCAGACCCTCCCCCTCCCCCTCTGCCCCATCCCCATAACCCCACTCAAATCTACATACCTTTGGATATTAAGGGGCAATTTAGTGTGGCCAATCCATCTAACCTGCACAATCTTGGACACTAGGGGGCAATGTAGTGTGGCCAATCCATCCAACCTCCACATCCTTGGACACTAAGTGGAAATTTAGTGTGGCCAATCCATCCAACCTGAACATCTTTGTACTGTGGGAAGAAACTGGAGCACCTGGAGGAAACCCATGCAGAAATGGGGAGCCCTCTGCCAAAGTTGGAGTTGCCCCCAACATGGGCTCATGAAGGTGAGAATGGTGTTTGCATTTATCTGAAGCATGCTAACGAAGTGTCTTCCCACTGATCCCAGGAGGATGAGTACTGTCCTATCTGACAGCACCCAGCAATAGAGATGCCAGCAACATCTCTTGTGATTGTGACATGGGCAATTTTAAGGGTCAATTTTGGCAACCAGAGTTTGGTCGTAGAAACGGGAAAATCAAGAATTTCTGGAAACTCAGGCAAAAGAAATTTTTCTACGGACCACACCCAAATAAAGAATTGGTCAATTTTACCTGGTGGCAAATGATCAGCTGCAGTGGAAGTTGGCAGGAAGCTTTCAGGGGCAGTTGCTGCTCCGTGAAGGTAGCACCGCTGTTGACGCAGCTCTTCCTCCCGCTGTAGGACCTCTCGGATCTCCTGACTGAGAATGGACTGGGATCCGTGCGAGCGCAGCTTGAAGAAGGGGTTATTCTGCAATATCTCCTCCGTCTGCGGAGGCTGCAGCGGCGAGAGCACAAAGTCTGCGGAGTGCCGGAGGACCACGTCTGCTGTTTCCAGGATGACAACATTGGCACTTTCTACAGCTGGGTACCTGAGCTTCAGCCCAGCATCCGTCTTGTCTTCCTCTGAAGAAGTCAAGGTGCCATTCTCCAATCTCAAGTGACCAAGGTTCATGTCGTGGCTGGAGGGCTGTCTTTTCGGTGTAGAATGGGCTCCCGGCAGAATGGCAGGAGTATTGAAATGGGGGATGAATAGCTTACTGTTGACTGGGAGTGGGAAAGGATAATGTTGCTCAAAGAACTTCCTTCTCTCCTCAATCTCTGGGATCAGACTCTTGTCATAGGTCCCCTTCACCTTTCCCTGCTGGACCAGGTCCTCTTCTCGTTGGCGTTCAAGTAAGATTTCTCTCTGCATCTGCATCTCTGCAAACTGGTTGTTTTTAACTTTTGCCGCGGGGGTGGGGGCAGGTTGGAGGATAAGTGGGCGAGTTTTGATTTCCACGAATTCCTCTGAACAAGCGTGCTTTTTAATGCCCCTCGCCTTCCTCAGGCTCTCCTCGCGTTTGACACCCAGGCGGATCTCTCTCTCGATCGGAGTCTCGGATTTCCCATTTGCCGGGGACACAGAGCTGGAAGTTTCGCTCTGGAATAGGCTGTCGGCCAGATTGTCAGCTTCTGACCTGCAGGTCGAGTCGTCCAGACCAGAGTCGCTGCCCTCTGAGCAGGCACTGAAGTCAGCAATGTTCAATAGCTCCAAATCCCTCATTGCGCCGCTGCTCTCCCGCACTGCCCCCAGGTCCTGCTTGCCATTCAGGTTGGTCAAACTCCTCCAGCCTTCCACCTCATCGCCGCCCTGCGCTTTGCCGGGGAAAGCTGCGGCGTGTGGATGGACCTTTCTCAGCAGCTCGGTGATCACGGCGTCCTCCGCGCTGTCGTTCACCGGGCGTTTGGCCGGGCTTTTGCGTTTCTTCTGTTTGACCGGGGGCCTCTCGCTGGGCGCTCTGCTAATCTCTTCCAGCAGCAGCCACTGCCTGCGGGCAGCTGCGAAGTCCACATGCTCCGTGTCCACATTCTCATTCTCTGCCGCTTTAGACTGTCCTTGGATCTGTCCCGCAGACTGGAGCTCAGCGTTACTCCGCACCTCATCCTTCTGGTTAGGGTGACTTGTCAGTGACTCCTGCTCCAGTTCCATCATTTCCAATGCCGGCTTCTTGCTGGGGGAAGTCACGCTTCCATTTGACCAACTTTCATGAACTAAGTCGTTTGAATGTTTCTTGAATGTGTCTGCCTGGGCAGGTTCTAGCCCGTCCACATATGGCAGGAGAGAGGCACTGGGTAAGAAATCATTTCCATTGGCAACTGGAATGGGTTCTGACTCTCTGTGATGCATCACACTTTCGTTGGATATTTGATTGCCATTACTGGCCAAGTAAGGCTTTATCTGTCCATTTAGACTGCTGGCTGACACATCCATCAAACCTTCATCATCCTCATCATGTGGCACAGTTAAGGGAGTCAAACTTTCCGCGGTCAGTTTACTTAAACCAATGGCTGAGAGATTTCCAACACTCCCTCCCTTTTGGCTGCCTTCTGACAAGCTTTCCAGTATTCCCTCATTTAGGTCGACGAATGAGGAGATCTCTGATAAGTATTCTTTTGACCTTGCGACTGCCGGAGTGAGGAGGGTTTCACTTGCAGCTCCCTGGGTCGTTTGGAAGGCCCTCAGCATCTCTTCCTCCTGGTCGATTTGGTCTGAGAAAGGTGCTCTGGCAATGTCCTGGCCTATCTCGAAATCTTCCATGGTCAGGAATTTGGCAGCTGCTCCGCCCAGCACTGCACTCGAAGGGTCTTTGAAGAGGTCTTTATGAATAATGGCATAAATGGCCTCTGGTATTTCATAGGATGAAGGCAGGCTTTCAAAAGCTAAAGGTGCTGATGCGGTGTGATCCAAACCTTCAATTGTGAAAGGAAGCTTCATGCCATTATGATTCCCATCACTGGTTTCTTTTGCACTGCCCACCACACTCGGATCCGTTGCTAAACTGAAAGTGCCAAAGCTGTGCTGCGGCTCGTTTAACCTCGAGTCTTTGCTTTCAGTAGTCCCATTAACCTTTCCTTCATGAATGGTGCCACTTTCTGTTACTTCCGTTTCCATGGCGATAGATTTGGCCACACAAGTACCTTTCGATCCCGAAATGGCCTCACCAGTTTCCACGGTTACCGTTGGTTTACGAGTATCTCCCAGGTCAACATTTTCTTTCAGTTCCTCTCCAATCTTTCTCCACTTGGCCAGGAAGCCGGTTGGCTATAAAGATAAACATACATGTAAAATTACTAAAACGCTGACAAAAGTTAGCTTGACCAAACCTCTCAAGAAAGAACACCAGATAGTCATTGCAGAAATTGTACAGAATTTTGGTCGGAGAAATTAAACCATCGACCCTTTCTTAAGCTGGCAAAAAAATGTCACACAGAACTATTCAGACAAGAGCAAGGGGATTCTCTTGGTTTCCTGGACAACTTCTATTCTTCAAGCCACCTAGAGTAGATTATCCCGTAATTAACTTCTTTGTTGATTGTGGCACCTTGCTGTGCGCATTTTGAGGGAGGGGTTTCTATATTACAACAGGAAGCACACTTCTAAAGTATTTCATTGTCTGTAAAGTGCTCTGGGACCACCCGAGGTCATGAAAATGGTTATACATTATATATATACTGCAAGTTCTTTCCTTAATAGTTCAGAATCTCTTATCATTATATTCACACAACGATTATACAATTAACCTTAGCAATTCAGTAACTTGGCAATGTTTTTAGATCATCGCAATCATAGAACTACACTGGATGCCAGATCCATATAGGTTATTTTACCTCAAGGTCATAAAAATAACTTGCTAATAGGAGATTTCAATATTATTAAGGGACTTCTCCTTTGCAATTCGCTTTGTTCTCCAAAAAAGCCACATATTGTACTCCTTCCAGCTTAGATTATCAGGGGCATGGACAGAGTGGATAGTCAGAAGCTTTTTCCCAGGGTGGAAGAGTCAATTACTCGGGGGCATAGGTCTAAAGTGTGAGGGGCAAGGTTTAAAAGGAGATGTACGAGGCAAGTTCTTTTACACAGAGGGTGGTGGGTGCCTGGAACTTGCTGCCTGGGGAGGTGGTGGGAGCAGAGACGATAGTGACTTTTAAGGGGCGTAAGGACAAATACATAAATAGGATGGGAATAGAGGGATATGATCCCGAGAAGGGTAGGGGGTTTTAGTTCACATGGGCAGCATGGTCGGTGCAGGCTTGCAGAGCCGAAGGGTCTGTTCCTGTGTTGTAATTTTTTTTGTTCTTAGATGCGTGAGTAGGCAAAGTGTGCTTGGTTTGCTGTATAGCTATATTTTGAAGTCCCAAGATAGTGGCTAAATATGTGGACCCCTTCTTGTTACCCCTTTGTGGGACTCATTCAATAGCCTCTCTAAGACACTGCAGAGCCTGGGAAATATATCATTACATAGGTAAACAAAAATATAATTGAAAGGATAGCTCCATTAATTTCTTGTACAAAAAGAACAATTAATAAACATTATCAAGAAATAAACATATTATTCAGTTATGCAATTTGATGAACTATGACTGGTGCACACTAAAGATTTTATTAGGCATAATTAAATATTAGCAGGCTATCATACAGCCAATATTGGACAATACTTTTTCATGATGTCTCCTGAATCACAATGTAGTTTTTAAGTACAGCTGCCCTTCTGATACTGGCACCCCCACTGCTCCAACTTCAGTAGCAAAGCTTCCTGCTATATTAGCAATTGCACTCTAAAACTCTCCATAAACACACCTCACTATCTTTCTCCCTACCACCAAAAGCCTCCTCAAAATCAATTTCTTCAAAAAGGTGCCTCTGTTCATCTCTTTGAATACTTCCTCTACTATAGCTCAGCATACATTGTTCTCCGTTATGTTTGGAATGTTTACAACATGAGCAGCACAAGTGTGTTTAACTGCCATTGATGTCAAATTTACACTTTACATGGCATGTTTACAAATTTTTACAAAGGTTCCTCTAACAGCATAATTTCTAGACTTGGTAAAAATCAGTTAAAACTGCTTTTCCCAAGTTTGCATTTTTTAAAAATTAGATGCGAACATTGTCTGGTAGCAGCCACAATTAACATTAGACTAGCCTGGGGCAAAGAAAGTGCCCCTTAATTATTGCTTCATACATTACCCTGGTTTTCAAAATACTTTTAAACACAGTATTCTCTCCAAAGTTCACTATTAACCCAATTGCAGGTAAGTTTTACTGAACTATTTGAAACACCTATTTTGAAATACTTGACTTAACATCCACAAATTCCAGGAGTACAAAATTTGAGGTCAGCCTCAATTGAAACAAAGTACTAGTTTTAGACCCACATTTCTCACTCCTAAACCGAATGGAAAATTCTATCATGTTATGATCACTCTTGCTTACAGATCCCTTACTATGAAGTCATTTATTAATCCTGTCTCATTACATCGTATCAAGTCTAATATAAACTGCTCCTTGATTGTTTTCAGAATTAATTGTTCTTCAGAGCTGCCCTGAATACACATTACATTATTCTATGAACACATTCTCCAAGCTACATTTGCCAATTTGATTTGTTCAATCTATATGAAGATTAAAATCACCCACGGGTATCCCAATACCCTTCTTACAACTGTCCATTATTTCTTGATTTATACTCAGTCCGACACTTTTGTTACTGTTTGGGAGCCTTCAATTATTCCCATCAGTAACCCCTTCCCTTGCTATTTCCAACCAAACTGATTTTATAGCTGGGATTTTCTGGCGCTTCTGTGACATGACCTTTTGTTTTTATTCATTCATCACTGGCTAGGCCAGCATTTGTTGCCTAACCCGAATTGCCCTCGAGAAGATGGTGGTGAGCTGCCTTTTTGAACTACTGCAGTCCATGTGGTATAGGTACATCCACTGTGCTGTTAGGGAGATATTTGCAGGGTTTTAACCCAGTGACAGTGAAGGAACAGTGATATATTTCCAAGTCAGGATGGTGAGTGGTTTGGAGGAGAACCTCCAGGTGATGGTGTTCCTATGTGTCTGCTGCTCTTGTCCATCTAGATGGTAGCGGTCAGGCTGTCTAAGGAGTCTTGGTGAGTTCCTGCAGTGCATCTTGTAGATGGTGCACGCTGCCACCACTGTTTGTAGATGGTGGAGGGAGTGAATGTTTGTGGAAGGGATGTCAATCAAGTGAGTTTTGTTCTATATGGTCATAGAGTCAGACAGCACAGAAAAGGTCTTCAACCCATTGAGTCAGCACTGACAATAATTACCACTACAGTCATGCTATTCCCATTTTCCAGCACTTGCCCCATATCCTTGAATGTTATAATGTTTCAAGCGCTTGTCCAAATCCTTTTTAAAGATTGTAAGGTTTCCAGCCTCCACTACCTTCCCAGGTAGTGTATTCCAGATCCCATCACCCTGAGTGAAAAAATGTTTCCTCCAATCCCCTTTGACTGTCTTGCCCTTTACCCTAAAACTATGCCCCTTCGAGATTGACCCCTCAACCAAGGGAAACAGCTGCTTCCTATTCATCGTGTCCATACCCCTCATAATTTTATACACTTGAATCATGTCCCCCCTCAGCCTTCTCTGCTCCAAAGAAAACAAGAAGTCTCACAACACCAGGTTAAAGTCCAACAGGTTTATTTGGTAGCAAATACCATAAGCTTTCGGAGCACAGCTCCTTCGTCAAATGGAGTGGATATCTGTTCTCCAACAGTGCACAGACACAGAAAACAAGTTACAGAATACTAATTAGAATGCAAATCTCTACAGCCAGCCAGGTCTTAAAGGTACAGATAATGTGGGTGGAGGGAGCATTCAACACAGGTTAAAGAGATGTGTATTGTCTCCAGACAGAACAGCTAGTGAGATTCTACAAGCTGTGGGGGTTACTGATAATGTGACATAAATCCAACATCCCGGTTTAGGCCGTCCTCGTGTGCGGAACTTGGCTATCAGTTTCTGCTCAGCGACTCTGCGCTGTCGTGTGTCGTGAAGGCCGCCTTGGAGAACGCTTACCTGAAGATCCGAGGCTGAATGTCCGTGACTGCTGAAGTGCTCCCCCACAGGAAAAGAACAGTTTTGCCTGGTGATTGTCGAGCAGTGTTCATTCATCCGTTGTCGTAGCGTCTGCATGGTTTCCCCAATGTACCATGCCTCGGGACATCCTTTCCTGCAGGAAAGGTTGTCCCGAGGCATGGTACACTGGGGAAACCATGCAGACGCTACGACAACGGATGAATGAACACCGCTCAACAATCACCAGGCAAAACTGTTCTCTTCCTGTGGGGGAGCACTTCAGCAGTCACGGGCATTCAGCCTTGGATCTTCAGGTAAGCGTTCTCCAAGGCGGCCTTCACGACACACGACAGCGCAGAGTCGCTGAGCAGAAACTGATAGCCAAGTTCCGCACACGAGGACGGCCTAAACCGGGATGTTGGATTTATGTCACATTATCAGTAACCCCCACAGCTTGTAGAATCTCACTAGCTGTTCTGTCTGGAGACAATACACATCTCTTTAACCTGTGTTGAATGCTCCCTCCACCCACATTATCTGTACCTTTAAGACCTGGCTGGCTGTAGAGATTTGCATTCTAATTAGTATTCTGTAACTTGTTTTCTGTGTCTGTGCACTGTTGGAGAACAGATATCCACTCCATCTGACGAAGGAGCTGTGCTCCAAAAGCTTATGGTATTTGCTACCAAATAAACCTTTTGGACTTTAACCTGGTGTTGTGAGACTTCTTACTGTGCTTACCCCAGTCCAACGCGGCATCTCCACACCAAAGAAAACAATCCAAGCCTATCCAGTCTCTCCTTCGCGCTCAAATGCTCCATCTCAGGCAACATCCTGGTGAATTTCCTCTGTACCCCCGCCTAGGAAGGATGCAATCACATCCTTCCTATAGTGAGGTGACCAGAACTGCATACCGTACTTCAACTGTGGCCTAACCAACGTTCTGTACAATTTCAACATTACCTCCTTGCTCAATACCATAACTGATAAAAACAAATGTCCCATATACCTTCTAAACTATTCTATTCACCTACTCTGCTGCCTTAAAGGGTCTGCGAATAAGTAACCCAAGATCCATCTGTTCCTCTGAGCTTCCTAGTGTCTTGCCATTCATTAAATACTCCCTTGTCTTGTTACTTCTTCCAAAATGCATCACCTTGCACTTACCAGGGTTAAATTTGATTTGATTTTGATCTGATTTATTATTGTCACATGTATTGGGATACAGTGAAAAGTATTGTTTCTTGCGCTCTATACAGACAAAACATACCGTTCACAGAGTACATAGGGGAGAAGGAAAGGAGAGAGTGCAGAATATGTTACAGTCATAGCTAGGGTATAGAGAAAGGTCAGCTTAATATATGGTAGGTCCACTCAAAAGTCTGATGACACAGGGAAGAAGCTATTCTTGAGTAGGTTGGTACGTGGTCTCAGACTTTTGTATCTTTTTCCCAACGGAAGAACAAAGCACAAAGAACAAAGAAAATTACAGCACAGGAACAGGCCCTTCAGCCCTCCAAGCCTGCACCGACCATGCTGCCCAACTTAACTAAAACCCCCTACCTTTCCGGGGACCATATCCCTCTATTCCCATCCTATTCATGTATTTGTCAAGGCACCCCTTAAAAGTCACTACTGTATCTGCTTCCACCATCTCCCCTGGCAACGAGTTCCAGGCACCCACCACCCTCTGTGTAAAAAATCTGCCTCGTACATCTCCTTTAAACCTTGGAAGGTGGAAGAAAGTATGTCTGGAGCATGTGGAGTCCTCGATTATGCTGGCTGCTTTTCTGAGGCAGAGGGAAGAGTAAACAGAGTCAATGGATGGGAGGTTGGTTTGCATTCACAAGGTCCCACATGGGACCTGGGCTACGTTCACTGGGCTACGTTCACAATTCTTTGTGGTTTCTTGCGGTCTTGGTCAGAGCAGGAGCCATACCAAACTGTGATACATCCAGAAAGGATAAATACCATCTGCCACTGCCCTGCACATCTGCCCATCCCATCTATATCTTCCAGTAACCTACAACCTTCTTCGCTATTAACAACCTGACCAATCTTGGTGACATCTGCAAACTTGCTTATCATTCCCCCACATTATCATCTATATCATATATAACAGACAATAAGGGTCCCAGCATTGAACCTTGTGGTATGCCACTGGACACTGGCCTCCAGTCACTCGGTTGGACTTTAACCTGGTGTTGTGAGACTTCTTACTCCAGTCACTCAAACAGCCTTATGCCACCACCCTTTGTGTCCAATTACAGTCAAACGCCGGCATCTCCACATGCAATTACTAAGCCGGTTTCAGATCCATCTCACCAAGTTTCCCTGAATTCCACGTGCTTCAACCTTCTCAAACAGTTTCCCATGTGGGACCTTGTCAAAGGCTTTGTTAAAATCCATATAAACTACATCAGCACTTCCCTCATCCACACACACAATCACATTTTCAAAAATTTATATCAAATTTGTTAGGCATGACCCCCCGACAAAGCCACACTGACTATCCCTAATCTACCCATGCCTTTCCAAGTGGAGATTAATTCTCTCCTTCAGAATTTTCTCCAATAGTTTCTGTACCACTGACAGGAGACTTTGACTATGGTGTCAAGCTTCTTGAGTGTTGTTGGAGTTACACTCATCCAGGCAAATGGGAGAGTATTCCATCACACTCCTGACTTGCAGGTTGTGTAAAGGCTTTGGGGATTCAGGTGGTGAGTTACTCACTGCAGGTCTCCTAGACTCTGATCTGCCACAGTATTTATATATGGCTCGTCCTGTTCAGTTTCTGGTCAATGGTCACCCCCAGCATATTGATAGTGGGGGAATCAGCGATGATAATGCCATTGAATGTAAAGGGGCAATGGTTAGATTCTCTCTTGTTGGAGATGTTCATTATCTGGCACTTGTGTGGCATGAATGTTACTTGTCAGTCCAATTCTGGATATCCTCCAGGTCTTACTGTATTTGAATATAAGACTGCCTTAGTATCTCAGGAGTCACAAGTGGTGCTGAACATTCACTGATGGTTGTGCATCACTGTTTCTGCCTTATGATGGAAGGAAGATCATTGCTGAAGATGTCTGGACCCAGGACACTACCCGGAGGAATTCCTGCAGTGATGTTCTGGAGCTGAGGTGATTGATCTCCAGCCATCTTCTTTTATGCCAGATATGACTACAACTAGTGGAGTGGTTTCCCCTTATTCCCATTGAGTCAATTTTTGCTAGGATTCTTTGACGCCACACTCGATTAAATGCTGCTTTGATGTCAATCATAGTCAATCTTACTCCATTGCTGGAGTTCAGCTCTTTTGCCCCTGTTTGATCCAAAGTAGTCATGAGGTCAGGAGCTGAATGACCCTTGGGATGTGGGGCAGCACGGTGACACAGTGGTTAGCATTGCTACCTCACAGCTCCAGGGACCTGGGTTCGATTCCCGACTTGGGTCACTGTCTGTGTGGAGTTTGCACATTCCCCCCATGTCTGCGTGGATTTCCTCGAGGTGCTCCGGTTTCCTCCCACAGTCCAAAAATGTGCAGATTCGGCTATGCTAAATTGCCCCTTAGTGTCCCGGGGTGTGCACCGGGATTAGCAGGGTAAATATATGCGGTTGAGAATAGGGCCTGGGTGGGATTGTGGTCAATGCAGACTTGATGGGCTGAATGGCCGCCTTCTGCACTGTAGGCATTCTATGATATTCTATTGTGTGAGAACCCAAGCATCAGTGAGTGGGTTATTTTTGATTAAGTGCCACTTATCGCACTGTTGATGACCCTTTCCATCATTTTACTGAAGAGTAAACTGATAGGGCCGTAATTACTTTGATTTGTTTTGCTTTTTGTGTACAGGACATAATTAGGCCAGGTAGATGTCAATGTTGTAGCTGTACTGAAACAGCTTGGTTAGGAGTGCAGCAAATTCTGGAGCACAAGTCTTCAGTACTATTGCTGGAATATTGTCAGGGCCCATAGCCTTTTCAATATCCAGTGCCTTCAGCCATTTCCTGATATCATATGGAATGAACCAAATTGGCTGGTTCATTCCATGTGCTATCAAGAAATGGCTGAATGCATCTGTGATGCTGGGACCCTATGGAGGAGGCCAAGATGGACCATCCATTCAGCACCTCTGGCTGAAAATATTTGCGAATGCTACAACCTCATTTCTCTCTCCGCCCCCGCCCCACCCACCACAGTGAGTGTGTGGGCCAGCCAAAAGCCTTTGGGGAGTGCTTGGGGAGTTTCTGAACCAAGATCATTTCTCACTCTTGTACTTATCCCATCTCCTTTTCCTTTCTTTCTACCCTTCCAAAGTGTCAAATACCCTTGAATATTCAGGTCCCTCTATTGGTTATCTTGTAAACACGTCTCTGTAATGGTGATCATATCATACTCTATTTGTACTATCAATTCAGTCATCTTTACTGATTCTGAACAAGATTCTTTAATTCTCTCGGCCTCTTTTACTACTCTGACCTTATTTGTTGGTGCTTTCTTATTTGTAAGCTTTATGTCTTCCTGCCACACCGGTTGTCATTAGCCATATTGTTACTTTGCATTATCACCGTGTCCTTTCTCTTCAACTTTCCAAATCTCCCATCACCGGAACCCACTTCTTCACTACTTTGTTCATGGTCCTCTCGACAATCCTAAGTAATATGATTCATGAGAATAGTTGTCCCAGCGTGATTCAGGTGGAGACCATCCCAATGGTTTTGATTTGATTTATTGTCACATGTCCTGAAACAACAGTGAAAAGTATTGTTTCTTGCATGCTATACAAAGCATACCATTTATAGAGAGGGAAAGGAGAGAGTGCAGAATGTAATGTTACAGTCATAGCTAGGGTGTAGAGGAAGATCAACTTAGTGCAAGATAGGTCCATTCAAAAGTCTGGTGGCAGCAGGGAAGAAGCTGTTCTTGAGTCGGTTGGTACCTGGCCTCAGACTTTTGTATCTTTTCCCTGACGGAAGAAGGTGGAAGAGAGTATGTCTGGGGTATGTGGGGCCCTTGATTATTTTCTGAGGCAGCGGGACATGTAGATAGAGTCAATTTACAGCTCCCAATTTCCCCAGCACTGGTGCCAACATGCCAGAGTGTTTGGCAATATTTGTGATGGAAATTAAGTTGATGACTTCATTAGTAATTATTTTAAATATGGGTTTCAGTGTAGAAAACAAACTGTTTTTAAATAATAGGTAATTTATGGATTATATAATTAAATTTGGATCAAATGAATATTAATTCTTGATAGAGTACATGGTCAACTTCCAGCCAATGTTTACTGAACATTTGGATCAATAGCATTATTCCTTACTACTAAATGTGGCACAGTTATGGTTTCAGAAAACAGCTGGGAACATCTATTATTCTTTTATAGCCCTTGCTAAATAAATGGCTCTAACCCATTGAATTATCAATCAGAGCAACTGTTACAGGCAAGAGGCTAAAGAATGGTTATGATGATAGACATTGCTTTACACAAATATTAAATTGTTTCTAACATTGTGCAAAATCAGAAGCAAGCATCTTCAGCATCACTTGATCCAAGTTACAACACAGAGTAAAAAGTTTCTAACTGTAACTCAAGGAGCAGAAACACCTACTGATAACTACGGATATTAACAAGGTCACATCCTGTAATTTCATGTTAAGCCAGTTAGTAAAGTATAAAGAAAAATTGATTGCTCTTGCAATAAAAATCAAGGATTCTGGCAACTCGATATATTAGTTCTGGTCTACAGCTGAATATTTCTATATCACCTTCCAAACTAACAGCCATCATGCCAGAGTGTTTGGCAAGAGAAGAGATGCAGCTTTGCTGGTGCTGGGCTTGTGCAGATTTCAGTACCTAGAACTCACTGGAGACAAGCATCTGAATGGTTCCAGCATGAACATTCCTCCCAAGGGAATGAGTGTAATAAAGGCTGAAAAACCTGAACAGTGATTAGTCAGGTCAACCTCTTCAGGGGAGATTCAAACATTCAGGTGCAAATTGCTAATTTTTGCAGGAAAGTTTAATGTTAAGTCTAAATGTTACATTTTTAATGTTATGTATGGGAATAAAAGATAGAGAAAACATACTCGAAACATTACTGAAAGTTGCTAAATAATCTGGTCCAGATGGAATGCACTGTACGGTGCTTTAAGCAGCAACCGGTAGAAATAGCAAGCACATTGGCTACAAGCTGTTAAGCCTTATTGGAATCAGAAGTGGTGCCAGACTGGAGGGTTGCCAATATTATACCACCGTTCAAGTGAACAGGGAGATGGATAAACTAGGGACAGTCAGCCTAGGCTGAAAGTGATTCCATCAATAATTTTAAAAACAGGAGGTAGAAAGGGGCTTCAGGATGAGGAAGTTAGTGTTCTAGAAAAAAAGCAAGCATGAAAGAATAAATAACTGTACTTCCCAAGAACCAAGGCTGGCAATGAAGGAACAAATGGCCTCTTTCTCCTATGATTTTTACATTTAGTAATATAAATTACAATTACCAGGAATAACCCATAATATCTCTTATTTTTAAGTGGATGTTGGAAAGTGAATTATGCTATTTTATTTCCAATTGGCAGGGAATAACAGTCACTAAATCACTTAAAAGGCTCCTTTAAAAAGAATCTTCTCTCTGTCCTTGATAACAGCTGAAGAAAGCTCCAAATATTTTCCCCCTGACCTCTGCTATAGCTGCTGATAATTTCACTAAAAACATGTCAAAATGCCTTTGGATTCTGAAAAATCTGATCGGAACTGGACTGTTGCATTTCAATTCACTGTCTTGGGCAAGGGCATGACATGCAATGCCAATTAGAATTGAGAGTGGTAGGAAGTCAGCACAGTCATGGTATTGGGCTGCCATAATCTTAACCCTCCAACACACACTCTATTCTTGTCAGCAGTGACAACGTAAAATTGGTTTTCAAATATTTGAATACCTTGAAGAGTTTGAAAGTTCCAAAGAACAAAGTATCCATGCAGGTCAGTATGAGTAGAATCTCCTGCTCTCATTGGTGGCGAGCTTGGAGGTGGGAATTAGGTGGGGTGATGCCGTACATTAAGCTTGCTGCTTTACCCCACTCCAGCGGAATTAAGTTGTAGGCAGAAAGGCCCATTGTCAGCCTTTCTGTCCCATTGACAATTGAAAGTACTCAATTAATGACATCTTAAGAGTTTCATTCCATTGTCACTAGGACCTAACCTAGTGCTGCCTTTCACCTCTAAGGGCGGGGGTGTGGTGTCTCTTGATCAAAGGCAATTAGTGCTGATGCCTCAACAAGATTCCACCTATCTATCAGGTCCTATCACTTCTTTGTAAAATTATTCATGTTTGAAAAGTACAATTATAGTTTTAGTTTGAACTATGGTATATGTTCAAATGGTGATTTCTTTTGCATATTGAAGAAGTCAGTAGAACATCATGTATTACTTTTGGTTCGTAAGCTAGTGTAACAAGCTAAATGATTAATTCTGCAATATAAATTTCAACACATAGAAAAAAACTCAATTTGCCCAGAAAACAAGGAAAGTCCAAAGGGGGGATCACAAACATAAATGGTCAACTTCCTGTCGACAGCAATGCACAATGTATAGCCATTTTGTTAAGCTTCGACAGGTCTGACAATGCCTATGGAGCTTTTCTTAGACTACTGTCTGCCAAGGACACCCCACTCAAAAGCAGATGCCATAGCATCCTAATCTGAACAGGGTAATCATCTCAACTACAGAGGAACTGGGGTATTGGTATCAGGAGCCCTGATGAATAGTCAGTATGAATTTCCAAGCACAGATTTGCTGCTGGAAGAGACAGCCAGGACCATCATTGGAGCATTTAGTCTCCAAAACACGTATTCAACATCAGTAATGCTCATGGTTATCTTGCTCCAATGTGATTTCTTCAGAAAATCTGAATGAAGATAACTCATCTGTAAAGACAAGAAATATATTAGTTTGGAATAAAAACAATGACTGCGATATGAATTGGAAATACATAAAGGGCTACCGCAGATATCAGAGAGTCATCTCGTTTATTCAGTTCAATCTCAATATAAGAATAAACAGCTGATAAAATACAACTGGCAAATGGATTAAATACATCTCAATCGTACTTTTAAAACTACATGAGGTGTAGAAAGCTTAACCAAATCTCTGTTGCCATGGAGGGCAGGCATCAGCAATTGATGGATTACGAAAAGTAAGTGGAGTGTTGGTGGATGTACAATTCTTGCATCCTACAAGCATGAAGGAGTTACATTAGCCATGTTACCAATTTGCTGTAACCCACTTCTATCCCAGCGGGTGTTCAGTTTATAACACAAATCCTGGTACCTTAATTTTAAGCAAAAATATATTAGTTAGGTTATTTTGTCAGTTATAAACTTACTGTGGTATTCCATGTTGCATGCAACTGGGAGAGGTGGCAACTTGACATTGCTGCTACCAAGGTATATATCACTTGACTGTAGTGCCAATCTTCAACACTGGCAGGGATGGGTCACTAATAAATGCAAGTCAAAAGGGAAAAACAGAGGAACAAATAATTGGAAGAAAATAAACAGGAGCAAGAATTAGGTAAGGACAGAATTGCGGGGAAACGAATATAGCAACTGAAGAAGCTCTAATAAAATTGATGTGGAGATGGACTGGGGTGGACACGGTACCATTAGATGTATTTAATCCATTTGCCACCTGATGAAGGAGCAGCACTCTGAAAGCTCGTGCTACCAAATAAACCTGTTGGACTTTAATCTGGTGTTGTGAGACCTCTTACTAATAAAATTGAATGAGATAGAAAATGGCTGAAAAAATGAGCAGAAAGGGTTGAAACGCGTGCTGGTTTTTACTGCAGAGATTACTTCAGCAAAAATGTTGAGGCTGGTAAATCTCAGATATGGCCTTCGACTCATCGATCGAAAGTTCCGATGCACCACAGCGAAAAGACGAACATCTCGCCAGGCCATCCCCACACCTCCACTACTTGTCTTCAAACAACCGTGCAACCTCAAACAGACCATTGTCTGCAGCAAACTACCCAGCCTTCAGGAGAACAGTGACCACGACACCACACAATCCTGCCACAGCAACCTCTGCAAGATGTGCCAGATCATTGAGCACGGATGCTATCATCTCACGTGAGAACACCATCCACCAGGTACACGGTACATACTCTTGCGACTCGGCCAACGTTGTCTACCTGATACGCTGCAGGAAAGAATGTCCCGAGACATGGTACATTGGCGAGACCATGCAGACGCTATGACAACAGATGAATGGACACCGTTCGACAATCACCAGGCAGGAGTGTTCCTTTCCGGTCAGGGAACACTTCAGCAGTCAAGGGCATTCAGCCTCTGATCTTTGGGTAAGTGTTCTCCAAGGCGGCCTTCAAGACACACGACAACGCAGAATTGCCGAGCAGGAACTGATAGCCAAGTTCCGCACACATGAGGATGGCCTCAACCGGGATCTTGGATTCATGTCTCACTATCTGTAACCCCCACGACTTGCCTGGGCTTGCAAAATCTCACTAACTCTCCTGGCTTGAGGCAGTTCACACCTCTTTAACCTGTACTTAACCCTCTCTCCACTCGCATTGTCTACACCTGTAAAGAGTTGATTACTTGTTAAGACTCGCATTCCAACCATTATTTTGTAAATTGAGTCTGCGTCTGTATATGCCCTGTTAGTGAACCCAATCCTCCACTCACCCGATGAAGGGGCAGTGCTCCAAAAACTCGTGCTACCAAATAAACCTGTTGGACTTCAATCTGGTGTTGTGAGACTTCTTACGGTAAATCTCAGAACAACTCAACCCACTGATTTCCAAATCACTGAATAAGATCTACCCTCCTCAGTGGGCTATGGTAGGTTCAGAATTTTTTTCAACATCCTCTTGACTACCTCCACCACAAAGCAGGTGAAAGGATACAAAGCTTTAACAATATTTTCAAAAATGGTCGACTGTTAATTCAAAGCTCTTAATAATTCCAGTTATTTTAAGCACAAAACTCTTAATTTGCAACATTTGAGCCAAGTAATTTAAATTGTTAATATTTTGTTTTTTGTGCAAGAATTGTTTAGAATCTTTGGGAGAATGGAATGTAATAGGAACAGTAGCAATAGAATTTGTATCGAATTGCACCTAAAATGATAAGATACTTTTTTTAAGCGTTACTTTGAGAAGTCACAGGAGCTTGCTGAGGACAAACTAGCCTTTCATAACCAAATACATAATGCCAATAAAAGGTCATCGTACCACAGATTGACAAATAAGCAGAATAGTCCTTCAGAGTTCATAGTAATGAGTTTACATCATTTCTAGTCTGTAGGTTGCAAATTTAAACTCTCTAGAAACAGAAGAATCATACTGAAGCTTTTAAAATCATGTTAGATTGGAGCTAAACTCATTCAAATCCAGGAGACAGTAACAAAACTACTCAGCTGCTTATTTTTTCCCTCTACAGGAGGTCTATAAACCTACCATCGCTATATATCAAATGTAACATTGTAATCAACTGGGTAAAATGTTAGAGTAAAAAAACACCAAGCATACAAAAGGATAAAGTAGTTCCCTTGATTAGATTAAATATAAGTAATTTACCTAAGCAGCCGACAACTCTGCTGGGAATAAGGATTGTCAAAACTGTTACAAGAACAAATTCTTGGAAGTTTATTGGGGAAGTCAGATAAGTTCCACAATGCTTGCAATTTACCAGAATTAAATGCTGACTGAAAAAAACCCCTTTCATTTCTATCCAGTAATGCCTTTCACATCCACTGGTCATCTCAAATTGCTTTATAGCCAATGAAGTACTGTGACATATAAATTTACATTTGATGTAATCCTCCAAAAACAGGCGTCGACTTATGTGGCGAGTAGGAGGTGTGAACCGCTGGTGCTGACATAGATAGTTGCCATTTTGAAGTGCACATATGTCCTAAACTCTTCCACATCATCTTGGCAACACCTGCTTGATTTCATGTGCTGACTTACAAGGCAAGTGAAACCCTACACATATATTCCTGAGCTGAAAAATTGAGGCAGCCTCCTAATGAGAGTATAGCCCTAAACATGCATTTAGCTGGTGAAAAATGGGTGGTGGACTTGTATGTTATCTGAAGCAGTTTTGGAAGTGTAGTCACTGTTATGTAGGAAACATACAGCAGCCCATTTTCACACGGCAAGTTCCGATCAACAACAATGTGCTAATCACCGGATAATCTGTTTTTGTGAAGTTGACGGAGGATTGACTATTAGGCAGGGCCTGGGGAGTGGGGGCGGGGGGAGGGGGGCAACTCTGCTATCCTTCGAAATAGTGCCATGGGATCTCTTACAATCGTCTGAGTTGGCAGACAGGGGGCGGGATTTTACGGCCCCACTCGAGCGACACAGTAAATTCCCGGCCCGGAGGTCAACGGACATTTCTGTTGTCCACCCCTCACCTGCTCCGATTCCGTGGCGGGAGAATTCCGGCGAGGGTTTCTGATACATCTCATTCAAAAGTGAACACCTTCGACAGTGCAACGCTCCCTCAGTACTGCACTGGAGCGTCAGCCCTGATTTTTGTACTCCAGTCCTGAAATCCTCTGACTCGGAGGCAACAGTTCCTAACCATAAGACAGTAAGGTATAGGAGCAGAATTAGGCCATTCAGCCCATCGAGTCTGCTCCACCATTCAATCATGGCTGATAGGTTTCTCAACCCCATTCTCTCGCCTTTTCCTCATAACCTTTGATCCCCTAAAGTCAAAAACCTATCTATCTCTGTCTTAAATACACTCAATGACCTGGCTTCCACAGCCTTCTGTGACAATGAATTCCACAGATTCACCACCCTCTGGCTGAAGAAATTCCTCCTCATCTCGATTCTAGCCATGGCACTTATATCAATGACTCTAATGAAGCTTTTAATAACATCGCTATCTAAATGTCAATTTTAGTTTCGTGCATGCTTACTGAGGGAAAACATTAGGAATAATTGAGTAATTGTTTTCACTTAGCACAAACAATTTTCCGAATAGAGTATGTATTGCCTGCTCTCAATCAAGGATTTACATTTTAAATATATTTATACATGTCTCTAGGTTGCTTCTTCCATCAGATTGCCAATAAATATTTTGTACTAATGGAGACCATCATAAGGGTCCTTTATTATGATCTATGCTGTTCCCACTGTTTACTCAGGATGGAATTTGGTTTCTATGCAATGACTGGAAGATTGGCAGCTTAGATAATGGGCGGGATTTTATAGCCTCGCTCGAGCGAGACCAGAAATTCCTGCCCGAGGTCAATGGACATTTCCATTGCCCGCCCCTCGCCCGCTCCGATTCTGCGGTGGGTGGGACGGTAGAATTCTGGTGAATATCTTTAATAACTTGTTGCCACAAAAGGTGCTCATCTTGTTTGGTTTATATCAGGTTCTGTAGCGTTGTGTGGAAGTGTCAAAGTTTTCTTCCCTTGATTTAAGTCAATAAAGAATTTCCAAATTGTAGTATATTGGGCCAGAATATTTTCAACAATGGTGATATTTGCAACGAATGCCACAAGTTAGATTGCTGGACATCTGATCCTCTACTGATGAAATTACTCCAAAACTGATTTTTGTAATTTTCATATACCATAATGATCTTAACAGGAGGGGTACAGCTATGATTACTAACTTCCCACCCTTCTGGCAAGGATAACAGCAAATTGGCATAGAAGTGCCATTAAATTATGGTGCGGTGTAGATTTCTTAAGCCACACCATAATTTCCTGAGACATCGTGTCATAAAACAGGCCCTACGAATGGTGGTCGTCTCCAGAAAATTCTGGATCATTGTGCATGAATGTCTTACAAACTTCTACCCTGGACATGCAAAGCAGTGGGTGGCACTAACACCAACCCAAAAGTATTAAGCAGTGCTTTTTCCACCCCTGACTCATACAAAAGGCATTGATCTAATGCAGTATGTCACCAATAAAACTCTTGAAGCCCAGCTATGTTTGATTTTTACACCATGCACAATGTCATCTTCTCAACGGCAAGTAGAGTTGGGCA
This sequence comes from Mustelus asterias, assembly GCF_964213995.1. Taxonomy (NCBI): domain Eukaryota; kingdom Metazoa; phylum Chordata; class Chondrichthyes; order Carcharhiniformes; family Triakidae; genus Mustelus; species Mustelus asterias. The sequence goes on from NC_135808.1 coordinate 115,930,362, forward strand.
ACAAATAGTGTCCTTGTCAGCACTGCCCACATCCCACTAATATAGTGATAGTTTTCTTTTTGACAGCCATATAAGGGTACTTAGGCGAGGCTGCATTTTTTGGTCGTAATTGTCAACTATTATATAACTACAACTGGTGAGAAGGCCATCTTCTAAACCTTAAAAAAAATTACATTTACAATGAATCAGCCAATTTAAAATGAAATGTTAAAATTCTCCACTTGCATCGTCTTTGGAAGCCATTGGCTCTCTGCTGTGGTACAATTCCAAGGGAATGCTCTCTCTGGTAACTAGTTAAACAGTAAATAATTCATGTTATCCTAAATAGAAATTGTTTAAAAAAAATATACTTATGGCAACCTTCTTTGAAGCCTGTTCCTGTCCTCAGCAACATTCAAATTTACATTTCCATCAGGAATTAAATAATGGTGATCACAAATGAGAAACCAGATCAGTGTGAATTCACATCAACAGTTAAATAATTCTCTATGTAAAAGTCTTCAATGGGGTTCACATGAGCTAATTCCTGAATCATAATTTGCGTATCAACATCTTATCAGGGCAAGATGCTAAATGAACATTTTTGCAATTATTCTCCCAAATAATAATTCTCCCAAATAAATCCCAAATAACGGGATTCTCCCCCCAAAAATTGATCTAATGCAGTATGTCTGCATTAGATTTGCGTAAAAGCTGGAGTAAGTCCCGCTGTTTTTCTCAGTGGGATTTTCAAAATGAACCTCCTACACTCTACACTGCAGGGCGCACTAGCATATTATTAAAAATCAGTGGGCGGAGCCTATTCCCACTGGAGAGGCCGGCAGTATAGCGCTGAGTGGGCCACTGCGCATGCGCCGATCTGTCAGCGCCGAGATCGGTGTATGAGCAGTGGCCTGCACTGCCAGCCTCCCGATCGCTGGCCAGCCCCATGACCCCTCCATCGCTGCCCCTCCGAACCCCCCCCCCCCCCACGGCCTGATCACTGGCTTCCCAAACATGTCTGGGCAGCCTCAAACTCCCCCACCTCCCCCCACCGGAAGCCCTGACCACCCCTCCCCAACACCCCTGGCAGGCCAGCACGCCCCCTCCTCCCCACCTCGATGGCCATCCCCAATTGCTGGCTTCCCAACCTCTGTCACTGCCAAGTGCAGAGTGGCAGTTGGACCACCCCCACAAATCGCAACCTCCCCCCCCCCCCCCCCCAGCATCCCCCCCCTTCCCAATGCCTTGCTTCCCCCCCCCCCCCAATAAGGCCCAGACCCTCTGGGTGCACCCCCCACCCCCCTTTGCATTGCCCCTTTGCCCCTTGCCAGGGGGCCAGGAAACCTCAGTCCTGGGCCTGCTAATTACATGCTAATCCTCATTTCCATGATTAATTCAGCTCCGTGCAGTGCAGTGGGCTGGGAGAATCCAACCCCCTCCCCCCCTCCCCCCAACTTCGTATATGCATCATAGCCGGCAGGCTACTGTCTAACTTTTGACAAAGGGTCATCTGGATTCGAAACATCAGGTCTTTTCTCTCCTTACAGATGCTGCCAGACATGCTGAGATTTTCCAGCATTTTCTCTTTTGGTCACTGTCTAATATAAAAAGGCCAAACAAAGAAAGAACACTACTCTGGCCTGATGGGAAATGTGGCTAACTTCAGAAAAGAAGGTTTTAGTTCCAGGTTGAGTCTGTTTACTTACGACCAATGTCTTTGGTCTGACAAAAGCAAAGTACTGCAGATGCTGACAGACCTGCCGAGATTTTCCAGCATTTTCTGTTTTCGTCTTTGGTTTGACAATGGGTAATAAAGACATTTTAACAAATCAAATGGGCAGGAACTAAATAAAGTGCTAAGATAACTGATGACACAGCCCTAAGGTCAGGCAACCTGCAATAAGCCAATTTGGATGATATGCCAACTTGCAGAACTGCATGTGTTTCAGCCAGTTTCAGAAGAATAAATATTGAAGTTTTGAAGAACAGAATCAGAGAAAAGAACAGAATAAGAAGAGGAACCTCAAGCTTTAGGTTTGATGAAGTCTGATCCCTCTCTATGCCTCTGCAGCAGGAGTGGATAGACCCACTCATACAGGTCCATTTATTAGTTAAAATCCATGTCCGTAAAATTATAGTAGATTTATAGGGGAAGAGAAACATTGAATTGTGACACAGTTCAAGAGGATCAGTCTTGTAGCAGTCATAAGTATTTAAAGTTTTTCTACATTTTCTTTTGATTTAAAGATAACATTTTTGTGTCTGTCAATTAATTGGAGCAAGGGTGTCGATTAATAGCATCGTCATGTAGTTGCAGGCCTCTCACTACTGGATGGGGCAAGCTATCCAGCTTTGCAGTTATTTAAACTAGTTATAACTCCTTGTCTTTCCAGTCCACTTGCATGAACCTATTCTGGGCCCCAGCCTACCCGCATCCATCCTCAGTTGGAAGTCCTTCATCATAAGAGTGTGATTGGCTGGTCTCAAGCCAGGTGCGTGCATCTCTTCAATTAATCCATATACCACCTCAGTTTCACATCATAGGTTAGGACTGTGGCAGTCTCGAGCCTAACATCTTGAATGTCAAACTCAACTCCTACCCTTCCCGAATACCTCATATCCCATGACTCCCAAATACCTCATGTCCTCTGACTCCCTTAGACAGTTATACTCCGTGCTCCACTTACCTACACCCGATCTATAAGCCACCATTGAATTGTTTGAACAGCAAGAATTCTTTATAAACACTTGAGCCAAACCCAGTATTACCCAAATAGGCTTGGCTTAATAAACCACACACTGTTTTCCATAAGCGCAAATGTTAAGAGAGATTATTAAAAACAACTTACATTTTGTATCTGTTTAGAATACATACTGAAATTAATTGTGGGCACACTTGATTGGCAAAATTCTACACGAAAAAGTGATATAAAATTAAATATAAAAGTATTTATTCAGTGCCTCGGCAAACCATGACCCTTCTATTTTGGTTCAGCAATATACTAAAGAAACTTTCAAACTCTAACTACCTTTCTCATCAGAGCTATAGCACTATGGAAGGAATAATTAAGCAGTCATAAGGACAGAAAAACAACATATCTTGTAATTACCATTAGGACGGCACGGTGGCACAGTGGTTAGCTCTGCTGTCTCAGTGCCAGGGAGCTGGGTTTGATTCTGGCCTCGGGTGATTGTCTGTGTGGTGTTTGCACATTTCCCCCCCCCCCCCCCCCGAGTCTGCTTGGGTTTCCTCTGGGTGCTCTGGTTTTCTCCCAGAGTCCAAAGATGTGCAGGGTAGGTTAATCGGCCATGGTAAAATTGCCCCTTAGTGTCCCAGGATGTGTGGGTTAGGGGGATTAACAGGGTAAATATGTAGGATTAGGGGATGGGGCTTGGGTAAGATGTTCTGATGAAGAGTCGGTGCAGACTCAATGGGCCGAATGGCCTCCTTCCTCGCTATAGGGATTGTATTTAAAAAATGCCATAGGAGATCAGCTAGCATATTTTTAAAATTGCAGCTAGTTTACATGAAGTAACAGTATGGGCGTATAAGATTAGTAAGCCATAAATTTCAATCTTCCCATACGAATGTCTAACTTAAGAAACAGCTGCTAGATTGTTTCAAACTGTTTCACCAATACAATACCCTTTAAAGCAAGGGGATCTTCTACCCTATTGTGTCCTTGATTCTGAAGTGGCATAGCAAGCCAAAAATCAGTGGCACAAACTTACTCAAAAAGGAGTTTCATCATTACTTGCTCAGAGCAACCACAGACAACCTTAAGTGTTAGCCACATCCCAAGAACAAATTTTAAAACACTCATATAACTTGATGTTCTGATTTTAGGATGGTCATCTATCACAACCAAGGGGCCAGATAGATGATCTGCGTCATCTCCCATGTTAGTAAGGTGTAAAAAACAACTGCACTGAAACAGCCATGAATTCTCTCTTCAAATTTAAAACGTCTCACAACACCAGGTTAAAGTCCAACAGGTTTATTTGGAATCACGAGCTTTCAGAGCACTGCTCCTTCATCAGGTGAGTGGAGAAATGGGTTCACAAACACAGCCTATATAGACAGAGATACAATTGCAAGATAATGGTTATGATAATGACAATGCTAGCCTTTACAGGTAATCAAGTCTTTACAGGTACAGACAGTGCGAGTGGAGAGAGGGATAATCACAGGTTAAAGAGGTGTGAATTGTCTCAAGCCAGGACAGTTGGTAGGATTTTGCAAGCCGACACCAATTTAAAACAGAGTTGAGGAGAAACTACTTCTCCCAAAGGGTTGTGAATCTGTGGAATTCGCTACCCCAAAGTGCGGTGGATGCTGGAACAGTGAGTAAATTAAGGAGGAGTTAGACAGATTTTTAATTGGTAATGGGTTGAAGGGTTGTGGGGAGGAGGCAGGAAAATGGGGATGAGAAGCATATCAGCCATGATCGATTGGTAGAGCAGACTCGATGGACCAAATGGCTTAATTCTGCTCCAATATCTTAAGAACTCTCTCTGCAGCAGAGCATATGCTTTCTTGGTATTTGCTCGCAATGGTGAAGAGCTACAACTGAGTAGCAGAAGAAACAATAAAAAAATACAACCTGTATCTTTAGGGAAATTAAATCAAATGAGTGGATTGCTTAGGCGTTACATCAGATCTTCATTTAACTTCTTAAGTTGAGCTATGTCCTTGGTTTATTTGCTTTTTCAATTATCTTTTGCAATCTGAAGTTCAGAAAACAATCGTCATTGACTAGGAAACTGAGCATTTGGAGTGAATATTTTGCAGGTCATTTATGTAACAAAGTAACAGCAAAAAGGTCCTTGTATAGAGCCTTCAGTGAAATGGATATCAAACTGTGTCAAACAATGAGTTACAGTTCCTGCTTGCTGCAGTACTTATTCATATCCAACATCAAAAGGTAGTTTCCATAAGTAAGCCCTCCCAACAGATGAACTAATAAAGGGGTTTATGTACAAGGGAGTTGGGATTAAGTACTCAGGGAAACACAGAGCTCTTATTTACTTTGATCACAAAGTACATAGGAGCTGCCTGGCTTTGCACGTTTTCTTAAATGGATATCAGCATGATATAAAGTGTTACCAAACTATGAATAGAGCTATTTACAGAAGCAATCCAAGCAAGATTTAGAATGAATTCAAATACCGTTGTTACAATCCCAGCTAATGTTATTAATGGGCAGTCAGGTCCCAGAGCAGAACTCTGATCACGTTTATTCTTTGCTTAGAGATGTGAATGAACAGAATCGCAGGAAGAATGAAAATATACTACTCCCTCGCCCCACCTATACTATTATATTTGTTTATTTGTGTCACAAGTAGGCTTACATTAGGGCGGCACAGTGACACAGTAGTTAGCACTGCAGCCTCACAGTACCAGCGATCCAGGTTCGATTCCCGACTTGGGTCACTGTCTGTGTGGAGCTTGCATGTTCTCCCTGTGTCTGCGTGGGTTTCCTCCGGGTGCTCCAGTTTCCTCCTACAGTCCAAAGACGTGCTGGTTAGGTGCATTGGCCATGCTAAATTCTCCGTCGGTGTACCCGAACAGGCGCCGGAGTGTGGCGACTAGGGGATTTTCACAGTAACTTCATTGCAAGCCTACCTGTGACTAATAAATAAAGCGTTAAAACTTTACATTAACACTGCAATGAAGTTACTGTGAAAATTCCCTAGTCGCCACACTCTGGCGCCTATTCGGGTAGACTGAGGGAGAAATTAGCACAGTCAATGCACCTAACGAGCATGTGTTTCTGACTGTGGGAGGAAATCAGACCACCCAGAGGAAACCCATGCAGACACAAGGAGAACGTGCAGACTCTGCACAGACTGTGACCCAAGCCGGGAATCGAACCTGGGTCCCTGGCACTGTGATGTAGCAGTGTAAACCACTGTGCCACCCAGGTATATACAGATTTATAAGGACAACACAAGTTACAGAATATATCTCACACTCCATGTTTTCAGTATGTACACAGCCTATGTAAACCAATAGGTGAAATGTGGTCAGACACACCACACTCAAAACCAAGTGACAGGAGCCCCTGAATACAACTTCTGTGTATTTCTCATCAATCCCCCCCAGATGCTTGTCACGCTGTAAGCCAACTGGTCTTACTGGAATTCCCACTTCCATACAAGTATTTCCAATCACCACTCTCAAAGAACAACTTTGAAATCTTATCCCACACAAGGCTCTCAGTTGGCTTCACAAAGGACCCACATCCAGGATTTCAACCTTTCCTTTCATTGTTCCTCTGACTGATACACAGCTTCCACACAATCTCTCAGGTACCCAGCAATGCCAATAGAACACCACTGCTTCACAGGCTGTATTAAGATGTCACCAACCTTATGATTACTTCAGATGTCTAGCTTCTTTTCTAGCTAGCATACTTCAGTAGGTCTGCACCTTGAAGCTCTATCTTTAACTGGGAGTCTCTCACTACTCCTTTAACTTCAGCGAATAGTACCTTGTTCGGATTTCAGTTCTTTGTCCCTTGGTCTTGTGTGACTCATTCCCTGGTTTCTGGAGTGGTCGGTTTTTTAGCTTCTGGGACTTTCCTGCCTCTTGTCCTGTCTGTGCTGTCAGTTCCGATGAGAGCTGTTTTCTTGTCAATTACCTGGTTCCAGCTGAAAATAAGTGCTTTTACTTTCAATTGGACCTCTGGTTGCTATGCAACAGCTTAGTAACCTCCAACTACTTTTATATTGTAAGCCTCCAACTACTTTATGTTGTAAACCTTTAATTGCAAGGCAGGCATTGTTTAAAATGAAACCAAAATCCAGACACGCAGGCACCTTTGTTTAACATGAAACTAACTAAAGTTTGAACACTTTCTTAGCACACAAGTACAGAAACACAAATTAAGCTTAAATTTGAACCTTATTTCTAAAACACTGTAGCCTTGAGTCAGTTTGCTAAGGGCATGCAACAAAATTGTTTCATAATAAAACATCAATTTTACAAGGTCACATGAGCGTATTAGCTTATGAAGTCACATTCACATGACAAGACAATAAAACAAACCAAGTACTTATACAGGTGAAAGTTATATACCATTTACATCCAAAAAGTTACATACTTTAACAGGACCTTCCCTCTCTCAGACCATCTTGAAAGTTACCAAACAAGCGACATTACAAACTATGTTTTCTTTAGTTTCTTTCACCCATCAACCCCATGCTGCCCTTTCCAGACTTATCTCAGCCACAAGATTGACCATAACATTTTTCAACCCTATTTCTACTAAATTCATCAATAAAAAACATTACCAACCCCTACATTTCGATCAATATTGCAAATGGCTGCCTTTCCTGAATTCCCCATGCCCTTGACCCTGTCTTCAACTTCCTTTTCTCCTGAAAGCCCTTGAACATGTTGTCACCTCCCACATTACCATTTATCATGGTTCAAGTTCACCCACAACACAGAATTTTGCTCGTTACTTTGATTAGCACAGAAACATTCCAAACCAAACGTTTTGTGTTTCAATCCTCTTCTTGTTGAAAAAATATGTTTTCATGGAGATGTGAGCATTGGTGCCAAGGCCAGCATTTGTTGCCCACATCTAATTGCTCTGGAGAAGGTGATGGTGAGAGGTCTTTTTGAACATTTGCAGGCCATTTGGTATAGGTACATACACACAATTCTGTTAGGAAGGCAGTACCAGGTCTTTGACTGAGCAATTGTGCAGTAATTGTGCAGTGTAGTTCTAAATCAGGATGATATGTAGCTTGCATGCAGGTGGTGATATTCCCAAGCATCTGCTGACCTTGTCTGTTTAGGTGGAGGGATTGTAGGTTGCTGTTGAAAGAGTCTTGACAAGGTACTACAGTGTATCTTGTATGTATCATTGGTGGAGGGAATGCATGTTTAAGGCAATAGGGTGCAAATCAAAGAGGATTCTTTGACCTAGATGATGTTGAGCTTCAAGTGTTGTAAAAACTGCACTCGACCAGGCAAGCAGAGAGCATTGCGTCACATCTTGACAGGCTTGGGGAGTCAGGTGAGTTGCTCATCACACAATTCCCAGTCTCTGATCTGCTCCTGTAGCCACAGTATTTATGTGACTCGTTGAGTTAAACAACTTTAAGTAGCGATCATCTGTACTTCTGACCTAATACGGAGGGAAATTCATTGGCGAAACATCCGAAGATGGTTGGACCTAGGACCCATGAAAGACTCCTGCACTGAGAAGATTGGCCTCCAGCAACCACAAACATCTTCTTTTCTGCTGGGTATAACTGCACCCAGTGCAAAATTCCCCCCTGATTCTCATGGCCTCCAAGTTTTGCTAGAACTCTTTATGCATTACTCAGTTAAATGTTGCCTCAATAGCAATATTGAGGCAACCAATAGCAAGGGCAGTCATTCTCACCTCACCTCCTTGTCCTCTCCATAGCCATCAATGATCATGTCATTCTTCAATTTGGTGGGAGTGTCCTCACACAGATTGTAACCAGAACATCTCTAGGCATGGCTTCTCATCCCATTCCTCCATGGTCAGGGTGGGAGGCATTTGGTGGACATGTTGGGATGATTGATGGCCAGCTGGCAGGGAGAATATGTTCCGGACTATGTTCTATTAATATAGAGCCAGGAAAAGGACTCCTTCTCCTCCCAGCTCAACGTTCAGGAAAATGTGGGGGTCTTCCTGATGGTTAACATCACATTATGTTGCGCAGGTAGAATACTGGGGTATCTGAATTTAAAATGTTTTTTAGCAAGATGCACAGAATTCAAATAAATTATTCTACACTAATAATTTTTTAACGTGTTCTAACCACCAACATTCGTCCATATGGTGAGTGACAAGCTTTCGGCCAGAAATGTACACATGCCTTCTGACCACCATTTTGGGAGCATACTAAGCAATATAGACCCTGAATTAACAAACGCTAAATAGCTAAATGTCTAGGACACTTACATATACTGCAAACAAGCAACTCCATGCATCCATTACCTCTCTTGATATCTCTGCCATCTTTCCTGTCTTAGATAAGTTGCAATTGCCTCCAACTAAATATTTTAAAGACCAAGTACATTATTATGAGCCACATTCACGAATTCCACATCTTTGAAAAATACGTCATTGCATCTCCCAGTCATCATCTCAGGCGGAATCAAATCATTTGCAAATTTGGCATCTTAGTTAACTATAAATGATGCTTAAAAACACATCTTCTCCCTTGCCTCTAATAATACATACCTCTGACCATTATCCTAAGCCTTTAGACTTGATGATCATGAAACTGGGCTGGGTAATAGAAACACAGAAACATAGAAAAACTACAGCACAAAAACAGGCCCTTCGGCCCCACAAGTTGTGCCGAACATATCCCTACCTTTTAGGCCTACCTATAACCCTCCATCCTATTAAGTCCAATGTACTCATGAAGGAGTCTCTTAAAAGACCCTATTGAGTTTGCCTCCACCACCACTGACGGCAGCCGATTCCACTCGCCCACCACCCTCTGTGTGAAAAACTTACCCCTAACATTTCCCCTGTACCTACCCCCCAGCACCTTAAACCTGTGTCCTCTCATAGCAGCCATTTCCACCCTGGGAAAAAGCCTCTGAGGGTCCATCCGATCTATGCCTCTCAACATCTTATATACCTCTATTAGGTCTCCTCTCATCCTACGTCTCTCCAAGGAGAAAAGACCGAGCTCCCTCAGCCTATCCTCATAAGGCATGCCACTCAATCCAGGCAACATCCTTGTAAATCTCCTCTGCACCCTTTCAATCTTTTCCACATCCTTCCTGTAATGAGGCAACCAGAACTGAGCACAGTACTCCAAGTGGGGTCTGACAAGGGTCTTATATAGCTGCATCATTATCCCCGGACCCCTAAACTCAATCCCTCGATTGATAAAGGCCAGCACACCATACGCCTTCTTAACCACCTCCTCCACCTGCGGGGCCGATTTTAGAGTCCTATGGACCCGGACCCCAAGGTCCTTCTGATCCTCTACAGTACTAAGAGTCTTTCGCTTTATATTGTACTCCTTCATCCCATTTGACCTGCCAAAATGGACCACTACGCACTTATCTGGGTTGAAGTCCATCTTCCACTTCTCCGCCCAGTCTTGCATCCTATCTATGTCCCTCTGTAACTTCTGACATCCCTCCAGACGATCCACAACCCCACCAGCCTTCGTGTCGTCGGCAAACTTACCAACCCATCCCTCCACTTCCTCATCCAGGTCATTTATGAAAATGACAAACAGCAAGGGTCCCAGAACAGATCCCAATATTAATTGAATTTAAATTCTTCAGTTGTCGTGGGACTTAACTGAATGCATGTCTCAGAATCAGTTCAGCTCTCGAGATTATTAGTCCGCTAACATAACCACTATCCTACCATTCCCATCTTTGCATGTGCAAGGAAGTAACTAATGCCTACCTGTGGTCTGAGCTCCAACAGTGGTTTGCCCCAAGTCAGCCATCGGCTCATGGACTGCACTCACAGCAAACAGCCCCACAAAACAAAATCAGAGAATCTACAGTGCAGGGTGAGGCCATTTGGCCCATCGAGCCTGCACTGACAACAATCCCACCCAGGTGCTATCCCCGCAATCCCACATATGTACCCTCCTAGTCCCCCTGACACCAAGGGGCAATTTATCATGGCCAATCCACCTAACCTGCACATCTCTGGAGCATGGGAGGAAACTGGAGCACCCGGAGGAAACCCACGCAGACACGGGGCGAACGTGCAAACTCCACACTGACAGTGGCCACAGGCCGGAATCGAACCCGGGTCCCTGGCACTGTGCTGACTGAATGGGCAATAAAATACTCAAATATGTAACTTGGAGGCATGAGAGTGCTCCTCCTACCCCAAATTAAATCATCCTCTCGATCACTACTGCTCTCAACACCCCTTCCCCCAATTTGGCTCTCCCCTGCCTTTATCACTCCCTACACAGCCCATACCTCCAGTTCTCCCTCCACCACAAATCCAGTCTCTTTTCCTCCACAGACTTTCAGCTTATTTCAGAATTCCACCGATGTTCACTTGCAGGCATCCACATGTGTTCAGTTAAAAAAAATACACTAATTATAATGCTTACAAAAATGTCCTCCTCACCATTCCTTTTACTGTTTTAATGAGGATCTTAAAAAATATCACCTAGTTACCAGCTCACTGATTTGTCTTATAGCTTAATCTATATTTACCTTTGATTAGCAGTATAGATTTATCTAGATTTACCTTAGCACAATCACATCATGTTCAACACATCAGATCTCTTAATCCTCCATTTTAGTAAAAAGACCCCAATTATTATAATCATTCATAAATAAAAGCATCTCTTCCGTGGCGTCATCTCAGTAAAACAGATTCAATATGCACTACCTGACTTAACATTCTTCCTAAAATCGATTGGTCAAATCTTCAAAAAGTATTCTATTGTAACCTACAAATAATTTGATTCGATTTATTATTGTGACACGTATTGGGATACAGTGAAAAGAATTGTTTCTTGCGCGCTATACATACACCATACCATTCATAGAAAAGGGAAGGAGAAAGTGCAAAATGTAGTGTTAGAGTCATAGCTAGAATGTGGAGAAAGATCAGCTTAATATATGGTAGGTCCATTTAAATATCTGATGGCAGCAGGGAAGAAGCTGTTCTTGAGTCAGTTGGTACATGTTCTCAGACTTATGTATCTTTTTCTCGACGGAAGAAGGCGAAAGACAGTATGTCCTGGGTGCGTGAGGTCCTTGATTATGCTCACTGCTTCTCCAAGGCAGCGGGAAGTGTAGACGGAGTCAATGGATGGGTGGCTGGTTTGCGTGATGGACTGGGCATAAGTGATTTATATTGGTTTCGAATTACTTTTAATTATAAAACTGACGACTGCTCATATATCCAAGTCAGGAATGTAATAGAATATTCCCTATCTTTCTGGATGAGTGCAGCTCCAACAACCCTCAAGAAGCTCCACACCATCCAGTTCAAAGTAACCCATCCACCACCTGCACACAATGGCAGCAGCGTGTACCATCTGGATGGTACATTGCAGCAACTTGCTAATGCTCCTACAATAGCACCTTCTAAACCCATGAGCTCTACCTTCAAGCAGAACAAGGGCAGCAGGTGCATGAGAACACTGCCACACCCAAGTTCTCCAAGTCATATATCACCCTGAATTGAAACTATACTGTATTCACTGTCGCTGTATCAAAATCCTGGCACTTCCTTTCTAACAGCATCTCAAGAACTGCAGTGATGCCAGAAGACAGGTTACCACCAGATTTTCAAGGGCAATTAGGAATGGGCAATAAATGCTGACCTTGCCAGAAATACCTACATCCCATGACTGCATAAGTATATATATTTTTTAAGTTTCACAGTTTCCCTTCTAATGGTGCAAATGGATTCTAAATCTTCCTGCTCTTCTATCTGAAGTACTTCTTAGAGAAGAGGACTCATTTTTCAATATAACTGGTCAGTAACTTCAACAACATTGCAAAGGCAATGTCGCAAATGACAACTGAATTCTTAAATGGAAACGCAACAGTCAATTTTCCCCCAAGAAATATATCCATATAAAATGGCACAAAAATAGCACAAAACTTGTGTCCATTACTTACAAACGAATTCAGGTTTAAATTACATGCATCTAATAATGACACAACCTGCAAAACACATAAAACAGTTCACAAATAAATCTGATTATTTCCATCTCACATTATCAAGAGGGTTATCATTTAGTTTGCTTACGAATCACAAATGAGATGGCACTTACCAGAAACTTGGCACAAATTAACCAAACTGAAATCATGTCAAACAGGATAAAAACTGTTCTGGAATTGTCATCTGTGATTAGAAAACATCTCAGCAAGAGATCACACTGTTGTTTTTTTTATTTACTGAGCTATCGATCTGATCAATTTGTAGATAAAAAGAGATGAGATGCTAACTGACATACTGTCAGGTTTAGTTCATACCAATAATAGGCTACAGTGTCAACCCTGTCCTCAAGCATTGTTTTGTACTCAGGAAATGATGTAGAGCAATGTGTTGGAAAAATGCACATTTGACAAGCAGTCTCAAATCTATTTTGTATTCTTCTTACCATAAAATTATCGAAAGGTTAGGTATAAAGTGCAGTTTCATAGTTCTGAGAGTCACTGTTCTATATTACTTGTGTAAGTTTATTTATTAGTGTCACATATAGGTTTACATTAACACTGCAATGAAGTTACTGTGAAAATCCCCTAGTCGCCACACTGCGGCGCCACTAATGAGATTTTATGCTGACACTCTGGACGTAGGAATGGAAATAGATTACTTTTAACTCCTCTACAGAATACAGTTAACGAATGACTCATAGAATCGTACAGTGCAGAAGGAGGCATTCGGCCCATCGAGTCTGCACCGACCACAATCCCACCCAGGCCCTATCCCCATACATTTACCCTAGCAGTCCCCCTGACACTAATGAACAATTTAGCATGGCCAATCCACCTAACCCTGCACATCTTTGGACTGTGGGAAGAAAGCAGAGCACCCAGAGGAAACCCACACAGACACGGGGAGAATGTGCAAACTCCGCACAGACAGTGACCCAAGTTGGGAACCGAACCGGCCCTTGGCGCTGTGAAGCAGCAGTGCTAACCACTATGCCACCGTGCCGCCCCAAGTCATTTTTGCTTTCTCCCAAAGAGTTTGGCTGTTTCAGACAGCAATTTTGTCAGCTTGGCAAAGTATTTCACGCCATGTATTTTTGTTGTGCAAGATGCTTTCATTAGATTTCGGGCCAAATTTTTGTCAGGGCACGAATGGTTGTTTTTCTTTGGAGGAAATCTGACTTTCTTCCGCATTCCCAGCCCCCATTATCCTCTGTCTTTTTTCAGGTTGGGAATGCCTACTATGTAAACCTCAAACTGTTGGATTCCCCATTTGAAGTGGGATACAATAATCTGATTTCCTCCTGCGCACCATCTGGTGGCGTGAGTCTTTGGACACACACTGTCATGATGATGTGACCTGTGCCTGAGTGATATTGATCCATAATTTCACCGGCTGACAAAATATATCCTGAGCTGTTTGAAAAGGACTTTTTAAAGACAAGAAGACACTGACTGATGGTGGCTGGCACAAATCACCTTATGTCTAGTGTTGCAAGTTGACCAGCTTCTAGAAAATCCTACTATGAATTGCAATGCAGACATACCATGACATTTTTCTGCGGAATTTCACACTGGAGGAGGTCAAGAACTACTTCAAAGGGATTTACTGAAATGTATTGGACATAGCATTTGCATTTCCAGAAGACTATCTCTCCAGCAGAGACAATAATGGTTATGGGAGATATGTCTTCCTATCTTTTCAAGATGGATTATGATTCATTCAGGAGTTAATGACTGGCATATTATAGAATCTACTCACTCCCTGGCCAGGAAACAAAAGCCTCTCCCAAGTTAAGACCCTATCTCTTACAGTTTAAAAATCTAGCCCAGAGATAGGGAATTTTCCATTAAAACACATCTCAGACTTCTGGAAAAGACGGATTATGTTTTTAAAAAGGAAATCTCTCCAGCAATTGCAGTCACATGGGCTTCAACTCCACTCTTGGAATGTAAAGGAACTTGGAGAAGTTTCTGCCACAGACAGTGACCAACCATGGATCCATAAACAATTCACTCTCAAAGTTTTTTTTATCTTTCAGTATAATTTCTAAATTTTGCATGAACGTGTGTGTGGATATGGGTGTTCAAGAAGTGTTTAACTTTTTTCCTATCTTTACCCGGATGGGTTTTTAATGCAATAAAAACTAACCCCCATTTGTTTTAAACCTCAAGAAAGCCTGCCAGACTCAGTTCCTTCTAATCAGCACACGAGTGGTGAATCACAGACATTTGAGTAAAATTCCTTCATCCTTCCAAATTCCTTAACAAAATGTGTTACGGTTGACTTGGAGCAGAGTTAAGAAAGCCTTTTTTGCCCTCCTCTCATGAGTAAGGTTTAACAGTTTATGAAGAAAATGGAATGTCTGCTGTAGTCACATGCAGAAAGACAAGTGTAAAGTGTTTTCACATTTTTAAGTGTCACTATTACGTCCTGCACTGTAATGTAGATGTGCTTTTATTTCATCATAGGGATCTGTCCTTAAAGGCATGTTGACTTTTACATTGACCAACCTCGCGGTAAGGTAAATTATATAACAAAATGCCCTGTCACGCTGTGCTGTCATCTTTTTCACTGTGATTTAAATAGTCTCACAACACCAGGTTAAAGTCCAATAGCTTTATCTGGAACCATGAGCTTTCGGAGTGCTACTCCTTTGAAGGAGCAGCACTCCGAAAGCTCATGATTTCAGATAAACCTGTTGGACTTTAACCTGGTATTATGAGACTTCTTACTGTGCTCATCCCAGTCCAATGCCGGCATCTCCACATCGTGATTTAAATCGTTCTGGTTTTGACATTTAAAAAAATCTAACCATCTCCTTCCCTACATTGATTGACAGGCCCCCTGTCTGAAATAAAAATGAACACTTGTTCTTTTCCAGAATAAAAACTCAATACTGAGGATGCTGGAAATCTGAAATTTAAAATGTGCTGTAAATACTCAGGTTTGATAGCATCTGTGGAGAGAGAAACATAATTAACAGTTCAAAAATGTTAACAGATGCTGCCAGACCTGCTGAGTTTTTCCAGCACTTAGTCATTATTACCTGATCTTTCTTGTTGCTCAGTTGTGGCCACTATCAATGCTTGACTAAGTTTCAAGTGCTAACGGCTTTCAGGACAGTCGGTATTCCATTCATCTGAGAACAAATGCCAGTTTCAAGAAGTTGCAAAGCCAGATTGTGCCTTGATGTGGTTTCCAGTTTGTTGACACCAACTACAGGATTACAAGTTTTTAAAAATTAGATGGCAGAATGTATTTTCTTTCCTCAGAATGAACTATATGGAGGCTTTTCTCCTCCTCTCCCCAACCCCAGTTTTCAAACTGCACTGTGAACCCACCCCACTGTGAAAAAATGGCATGTGAAGCCATACATAGGTCAGATGTGTAGTTTATGAGCTGCACAAGTGTGCAAGTTGGGTGTTCCCAAGCCCAGAGGAAGAGATGGCTCTTTATCCTTGTGCGTGAAGGCTTAGAGGCAAATACTCTGTATTCAAGAGATCAGATCTGGAGAAAATTGGAATAACTGCCAGAACATGCCCACAGAACTTCTGCAACCACACAGTCTTCATTGTATGGTCCCCCTTAACAAAGAAATGATGCATAGAGAAACTAGAGACTTTCAAAATTGACTGTTCCATTCTCGAGGATTCCAAGGTCTTATATAAATGTCCTTGAATAGTATTGTTCTTGCATGTCCATAGCATGGCATCAGCTACATCAACTTACCCAACTAAGTTCCAAGTTCTAATGGAGAATGCTTCCCCTCCAAAATTGGACCTTAAACCTCTGCAAGATAGTCCACAGCATCCTACAAAACTGAATCATACCTTGTCTTCTAACACTTGCAGCCACTTGGCAGAACCCAGAAAGGGCCAAGAAATGTGAATGTACCCATGTACAGTGGGGAACCCCACTTTGCACCCATTATGACCAATCCAGTGACGAGGTCTCAGTAACAGCATGACATGCAACAATCATACCACTTCACAAAACAGTGTCCTGAAAGGGGTTCCACAAGACCTCATACCACTTTAAAAAAAGATGGAGATAGTTTGGAGTGGTTGTAATGTGTTACCAATTTAAGAGTAGTAGTTGCAATATTAATCCTCAGTGGGCAACACATACACACTGTAGCCATGGAAAAGTGCTGTTGGTAGCCTGTATTAACAATCAAAGCTTCACACATAGCTTTTTAAGTACTATGACAGCATAAACAGAAAACATTAAAAATACTCTGCTTACATTTAATAAAGGAAATCCAATTGAAGGCTCCACATCCCTACTTCCTCCAGTGAATTTGTATATATTAAGCCTGGTTGGACAACTCTCGTGATATTTCATTCAGTGTAAAACCTCCCTGAAATGGTGTCACAATGCTGCATTCCAAAGGACTCGACCCTACTCTGTTGCCATGATGAATAACTGGCAAGATATTGTAACTTACACTTAACAATTAACAACAAATTATTTATTGATTGCAAGTTAAATTGTACTTGAACATGACACCTATGGATCTAAAATGTCTTTTACAAGATAACAATTCAAGTTTTTTAAAAATTACTAATAAACCTCCAACTGCATTGCTCAGCAAGTCCTGCTTATGTCATCATCATTGTGTCACCCTAAGTGTGCTTGCTCGCTCTTTTGCCTCTCCAATCATTTTTTGCACCTTCCACAGAATTCTGGGTCTCTCTAGTTCTCCAATTTTATTCTCGGTTTTCTTTCTCTTCCTCTTCCCCCAACATTTGTTGCTTTAGTACCTGTGCCACTGCAATAGCTCGCTCGCTAGTGTAACTGAGAGCACCGGTGAACAGCACAGTTGATGAGGCTGCAATAAAGGGTGGAAGGAATCGCATACATTGGCAACGACTGGTGGTGAAAAGGTTCTGTAGACAGGTGCGGATTTACCTGGTTTGGGAGAGGCAGGGCAGAAGCTCGAATACCAAAAGATCCAAAACAGATAATAAAGATTGTGAACAATGCCAAATAGTGATGGATTGGTGGTGAGGGAGGAAAGTCCAAATTGATTGTCAGGGGATAAAAGAATATATTTTTAAAAGATTTAAACTTCCCTATTTCAATGTGGCTGACAAAGAGTCAAGAGACTTAGAATACTGCACAGCTGGCCAGAGCCTGCATTTAAAAAAAACTAACTTCCAGTACACAACAGCTATTGTTATATGCCATTTAATACATCATAACATCCTTATAGACAAATCAGATATGAAGTAAATCGATATGCTTTCCCCATTCACAAAATTTAACATGGGAGTTTAGAATGTAACTAGAGATGGAATGTTACAACCAGTGATGATAATTAATAAAGAATGCTGCAATTCAGATGTTTTCTCATATATTTTGACACAGAAATGCTATGTCAAATCATAGACATAGGTATTTTTGCTAAACTATTAATCCAGAAACTCAGCTAAGGTTCTGGGGACCTGGGCTTGAATCCTGCCACGGCAGGTGGTGGAATTTGAATTTTTAAAAAAAATCTGGAATTAAGAATCAAAAGATGACCATGAACCCATTGTTGATTGTTGGAAAATCCCAGCTGGTTACTAATGTCCTTCAAGGAAGGAAATCTGCTGTGCTTACCCGGTCTGGCCTACAAGTGACTCCAGAGCCACAACACTGTGGTTCACTCTCAACTGCCCTCTGAAATGACCTTGCAAACCAATCAATTCAAGGGCAACAAGGGATGGACAATAAATGCTGGCCAGCCATCAACACCCATGTCTCACGAATGAATAAAGAAAAATCTGCCAAATACTATTTTTGCAATTCTTCTTGGCTGATCCAGTTACTCACACTGATTATTGTGTACACACACGCGCACATTCACGGCCAGTTACTCACACTGACACTATTGTATATACACACTCACACAGTATGCGCCCACACAAAATAATAATTTGCATGCCTAGTTTGCCAGTAGAAAATAGCCCAAAAAAGCCCAGTGTAAAGCAAATCAGTATTTTATGATGGTCAATTATACAATTAATAAAGAACAAAGAACAGTACAGCACAGGAAACAGGCCCTTCGGCCCTCCAAGCCTGTGCCGCTCCTTGGTCCAACTAGACCAATCGTTTGTATCCCTCCATTCCCAGGCTGCTCATGTGACTATCCAGGTAAGTCTTAAACGATGTCAGCGTGCCTGCCTCCACCACCCTACTTGGCAGCGCATTCCAGGCCCCCACCACCCTCTGTGTAAAAAACGTCCCTCTGATATCTGAGTTATACTTCACCCCTCTCACCTTGAGCCCGTGACCCCTCGTGATCGTCACCTCCGACCTGGGAAAAAGCTTCCCACTGTTCACCCTATCTATACCCTTCATAATCTTGTACACCTCTATTAGATCTCCCCGCATTCTCCGTCTTTCCAAGGAGAACAACCCCAGTCTACCCAATCTCTCCTCATAGCTAAGACCCTCCATACCAGGCAACATCCTGGTAAACCTTCTCTGCACGCTCTCTAACGCCTCCACGTCCTTCTGGTAGTCCGGCGACCAGAACTGGACGCAGTACTCCAAATGTGGCCGAACCAGCGTTCTATACAGCTGCATCATCAGACTCCAGCTTTTATACTCTATACCCCATCCTATAAAGGCAAGCATACCATATGCCTTCTTCACCACCTTCTCCACCTGTGTTGCCACCTTCAAGGATTTGTGGACTTGCACACCTAGGTCCCTCTGTGTTTCTATACTCCTGATGACTCTGCCATTTATTGTATAACTCCTCCCGACATTATTTCTTCCAAAATGCATCACTTCGCATTTATCCGGATTAAACTCCATCTGCCACCTCTCCGCCCAATTTTCCAGCCTATCTATATCCTGCTGTATTGCCCGACAATGCTCTTCGCTATCCGCAATTCCAGCCATCTTCGTGTCATCCGCAAACTTGCTGATTACACCAGTTACACCTTCTTCCAAATCATTTATATATATCACAAATAGCAGAGGTCCCAGTACAGAGCCCTGCGGAACACCACTGGTCACAGACCTCCAGCCGGAAAAAGACCCTTCGACCACTACCCTCTGTCTCCTATGGCCAAGCCAGTTCTCCACCCATCTAGCCACTTCTCCTTGTATCCCATGAGCCTTAACCTTCTTAACCAACCTGCCATGTGGGACTTTGTCAAATGCCTTACTGAAATCCATATAGACGACATCCACGGCCCTTCCTTCATCAACCGTTTTTGTCACTTCCTCAAAAAACTCCACCAAATTTGTAAGGCACGACCTCCCTCTTACAAAACCATGCTGTCTGTCACTAATGAGATTGTCCCGTCTCTAAGAATCCTCTCCAACAACTTCCCTACCACGGACGTCAAGCTCACCGGCCTATAATTTCCTGGGTTATCTCTGCTACCCTTCTTAAACAACGGGACCACATTCGCTATCCTCCAATCCTCAGGGACCTCACCCGTGTCCAAAGAAGCGACAAAGATTTCCGTCAGAGGCCCAGCAATTTCATCTCTCGTCTCCCTGAGCAGTCGAGGATACCCTGTGCTACACAATTGTGGATGGCCACGAGGACCACTGTATACCTTATGGTTCCTCACCACAAGCATCAGGGTGTGGATAAGGCCATGGAAGATAGGCTGACAGCCAGAATGACTTTGTCCTCAAGTTCTACACTTCCAGGACTTAGGAAAAATTGTTTTGGCCACAGGAGAAGACCCACAAGAAAGCTCTCAAATTAGTCCATGTCCTCTTGGGATGAAACTGAGTCAAAAGTTGGAAACAGCCCGGTCAAAGAGAATGAGAGTTTGCAGCTTTTCTGTTCATGCAGAGAATAATATCTTTAAGACCACAAAAATTGCATGTGGCATGATTATCAGCAGGCTGATGCTGTTTCTCTGTGCAACAGCCTTCAACCTCGATCTCCAATGGCATAGGGAAGGAAGCCCTGGGACAGAACTTTCTACTGGGTGCCTTTGCCTTCAGTGGTCAGCAAGGCGGCATGCTAAGATTTATCCGGATGGAAATCAAGAGGCAGAATATGCAAAAATGTACAAGAGCAATCTATACCAGAAGTCCCTCCAGGATGGAAGGGCACAAGGGGAATTTCCTGAAGATAGTTCAAGTTGCGAGGCAGTGCTGATTCTTCATTTTTGCTTTTGTTTTTTCTCTATTCACGCACCCCGCCCCCCCCCATATCTTCCCCCAACCTAAACCACCATCCCCTCCACTACCTTGCTTTCTTCAGTCTGACCTTCCATTTACCACTTCTGCCAAAAGGGTCAGCTATTGATAGAAAATCCTGCTTATACACAGGTATGTTTTTAATTGAAATCCAGCATTTGCAAATATTTGTTTTTAATCTCAGTCAAATTCAACTAAAGTTGACTGATGCGATCAGGTGCAGTGCTTATTTTGGGGAGTGGGGGGGTGGGGATGGGGGGCCCATGGGGATGGGCTGAAACATTTGTCTGTCAGCATCCTATCAGTACGGTTATTGTAATTTCTACATTTAAGAAGATATTTCCACTGACCCAATCCATGAAGTAAGCAAAAAAACAAAAGCTGACTCATGGTTTCAATAAATCTGATACAGTTGCCAAAGGCTGAAAGTCCTGTATATAATAAACACACAAAACATTGAAACAAGTAGTTACATCAATTTGTAACCGAGGCTGCATCTAACGTTGTATTAGAGCAAAACACTAAGAATACAAAATGGTTGCGCTTTTCCAAAAGGTCGAAGAGAAGTTTCCCAGGAAATTATGGAATTTTTACATTAATAATGGTACATTTTGGTTCACAATTGACAAGACTTTTAATCATCAGAGAATTGGATTTTCAGAGTGAAGGACCATCAGGTGCCCAAAAGTAACACTCAATCCTCTTTAACCCTTCATTTGAAAGAGTCATCGATGCGCTGTCCGCTTGTTTGCACTAATGTTCTTTCGGGAAGGAAATTTGCTGTTCTTACTCGGTCTGGCCTACATGTGACTCCAGAGCCACAGCTATGCGGTTGACTCTCAATTGCTCTCTGAAAAAGGGCAACTAGTGATGGGCAATAAATGCTGGCCAACCAGTGACACCCATGCCCCACAATTTAGAACCTGCAACTCAACTAATCCAACTCCTTGCCATCTCACATAAGAACATAATAAATAAGAGTATATAGATGCACTCTGTTAATTCAATCCTGCTAGTTCTTCTTCTTCTTCACCCACCCAACTTAGATCAGGATGGAACCAATTCTCCACTTCCCTACTTCTGGCAGGTACCCATTCTTTTCATGTAGGCATTCTCCCCATTACAAAACAACAGCTTCATTTTCTGCTCTTTCCCCTTCCTTTCATTGTCATCCATTTCTCCTTTCCCTCTCCCCTTCAGCAGCATTCATTTCCTTTTTTCTCCTTCATTGTCATCTCTTCATTGTTGCTAACCATTCTCTGCCTTCTCCTCTTTCATTGCTATCCACTTCCTCTCCTTTAGTTTCTACACATGTTGCAAACTGATTTCAGTCAATGCTGTAGATGGGAATTCCTATCCTCATGAGAAGCCAGTTACTTTGCATTAAGATGCACGAGAAGCCCAACTGTCTTCAGCTGATTCATCAGTTGCCTTTCCTCCAACACAAGGTCAGAAGTGGGGATGTTTGCTGATGATTCCACTGTGTTCATCTGAACAACAAACTCCTCAGTTACTAAAACAATGTGTGCCCAGTTGCAGCAAGCCCTGATTCGCACTCAGGCTTGGGCTGATAAATGGCAAGTGACATTCATGTCACACAAATGTGAGGCACTGATCATCTTCAACAAGAGGAAGAATCTAATAGTGTATCCTCGAGATTCAACAGTATTATGATCATCAAATCTCCCACAACCTACATCCTAGAGGGTTACCGTTGACCAGAAGCAGAACTGGACCAGCCTTACAACTACAAAAGCAGGTTAACAGCTGGGAATTCTGTGCTGAGAGATTTACTTCTAGACTCCCCAATGCCTGTGCACCATCTGCAAGGCACAAATCAAGAGTGTGATAGAATACCCTCTGCTTGCCTAGATGAGTTCAGATCCATCAACACTCAAGAAGCCCAAAGCCCGACACCATTCAAAACAAATCAGACCAGTTGATTAGCACTCAATTCACCACCTTAAATCCCTCCATTACCGATGCATAGTAGCAGCAGTGTACACTAAATACAATATGTATTTACAGCATTGGTATCTTTAGGGAATTTA
The DNA here is from genome assembly GCF_964213995.1 of Mustelus asterias. NCBI lineage: Eukaryota > Metazoa > Chordata > Chondrichthyes > Carcharhiniformes > Triakidae > Mustelus > Mustelus asterias. The sequence continues at coordinate 115,953,226 of NC_135808.1, forward strand.
TTTACACCGTGGATTGCCACCTTGGTGTACTGGAAAGAGTTATATGCTCCAACTACCCTTTGAGTGAAGTCTTCAGGAGCTCCTTGCAAAGTCGGGTGTGTTGCCGGACGAAGTATGATCCAAGATGTCCTCAAGTGGCAGTCCTAGCGAAGGAAGACGTGTCTCACTGGATGTGAAGGCAGAAGAAGGCTGCAGCAGCAGGGTAATCCTGGTGATCATGGTTTGACTGCCAACCTGTTAGAGGCATGTCAACAATGATGATGCTCCAAGTTTCCAATAAATAAAGTCACACGCAGGCTTCTGCCAGGGTCCATTTGCCAAGTCCTGGCGATGGAGAATTGTTGACAGGGACAGAACTGTGAACTTGAGAGCCCCTGGTCAAGAATCTGCACACGGGGGCAGATACAGAAAGGTTGTTGGACACTCATGTTGGGACAAAGGTGTCTTTGGCCAGTAGCATCTGTGACTGAGGAAGCTCCCTTCAGGATACCCTCGGCTCATCCCCAAAGAAGGGGCTGGAAAAGGTGCCCTAAAAATCTGTACCATTTTCTCTTGCTCGGGAACCACCACACATCAGGGGATCATTATCATTGTGGTGAAAGAATGTTACAATCTCATGGATAATCTCAAGAGTGATTGTCCAGAAGGAAGAACTGCAATTTTATCAAATGAACTATTAAGACTCCAAACTGACATCTCTGCCCACAGTGGGAGCCATGGTCCTGAGGAGGGGCAGTTGAAGGAGCAAGCAAGCTGGTGCAGCTTCTAGTGAGAAGGAAAGGCTGAGAATCACACTCTTAAAAATCCAAGATGGCACTGGAGTGTGGCAACTTCTTGCAAGCTGTGCCCAGCATACCTTCTAATTCTATCTTTTACTCTTGTTCTATGCTTCTAAAATTTTATTCTAATTCTTCTAAACTCTCAAACAGTGCTTTAATTCAATCTCTTACAGATTTGGCGACCCTTTGGACCCTGGAGACAACCGACCTGAAGCTGACTGAGACCAGCTGATCACAGTCCCAGAGTCGGACCTTTCCCTACACCAGCTTCCAGTGCACAGCCATGATCAAGATGAATGGCAGAGCAGGCTCGAAGGGCCGAATGGCCTACTCTTGCTTCTAGTTTCTATGTTTCTATGAAAAATAGGGTGGGAAAAGCCAAAGCAAATGGTGTTATCCAGTTGACAAAACGTTATCAGCGTGGCCTCATTGTAAACAAATACCAGAAAGACAAATATAAAACCATGCATGGAGGCATCGTAGATCAAAGCATTAGCACCCCTGGATTATGTTATTGTTTAGCTCAAAGATCTAAGTGATATCTGTATCTTTCGATCTAACGCTGCTGGACAGATCATAGACCCATTCAATTGGTAATGAGCATCCATCTAGCACCAAGTCATCTCAAGGCCCAAAAGTCAAAGAAGATGATGATCAATGTATCAGCTCTAACGCAGCTTGACCAAGGAAAAGAATTCAAAGTGAAGCTCACAACCAAATCTTCACAAAACTCAATTCGAGAATGCTGGGAATAAATAAAGGTCAGCTGTACTAGACTCCTGTACCCAGGCCATTGGATTCGAGCATCATCATCACCAGGACTGGTCCGATGAAAAAGGTGCTGAACCCTGTGATAACCTAGTACAAAGGCAGGCTTCATTTTCTGGCAGAACAACCCACGATCACAAATGAAGAAGGCAGCATTCCAATAACACGTGGCTGATGCCGCCAAAGATAATTCCGGTGGTAGGATGAAAAAGCCCAAGACAGCCAACAGCATACTATCATGACCATCAAAGCTTTTTTGAGACCACCAGGACCATCTATAAACCAAGGTCAAATGAACAAATTCCCTTTTATTCACAGCATAGTGTTTTTCTTCTTTAAATGACAATGCCATCCATCAATGCTGGAAAGAACATTTCAACAATGCTTCAACCATGAATCCACAGTGACAGCCTGGAGAGTGTCAGCTATCTCAATTTACCCCATGGGGGGAACCAGTATCAATGGGAGAGCTGCAACCATCAATGAAAAACAGCAAAACCTGTGATCCCAATGGTATTCCAATTGAGGTCTTCAAAGCTGGTGGCATTTTGCACACATCAAGAATCCATGCCACTGAATTCCTGTGCTGAAGTCTGCCTGACATTAAATCTGTGTGGTCTGATGGTTAGAGAGCAAAAGCAGGCTTTGATTGTTTTATGGAGAAAAAAGTGCAATGGCAGCAGTCTCTGGGTTTTCAATGTGTTGATTCAGGGCTTGATTTTACCATTTTGATTCCAAGTGCTGAATCTGGGCGAGATTCAATTGCGACTTGTAAACCTGTTCTCAGGCGCCCCCTTATGCACTCTGCCTGAAAAAAAGTCGCGAGTTTGAATCGTGCTGTGGATGGGGCTTATCATGCCTGAAATGTTGCTGCTCCGATCGGAGCCTTCAATTGCGCATGCACAGTAAAAATAAATTTGAAAAATGCTCCCCTGTCACATCGCTCCCGGATGACAAAAAGCAGATAAAGCAGCCCAGGAGCGATGGCCTCTGCAGACACCGCCCCACCCCCACAACATAACTGTCCCCCTTATCCACCCATCTCCCCATTACCCAGGCTGATCACGACCCCCTGCCCCACTTCCCCCCCCCACCGATCACCCACAGAGTGGCAGCGGACCACCCCTTCCCCCCACCGATCGCCTGCAGAGTGACAGTGGTCTCCCCCCTGCTCCCCCCACCAGAGATCCATCTGGCCTCCCTCCCTCCCTCCCCCCCCAATCAGAGAACGATCTGGCCTCCCTCCTCCTCCGCACTAGAGAATGATCTGGCCCGCCTCCCTCCCCCCGCACCACCGATCTGAGTTAGAGAGCCGCCGGAAGCTCTGAACGTATCTCTTCAGAAGCTGGAGCACCCGAAACAGACCTTTGCCGAGCATGTCTATTTTGCACTGAATCTGGATGGGCGAACGCGACGGTAAAGGGGGAAATGCTGGTAAATTTGGGCGTCCAGCTCATTAAGTCAATTTAAATGCATGCAAATGCATTTAAATTGACATTGCGCCCGTTTCGGGTGAAGTGCTGATTGCGGCCATTTTCGAGCCTTGGTAAAGGGGGAAATCAGTGTGGACGTGGGCGAGGATCATGCTATTCGCCTCACACCTGACTTTACCAAGTTTTTGCGCCCGTTTGCAATGGTAACATCAGGCCCTCTGTCTTTGAAAATCACAAAAGTTTGAAGTTCCAGGTTTGTTATGCTATAAACTTCCATTTACTCCAAAGATGAAAGGTAGTTGGGATCAAGTATAGCTAATAAGCGTTTCTACCAAGAAGTATGATTAATGTGCTTCATGATGCCAAGGGGCAAAACTATTTATTTTTGAGATCAGGTTACAGGCTTCCCTACAAATCAATGAATGTTAGAGAGAGTAGTTCTATGCTGTCAACAACGAGAAAAGGCTAACTGGCTTTGTGAGCTACAATCAACAAATGCAAGAGGAAGACAGTCTCCAGTTGAAGAGATGCATCCTACAGCCACATAAGGATTCTGGAAGATTCATCCCAACATGGCCAGGAGAAGAAGAATCACCGGAACAGGAGAAAGCACTTGGAGCTGACACTTGAAATTATTACTCGGTGAAGAGGTTAGGGAAACCCATCAGAAACAACTGTGAACTGCTACAAGAAGGTAGTTCTACAAAAAGTGTGATAGTATAAAAGTGCAATCTTCCTCCATGTAGTTTAAAGTACAAGTGGGCAGCAGTGCTATTTTTAGTAATTTGTTACAGTAAAAAATTAAAAATGTAAAATTGTGACGGCATCCTTTCAGTAATTAGAAATGCAGATCTCTTTTTAAAAGTGATCCGTCACTACGGAGACGGTAACACAAGCCACTCTCCTCGATCATTGAAATTGTACACACAAGAATCTTGGCCCGTTCTTGAATGTCACCAAAAGAAAACTCACATCAACCTATACCTGGTCAGATAAATATTCCACATTCCATATGTGCTGAAGGAGAGATTCTGGAATATGTGAGGTACTTCCCATATCTTGGTAGGCACCTTTCTCAAAAGAGGTGATGGGATCCACTACCAGATTAACTGCGCCAGCTCAACCATACGATACTATGGCAACGAGCATTTGACATCAAAGACTTCGATAAGTCAATAAAATCCTGAAGCACAAAGCAACTATCATCAGCGCATTCCTGTATTGCAGTAAGACATGGATGGTATGTCAGTGACACTTAAAAGGCCAAAGAAACTTCATCAGCAGTGCCTCTGCCGCAACCTTCAGATTCAATGGGAAACCATCAAAGAAGTGCTAGCGACCTTTTTGAAGCCAGCGCCACAAGCATTCAGGCAAAATCTCCTGAAAAATCAACTTGGATGGATGGCCGAAAAGCATCTTGCCCACCAGGTTCTACTTTTCTCAACTCTCAAAATGCAAATGTCCCAAGGGTGGATAAAGAAAACCATAAGACCAAAAGATATAGGAGCAATTAGGCTATTCGGTCCATCGTGTCTGCTTCACCATTCGATCATGGCTGATATGTTTCTCAACTCCATTCTCCTGCCTTTTCCCGGTAACCTTTGGTCCCCTTACCAATCAAGGACCCATCTATCTCTGTCTTAAATACACTCAATGATCTGGCCTCCGCAGCCTTCTATGACAATGAATTCCACAGATTCAGCACTCTCTAATTGAAGAAATTCCTCCATTGACAGAAATGATTGCTACCAATCGTTCAAAATGGTGACAACTTGCCGATCAAGCTGCATCATGCTTTGAATCACAATGTCTTAATAAGGCAGAGCATCAGGAGAGGAGGAAAGAAAAAGGAAGCAAATCCTGCACTCTGGACCCCACTGTCTTGTGGGACACCCTTCCCCATCTGCCCAGAGTTTTCCGGGTCAAGAATCAACCTGTTCAGTCACGTGAATACCTATGGCAGAAACTCACGATCCTTGAATCGAGAGACGGTCGACAATGGGCACCTATACCATGGTGGCTACTGATTCACTATTTGTGAGGCAGCTATGCAAAGCTGGTGACATAAAACTGCTTCCAAAAGCATAAGTGTCCTAATTGCATTAAGAGCCATTTGAACTACTTTAACTGGGAAGTACATCCATTCTGTCGCTGAAAGCTTCAACACTCTTGAACTTTATTAACAAGACTGAACAACAATTTGGGAGCTTTTTGTTTTGAATCAGCCTTTTTCCAGCGTAGCTTTTGTTCCTTGGTACCAACATCTTCGACAGTGACCTCGGTTACCAGTTTGGCTGAGGCTTTCAGGGCGGATGATGTCCCCTCACTGACCTCTTGCTCAAAACGGGCATAGAATGCATTGAGCTTATTGGGGAGGGGTGCATTGTTGCCAGCGATTCTACATAACTTCATCTTGTAGCCTGTTATATCATTGCATAATCGGTGGATGTTCGTGTGGCTAACCTGGGACTCTAGCTTGGTCCAGTACTATCTCTTGGCATCTTTGATGGTTCTCTGTAGATCATATCTGGATTTCATGTATAGATCAGGGTCACCCGACTTCAACGCCTCAGACCTGGGCTTCAGGAAACAGTGGATGTCCCTGATCATCCATAGTTTCCGGTTGGGAAACACATGGATTTACTTTTTTGGGGTACAGTCTTCCACGCACTTACTAATGAAAAACTAAAGTTTATTTATTAGTCACAAGTAAGGCTTTCATTAACACTGAAATGAAGTTATTATGAAAATCCCCGAGTCGCCACATTCCGGCGCCTGTTCGAGCCAATGCACCTAACCACCTGATGAAGTCTGTTACTGTAGTGGCGAACTCATTCAGGTTGGTTGCTGAGTGCTTAAATATTGACCAGTCCACTGACTCGAAGCTGTCTCGCAGGAGGTCATCTGATTCTTCAGACCAACTTTGCACGATTTTCTTTATCGGATTATTAAACTGATCTTTCTCTACATCCTAGCTCTGACTGTAACACTATATTCTGCACCCTCTCTTTTCCCCTACGTACTCTATGAACGATATGCTTTGTCTGTATAGCGCGCAAGAAACAATACTTTTCTCCGTATCCCAATATATGTGACACTAATAAAGCAAATTTTTAAAAAGCACCCCATTGACTGGGGGTGGGTGGGGAAGAGAATTCCTCTGGTTGCTAGGCAGAATGCTGGCAGGGTTAATCTTTACTGGTGAATGCTCCTTGATCCGAGAACACAAACACAACTTCAAACAATGTGCAAGAGACCTGGAAGAAAATGAAAGTATAAGAATCCCAAGTTACTTATACAAAAAAAACTTATCAAAAATAAACCATCTCGTTAGAGCTACTAATCATTTGTCAAAACATCCGACAGAATTAAAAAATCGCAAGAAGATTTAATTTATACTCGATTTGATGTTAAAAAACACAACTTTCCTTCAGAAGAACCCCTCAAGAGATGAAAGTTGGAGATATTCGATTTGATGTTAAAAAAAAACAATTCTTTTCTTCAGAAAGTGACAGAAGCCCTCAAGAGATGAAAGTTGGAATGAACTTTTGGAGAGGAGCTTACCCTTTCCTTCAGCCTCACACCCCTCCTGGGATAGTGCCGTCCACTCGTAACCACTGACCCTTTATAGTCTGGACAGGTCAGCAGTTCCTTGGCGAGGGGAGGTTGGGGGGAGAGACTTGTAGTGGCTTTGTCCTCACTTACCGGCTTCCACGGGATAGCGCCTGTCCGAAGCCACCGTCCTGGACTGCGGGAGTGAGGCACCACCCCGCTAACCACAGGGAAACACGGCGGCCGTCTCGCCCTGAAGCCAGCGCCGCCAACGTGAAAGCCTGGTCCCGCTGCATTCATCCAGCCGCCTCCCAGTGGCTGCATTTCCACTCACTCCTCCTCCTCCTCCTCTTGACAAGAGTCCACACGCACACAGCCAACACAAAATTAACCAGTTTCCATGGAAACGAGCTTATTTTTCTTCTTCTAATTGTTGCTCAGTCAGCATCAGTTTTCACACAAGTTCCCCCACCCCCAACTGCTGATCCATGCAGAAATCCCAGTTTGTGGGGTTAGCATTTCTGCCTCACAGCGCCAGGGACCCGGGTTTGATTTCTGGCTTGGGTCACTGTATGTGCGGAGTTTGCACGTTCTCCCTGTATCTGCGTGGGTTTTGTCCGGGTGCTCCGGTTTCCTCCCACAGTCTGAAAGACTTGCTGGATAGGTGCATTGGCCATGCTAAATTCTCCCTCAGTGTACCCGAGCAGGCACTGGGGTGTGGCGACTAGGGGATCTTCATAGTAACTTCATTGCAGAGTTAATGAAAGCCTACTTGTGACACTAAAAAAAAACTTAAACTTAACATTGTTCATTGGCAATGCATGGGAGTGGGGTCACTTCCATCAGCTGAGATGTGGAGGACTTGATAAGTTTGAGCATTAAGTTTATTTAGGTCTGCTCTGACAAAGGGTCATCCAGACTTGAAATGTTGGCTCTATTCTCTCTCCATGGATGCTGTGAGAGCTGCTGAGATTTTGTAGCATTTTCTGTTTTTGTGTAGGGAGTGACCTACTCCTGGTCCTAATTTGAATGCTTTGTACGCATTTAAGAGAAGGCTAGGAGAGTATACGAGGGAGAAGGGAACGGATAGTATATTGGTGGAATTAGGTGAGTGAAGATGGAAGAAGGCACCAATGGAGCATAAAGGCTGGCATGGAGTGTTTGGGCTGAATGGACTGTTTCTGTATTGTACATCCTGTGCAATTCCAAATGAAGTGAATGAAACTAAGGAGATCAGGCAAGGTTGAAACATGCAATAAATTAAGATATGTCCCAAACAGCTACATCATTGGTTGGCATGTAAAATTTAACTACACCTGGTTTTTGGTGAACTTGTCCTGTTGGCATCAGGAAAGTGAAAAGATAGGTTGATATTTCAGGTGAAGGGCCACAGTCACAAATGTCCATCTGTATTTTAATTTTATAGATACTGGTGGTCCTGTGTGTAGGATGGAAGAATGTAATGGGAAAAATGGTGAAATATGAACCTCATGAGTTAGTTTTTATTGTTGGAGGCCTTGTGACACAAGGGTAGTGCCCCTACCACTGAACCAGAAACTCTGGGTTTGAGTCCAACGCCAGGACTTGTTGGCCATGGAATGAGCGTTCAACGTGGTTCAATGGGCTGATAATCAGCTCGGAAATCCTTCCACCACTTCCCTCACTATTCCTCAGAGGGTAAAAAACAGTGAGAGTGCGAAGGTTTGCTAGCAGCAACAGCTTCTATTGGTGCTCATTCACCACTTTATAAGAGAATATTTAAACTAGTTGGGTTCATGGGCACACAACCTGTTCTGCCATGTCATAGGCAGGTGGGTGAGGGACGTTAATGTTTCTGAGCAAGAAGTCACGTGACCACTTGTAAATCAGGTGTGGCTCAAAAAGGTATATAAAGGTTAACAGTTATGTGCCAAGTGGTCATAGGGTTTGCATAAGTGGAATGCATTGCAAAGAGTGCGTGGACTTGGGAATTTGGTGCAGAGGGGGAAAGGAAGTTTTGCCTTTTACCTCCAATATGGGACAAAGGTGGGCACATGGAGTTAGCTCACAGATTAATCATGCTAAGATTGAATGGGCGGAAAAGGCTCAAGAGGCTAAATGGCCTCTTTTTGTTCCTAGGTGCTATCACTTTATATTCCAAAATCAAACCAGCCCAGATAGTTTCCTTGGTCTGGTTGACTACCAAAACATGTTTTGGTACTGTTAATCTTGATCCCAGTGTTTGTGGGATATATCAAAATACTGCCTGCAATTTGGCAACAATTCACATTAAATTGGCCATCTCAGACACATCAGGATAGTTAGTGGGTAAAAAGAAAAACAATGGTGCAAGATGATCAGCTATGATCAAAATGAATGGTGGAGCAAGCTCGAAGGGCCAGATCGCCTGCTTCTAGTTTCCATGTCTCTATGGGATGGTATTCTGAAGGTACAATTGTGCCACATGCATGGGTGAAGTAGCAAGCATTTTGCTTTGATACGCTTATCCAAGAACTTTTGATGTTGACAGTTTAAGTTAAAAGTGAAGTAAGTGTTTTATTTCCAACTATCTTTCACCTTACCACATGGAACATGGGGTAGACAGTGATGAATGGTACAGAAGCATGAAATGGATATTTGTGTTACTTTACCAGTACCTTTGCGACATGTTCATTCTATAACTGGATGAAACTGTATTTCAAAATAAATTTGTAGTGCTAGAGCATGCAGCCTTATTGCAATACCTGAAGATTCTGTTTCTCAATTTCTCAATTTCTGACTGTAGTTTCTTTGTTTATCTTTGCCCATCAACTGGTTAGAACAAGATCGGGGTACCTTCTTGTGGTCTTTTGGCCTAACAGAATCCACTGTGCATAACATCACCTGGGAGGGTTTCTGAAAGTAGGCTTAAGTTTTTGGGCACTCATATGGGTTCAACCATGCAGTATCCATCAAATTGCTAGAAAAGTTCTCTGTGATTGGTAGGTGCCACAGAACCCTGATTGTTTCATTGATTTAGACTTAATTATTTTTAATTACAGATTTTAAAGTCATGCTTTACATTGTTTGGGCAGGCTATCCATTGGTCTTACGAGTACACCCTGTTATTAATATTGGACTCTAAAAGATGTTTAAGTTTTAAACTCTCTATTTTAAATTCAAGCTAAAATGGAGTAGTTTGGAGAGGGGAATATGGCCGTCCACAGAATCTGACTGGAGACCAGCCCATGTGATCAGGTTGCCATGGAGATAGGGGACTAGGTCAAAACTAAGGTGTAGGATGCAAGATGGGCAATAAATGCTGACCTAATCAGCAATGCCCATATTCCATGAACAAATAATAAGAAACCAGGACATAAAGTAAGAGGCAGCTGGTCTTACTCGCTACAGATCCATAGGCTCTCAGAGGCAGTCGGCCAACCAGAATTAGATCACAACAGATGCTGCCATGCCAAGCAGAATCAAATAACTGTTTTGGGGTTAACCACCAAGCAGAGTGCTGGTGATGATGAATTCCTGGTTCAAAGAAATTAGGCTTATTGAAAGTTAGGGATCAAGGAGTTGCCAGAGCCTGCCTTGCTACAGAAAGTCCATTTGAGTATGTTCAGAAGGTTAAATGACACCATAAGATCCACCCTGGGGAACAGGATTAAAGCTGTTAAAGGGCTTGCTAAAGCTCGAAGGAGCTTGCGACTTTAAACCTAATATTTCTACTTGGAGTCTGATGTTACGTACAAACATAATGTGAGTTTTTTGGTTATTTTAAGAAGTTAAGGGGATATATCTCTTCTATAGTGTAGTGGATTAGTTGCCTTCTAAGTGATGTTTACTCAATACTAGTTGTAGATTTGTTTGTTATAAAAAAGCCTTAAAATGTGAAATCTTGCCATGCGATCTTTTGCTTTTGTTTCTGGGAAATTGATATTCCCTTTTAAAAGTTATGGGACTATGCAACAACTCCTTCAAAGGTATGCTTGCAATTGTCCACAATCTGGTCAAGACAAAATAGAACATCAATTATCTTAACAAACACACAACAATCACCTTAGAAGAAGTGAGCTTCACATTTAACAAGAATTATTGCACATATATGATAAAAAATTAAGGGACGTAAAAGTTGTGGAAAACATTAATAATACAAGTTTCAGGAGTAAACATCAGGAAGAAAAATAAACCACTTGGGACAAAAAATGGAACAAGGTTGGGAGGCAGGTGTACAGGAAACTGATTATAGAAATAGTTAAACAGAGGAAGATTTAAGAAATAGGTTGTGCTGGAATCTTTGAATGGCATCAAGATAGATAAGTCGCCGGGTCCGGATGGGATGTACCCCAGGTTACTGTGGGAGGCGAGGGAAGAGATTGCAGAGCCTCTGGCGATGATCTTTGCGTCGTCGATGGAGACGGGAGAGGTGCTGGAGGATTGGAGGATTGCGGATGCGGTTCCTATTTTCAAGAAGGGGAATAGGGATAGCCCAGGAAATTACCAACCGGTGAGTCTAACCTCAGTGATGGAGTAAGCTGATGGAGAAGATCCTGAGGGACAAGATTTATGAGCATTTAGAGAGGTTTAGTATGCTCAAGAATACTCAGCATGGCTTTGTCAAGGGCAGATCGTGCCTTACGAGCCTGGTGGAGTTCTTCGAAAATGTGACTAAACGCATTGACGAAGGGAAAGCGGTAGATGTGGTTTATATGGAGTTTAGCAAGGCGTTCGATAAGGTCCCCCATGCAAGGCTTCTCGAAAAAGTGAGAGGGCATGGGATCCAAGGGGCTGCTGCCCTGTGGATCCAGAACTGGCTTGCCCAAAGGAGGCAGAGAGTGTGTATAGATGGGTCTTTTTCTAATTGGAGGTCAGTCACCAGTGGTGTGCCCCAGGGATCTGTTCTGGGACCCTTGCTGTTTGTCATTTTCATAAAAGACCTGGATGAGGAAGTGGAGGGATGGGTTGGTAAGTTTGCTGATGACACAAAGGTTGGTGGGGTTGTGGATAGTCTGGAGGGATGTCAGAAGTTACAGAGGGACATAGATAGGATGCAAGACTGGGCGGAGAAGTGGCAGATGGACTTCAACCCAGATAAATGCGTCATGGTCCATTTTGGCAGGTCGAATGGGATGAAGGAGTACAATATAAAGGGAAAGACTCTTAGTACGGTAGAGGATCAGAAGGACCTTAGGGTCCGGGTCCATAGGACTCTAAAATCGGCCCCGCAGGTGGAGGAGGTGGTTAAGAAGGCGTATGGTGTGCTGGCCTTTATCAATCGAGGGATTGAGTTTAGGAGTCCGGGGATAATGATGCAGCTATATAAGACCCTCGTCAGACCCCACTTGGAGTACTGTGCTCAGTTCTGGTCGCCTCATTACAGGAAGGATGTGGAAAAGATTGAAAGGGTGCAGAGGAGATTTACAAGGATGTTGCCTGGATTGAGTGGCATGCCTTATGAGGATAGGCTGAGGGAGCTCGGTCTTTTCTCCTTGGAGAGACGTAGGATGAGAGGAGACCTAATAGAGGTATATAAGATGTTGAGAGGCATAGATTGGGTGGACTCTCAGAGGCTTTTTCCCAGGGTGGAAATGGCTGCTACGAGAGGACACAGGTTTATGGTGCTGGGGGGTAGGTACAGGGAAAATGTTAGGGGGAAGTTTTTCACACAGAGGGTGTTGGGCGAGTGGAATCGGCTGCCGTCAGTGGTGGTGGAGGCAAACTCAATAGGGTCTTTTAAGAGACTCCTGGATGAGTACATGGGACTTAATAGGATGGAGGGTTATAGGTAGGCCTAAAAGGTAGGGATATGTTCGGCACAACTTGTGGGGCCGAAGGGCCTGTTTTGTGCTGTAGTTTTCTATGTTTCTAAGATAAAAAAATGTAAATACTCAAAATTTCCAAAATGTACAAAACAGAAACAAAGTTCTGCTTCTGTTGAATGCTTAAAATTTAAACAAAAAATAAAAATAAGTGACAGCACAGGCAAACATGCAATGACGCAAGTGAGCAGGACACTTGAAAATCTATCTGCATGAGATCAAAACAAGATAAGCACATACTGGCATTGTTTAAATCAATAATTTTGAACAACTTATTCCTTGTGTGTTGCTTCCCAAACTTGAGAAGACCATGTTTTATTTTTACCCTCATCAGGGTACTATTAACTCCCGTTAGACTCTCATGCTGAATCCAAGTAGGTCATACCTTATAGTTTATGTATTGAACCTAATCGCTTTCATGAAGCTACATAGCTTTCTTAGCGGGTTCGTTGGAGTGAGGAGAGCAGGGTGGCAACAGATTGCTAGGTGATATCCAAGGCAATGGAAACTCAAAAGCCCAGTAGTTTCAATAATACCTTCACTTGACGCACAGCCTGGCATGTGCAATTCTCTAACCTTCTGACAAGTGAAACTAATGAACTCAGGCAAGGCTGATGACAAATCAAGAAGTTGGGTTTATTCTGCAGAAGGCGCATGACTAAACAAAAGTAGCAAGTCAGACTTATTTAAAGTTTCAAAAACTTTCACATAACAATTACAAAATAACAAAAATATGGCACGCAACCCTGAGTACTGGGCAGAGTAGTCACTTTTTGTTTTTTGCCTTGAGCTTCTCACTGTAAAAACAAACTGGTTGTATCTTAAAGCCAAGCCATGTGGACCTTCTTGGATCCTTGGTTGTACCTGACTAACCTTGAACATGGGACTCTCTTTCCTTAATTTACTCTGACCCCAGGAATTGTGGAATCTCACCCGTCTATTCTGGCAGCTATTCCTGCTAAATCGAATGAATCAAGACCCCTAAACCAAATTAGGCATGAATGATCAGTGAGTGTAGAACATGCAAATGGGTTATTCAACCTAATGGGTATGTGCCAGTGTTTATGCTCCACAATTTGTTATGTCAAGCATCAGGTAAATTCATTAAAAAATAGAAGCAAATTTATAAACCAAGGGAAACCTGAGCCTCCATACCAACATAATGATTCTATTCCTTTCTCTTTTCTGTGTTTATCTAGATTTCCTTTGAATGCTTCTATGCTAGTCACCTCATCTACTCCTTGTAGCAGCAAAGTTTCACATTCTGCCTCCTCTTGGTAAATAAATCTGACCCAAATTCTGTATTGGATTTATTAGTAACCATCTTATGGCTACTAGTTTTGTGCTCCCCATAAAGGGTAAGGTCTTCAGAATATATACCCTATCAAGTCACTCTGTTCAATCTTTCCTAATGAATATAAACTCTGGCACAGACCCATTAGGTTGAATAACCCGTTTGCATCTTCTACACTCATTCTTTGTACATCTTCATCAGTGCCTCTCCTTTTCTAAGAAGGGAGAAGAGAATTGTACACTGTGTGATCTAAGGTTCTATACAGATTTAACATAACTTCCCAGGTTTTTAATTCCATTCCTGTAGACATGAATGCCAATGCTTGGTTTGCTTATTTTTATGCTCTATTTTTATGTCCTTGTTAACTTGTTGCTACCTTTAGTGATTTGTATATCAGCACCCCTAAATCCCCATTGTCCTCTAACCTATTTCAACTTATTGTTCAGAGGAGTGTGTGCCCTCCTTATTCTTCTTACCAAAATTCACCAGCTCACATATATCTATTGAAATTAATTTGCCAATTACACACTCATTCTGCAATGTTATTCATGTCATCTTGTAGAACATAGAACATTACAGCGCAGTACAGGCCCTTCGGCCCTCGATGTTGCGCCGACCAGTGATACCAATCTAAAGCCCATCTAACCTACACTATTCCAATATCATCCATATGTTTATCCAATAACCATTTGAATGCTCTTAATATTGACGAGTCCACGACTGCTGCAGGGAGGGCATTCCACGCCCTTACTACTCTCTGAGTAAAGAACCTACCTCTGACATCTGTCCTATATCTCTCACCCCTCAATTTAAAGCTATGTCCCCTCATGTTAGCCATCACATCTGAGGAAAAAGGCTCTCACTATCCACCCTATCTAATCCTCTGATCATCTTGTATGCCTCTATTAAGTCACCTCTTAACCTTCTCTCTAACGAAAACAACCTCAAGTCCCTCAGCCTTTCCTCATACGATCTTCTCACCATACCAGGCAACATCATGGTAAATCTCCTCTGCACCCTTTCCAACGCTTCCACATCTTTCCTATAATGCGACGACCAGAACTGTACGCAATACTCCAAGTGCGGCTGCACCAGAGTTTTGTACAGTTGTAGCATGATCTCATGGCTCCGAAACTCAATCCCTCTACCAATAAAAGCTAACACACCATATGCCTTCTTAACAACCCTATCAACCTGGGTGCCAACTTTCAGGGATCTATGCACATGGACACCCAGATCCCTCTGTTCATCCACACTACCAAGTATCTTTCCATTAGCCCAGTACTCTGTATTCCTGTTACACTTTTGTATTCCTGTTGTACTTTTGTTGCAGTTTTTCTCAATATGAATTATGACCCCAAATTGGTGTCAGTTGTGAAATTGTACTTCCAATCCTAGAATCCAAATAGTTTATGTAAATAATGTGATGAGTGGTGAACCAGATAATTTCAGAGAGAATTAAGAGTCAACCACATTGATTTGGCTAAAATCAATATAGGTTAGAGCACATTGGGGTGGCAGGAACTCTGCCATTAAGGATATACCATTAAGGATATCAGTGACTTGAAGAATAAAGAAATGAACAATGGTTGCTGTTTACATTTGCCTTGTGCTTGACTGTTTTGCATTAGTCTGACAAACACCTTTCCATCCGTTTTACCAAAGATATTCACATCCATGCAAGTGAATTAAAAAAAAGTAATATATTAAGCTGTAATAAAACTTCACATTTAAAAAAGAGGCATTCCATTTAACCATAGAATCCCTACAGTGAAGAAGGAGGACATTCGGCCCATCGAGCCTGCACCAAATCTTTCCCAGGCCCTTTCCCCATTACCCCACGTATTTACCCTGCTAATACCCCTAATTTGTATAGTTTGGGATACTAAGGGACAATTTAGCATGATCAATCCACCTAACCTGCACATCTTTGGACTGTGGGAGGAAACTGGAGTACCTGGAGGAAATCCACGCAGACACAGGGAGAACAGACAGTCACCCAAGGCTGGAATCAAACCTGGGTCCCTGGTACTGTGAGGCAGTGGTGCTAACCACTGTGCCACTGTGCCACCCCAAATTTGAACTAATTTAAAGAAGTTATCATAGTGAAATTGGCATAATAGGTCACATGTTATAACTATGAGGTTTATAATTTTGTTAATATTTGGAACTATCTTTAGTTTAAGGTGAAAACTAGAAGGAGGTCATGTGATTATTTTGATGCCTTATTGATGACAGGCCTGGTGCTCTTAAAGATCATGGTAGGCCCAGATCAGGTTTTTGAGATGGTGATATAAGGCATTTACCACTGGAGACAATAGCCACGGTCTCTGAGTTTACAGAATCATCAAAGTCTCACAAATGTGTTGAAAATATTGGGTTGTAAACAGTTGTTCCATAACTTGTCTATTTACTTCTAAGATGGAACAGAGTTGGGGTCAAGACTAGCTAATCAGCCTGGATGCAATGTGTTTCATGTTGCCATGGGAAAGATTGCAGAGGAAGCCATTTTTGAGATCAGATTATTAACTGAGGCATTGAATATAAGAGCCAGGAGGTTATGATGGAGCTGCATAAAACACTGGTTAGGCCACAGCTGGAGTATTGCATGCAGTTCTGGTCGCCATACTATAGGAAGGAAGAGAATGCACTAGAAAAGGTGCAGAGGAGATTAACCAGGATGTTGCCTGGATTGGAGTGTTTCAGCTATCGAGAGTGACTAGATAGGCTGGGCTTGTTTTCCTTGGAGCAGAGAATGCTGAGGAGGGACCTGATTGAGGTGTATAAAAATTTGAGGGGCATAGATAGGGCGGATAGAAATAAACTTTTCCCCTTAGCAGAGGGGTCAATAACCAGGGGGCATAATTTTAAGTTAAGAGGCTGGAGGTTTATGGGAGATGTGAGGAAAAACATTTTCACCTAGAGGGTGCAGGGAATCTGGAACTCACTGCCTGAAAGGGCGGTAGAGGTGGGAAGCCTCACAACATTTAAGAAATAGCTAGATGAGTACATGAAACACCATAGCATCCAAGGCTACCGGCCAAATGCTAGAAAATGGGATTAGAATAGATAGGTGCTTGATGGCCAGTGCGGACATGATGGGCTGAAGGACCTCCTTCCATGCTCTAATACTCTTTGACTACATGCTCTATTACAGTCTTCCCTACAAATTAATGAATATTACAGATTGGCAGCAGTTTTGTGTTGAGAAAAGAGGCTGTTTGGTTTGCAAGCTACCACAATTGTATGTGGGAGGAAGATGGTCTCTAGTTGAAGAGATGTATCCTGCAGCCATACTGAATACAGAATACTGGGAGATTCCGCCCAGGTGGTCAGAGCAGAAAGAGTAATTGGGACAGCTTTTATTGCTGGTGGTGGATTTAGGAAACTCTCCAAAAACTAAGGGAAGTGCCTGGAGGCAGTGTCGGTGAAACAGGGAAATGCAAACACTTTGGAAATTGGGACAACTATGCACTATTTGCTATTAGCACTGTAATTCCCTGGAGAGAGCAATGTGTTTTAAGCATAAAAGGGGAATGTTCCTTACTATAGTTCAATTTGTTAAAATAAAAGTTTTGAAAAGTGAAATGTCTTTCACTTTCAGTGAGTAATTGGGAGGTCGAATCTTTATCTGTCTCTATGGTGATCATAACACAGTATTTATGCAGTACTTAAAATATGTCATTAGTTATTCCACAGTTCAGTTTCACAAAAGCTTTTCTTTATTATTCTTTCATGGGATGTGAACATCGCTGCCAATCCAACATTTGTTCCCTGTTCCTAATAGCACTTGACAAGGTTGTGGTGAGTCATCACCTTGAAATGCTGTAGTCTGTTTAGTATAGGTATACCCGCAGTGCTGTTAGGAAGGGAGAGCTGAGAGTTTGACCCAGTGACCATGAAGGAACAATGATATAGTCTCAAGTCGGGATGGTGGGTGGCCTGGAGTGGAACTTAGTAGTGTTCCCATGTGTCTGCTGCCCTTATCCTTCTAGCTGGCATAGGTTTCAGGTTTGGAAGGTACTGTTGAAGGAGGATTGGTGAAATGCTGCACTGCATCTGCGTCTTGTGTTTGATCCACAGTGCTGCCACTATGTGGTGGCGGTGGATGAGAAAAGGGTGGAGGGTTTTCCATCACTTGACACATGTCTACTCACCGGTAAACACAGTAAGAGTTTTAACAACACCAGGTTAAAGTACAACAGGTTTATTTGGTGGCAAATGCCATTAGCTTTCGGAGCGCTGCTCCTTCGTCAGATGGAGTGGATATCTGCTCTCAAACAGGGCATACAGAGACACAAAATCAAGTTACAGAATACTGATTAGAATGCGAATCTCTGTAGCCAACCAGGTCTTAAAGATACAGACAATGTGAGTGGAGGGAGCATTAAGCACAGGTTAAAGAGATGTGTATTGTCTCCAGACAGGACAGCCAGTGAGATTCTGCAAGTCCAGGAGGCAAGCTGTGGGGGTTACTGATAGTGTGACATAAACCCAAGATCCCGGTTGAGGCCGTCCTCATGTGTGCGGAACTTGGCTATCAGTTTCTGCTCAGCGACTCTGCTCTGTCGTGTGGCGTGAAGGCTGCCTTGGAGAACCCTTACCCGAAGATCAGAGGCTGAATGCCCGTGAGGTGAGTTACATGCACAGCATTCACACCACACATGCCAGAAATAGTTGCAGATTTCCCAGCTATTAACCTTTTCAAAAAGAAATCCTGGGGTGCGGGCATCATTAGCATTAGCTGACCATATTTTATCAGAAAATGATTTCATGAATTTACTGACTGGAAAACACCAATTGAATTTTTAAAAAGACTATAGCCACATTCCAATGAAATCACAGTCTAAGATGGTTGACCATTTGCATCACTGTACAATTACATTCCAAAACCATTGAAATCTGCAAAGGAATAATTGACTTGAAGGAGTCTGCAAGGGGGCCATCTCCTACCTCATTAACAAAGCATCCAGACAATCACTTGGAAACATAACTGAGTGGACTCAAACCATTAGACATAGTCACTTGAGCAATGGAACCCTGGCAATGAAAGGAATTTTCCCCAATGTACTCTAAATCTTTCTGCGCTGTAAATCTTTCAACGTTTCTGTTCAAGAGATGTTTAGGGAGGGAATTCCAAAGCCTATTCCCGAATCTCTTTCGTTTGTTCTTGTGTTTTTCTGGATTCTCTTTTTTTAACCAGCTTAGCACAAGTTCACGCTGTGGAAAAATGGGTTTTACACTTTTTAATGGCAATACTTGGGGACTGTGGGATAAGAAATCAAACTATTAGATTCAGACCACACGCCATGTCTGTGTCTCTGACATGACACTGCTTTAATATGAAAAGTCCCTAACTGGGCCAGAGGTGAGCTCAATGTCCAATTAGTGATGCTGGTTGCTACCTGGTTGCAGAAGCTGGTTCTGGAGTGCAACGCTCAAAGGCAGACAGCAGCCAAGACTGGATGTGCAGTTGTTTTGCAGATGGTAGGAGTCAGGACGGCAGAGTGCCAGCACAGGGTGCTTACGAGTGGCCGAGTGGTCAATCAGAAGGTATCTGACCCGATCTGCTCCATCAAAGGAACCAGTTGAGCACCTGAGTTTGACTAACTCTGCTTCTTCAGCATTTTAACACAGCAGCAACATTTTGGCCTCCAAGCTCCCCTCAGTGTTGCTGACAGGTGTGCACCAATGTGCCCTGGACTGTTCACTTTTCCTGTTTGCCATACTGAAAATGAGAGGGATGGGAAAGGAGGAGGACCTCCTTGTGAACCTGCTCTCAGGCGTGGTTAAACTCGCCAGCAACAGATCCAGGGACTGGGTGACAAAGGGGGTCATCCGAACTGATTGTCTTCCCCTCTACCATGGCTACATTCACAGTCGGGTGTTGCTGGAAGGGAGCAAGCAGTGTCCACGGGCACTATTGAGGCCTTCCGTGCCCATTGGGCAGCTCAGGGACTGGGGTGCCTTATTGACCCCTTTATTCACATTTCAGTGTGATGGCTTAAGTTTAATTTGTGATTTATTTTTTGTTGAAATCAGTATCTCTTTAAGGCATTGCCCCTTTTACTTTGCCCCTTAGGTCATTTGGATAAACCAGTTAAACTAAACCGAAAGAGTTGGAAGCCTAACACGCCTTCTGGGAGTGCTATTTTCAAAGAAGTTCCACATCCAAACTCGTCCCCACAGTCAGTTTAAAAATCTAGCCCCCCTAAAACAAATACGAAGCAGAAATGATTCTGAGCGTGAAGCAACATTATTGTTAAATTTATTTGTGAAGTATGTTTTTGTCCAAACGTGGACATTATTGGATTATTGAGGTTTAATCCATCGAAATGGATCACGCAGTCATGAAGAGAAAAGCTTGAGGCTGCATTACAGGGGTAGGGAGGGCAGATGGCTCAGCAACCAACCCCTCTCTCAGGAAAATTGGCCAGAAGCCGATTTGTTCTGTTCAATCCAGCCACAGCCATACCATGCTGCTGGTGGGCTAACCTGGCTAACAGTGGGACTTCCAGCCCTCATTGGGGAGGAAGACCTGCCTTTGGGAGCTGCCGGCCAATCTGATTGGCTGGCAGTGCCAGCTGTCCTGGCACGCCAAGATCTCAGTGGTGGGCACTACTGGAATGGCAATTAGTCCTGAGAAGAAAGCACAGCGGGTTCCAAAGTATGTAAGTCTGGGGCACTGGGCAAGGAGACTTTAGCCAGCTTAGGGACAGGGGAATGGTGATCGCCACTCCGAGGAAGTTACTGGCCGTTGTCAGTAACACAAGGTGAAAATGGTCACTAATTATTTTACATCCAAATTTGGAAAAAAAGACGAAACAATACAGATCATTTTGCCAGGAGTACTTTATTACTCACAAAGACTGTCTTTTAAACTAAGAGTGTAAGCGAAAGTCAGTTTCAAAAACTAAAATTAATTAAATGCAAGTTTGTAATAGTTGAACCAACTACAGTCTTCCATGTATACTATAGAGCACAAATAATTGGATACTTCAATTAAGTTTAGGTAAATGATAGCTGATACAAATGTAATTGATACAACATTTTGAATGAATATATGTGTCGTAGCTGAACAGTAGATGAAGTTGCAGCGTAACAAACTGAATGGAGGGTCATTTTCACTTGTTCGCCCTGTGTTTAAAAGGGCACATTACCTCTCACTGTTCCAGGTAGAACTAATGGTCAAGTTATTGCTGGATGGAAGGCTCCACTCTACATCACCAGCTTTTTACCTATCCTGGTCATTTTAGATCTTAAGGCTGTTGATTGAGGGAGGAGAACAAAGAGGAATATTGTTACTTACATTTCTAGGACATTCTCAGATTTCACAACATTTTAAAACAAAATTCTGTTGGAAGAAAGATACATACCGCAACATTGCGTTGAAGTCTGACGCACACAGTTAGCCGTGAAAAGCTTTAAGGCAACATGGCATGCATTAAAAGCACAGAAACATTTTATGTAAGAGTATTAGATTAGAGAAGGCCAGAATTCTTGTTGAAGCCCAGAAAACATTAACAGGACCTAAGCAGTGGTTAGCACTGCTACCTCACAGCGCCAGGGACCTGGGTTCAATTCCGGCTTCGGGTCACTGTCTGTGTGGAGTTTGCACATACTCCCTGTGTCTGCGTGGGTTTCCTCTGGGTGCTCCGATTTCCTCCCACAATCCAAAGGTGTGTGGGTTAGGTTGATTGGCCATGCTAAATTGCCCCTTAGTGTCAGAGAGACTGGCTAGGGTAAATGCATGTTGTGTCAGGAGGATTAGCAGGGTAAATAAGTGGAGTTACAGGAATAGGACCTGGGTGGGATTGTGGTCGGTGCAGAGTCGATGGGCTGAATGTTCTCCTTCTGCACTGTAGGCATTCTATGATTCTAAGTTCTTTATAATAAAAAAACACTCTTAGTAACAAACACTTCAGTTCACATAATGCACGTTGAGTTTGAGATGTTACTAGCCATAACTATTTACTCAGTGCTGTTACTCTAAAGATATCATTGAAATCTTCATGGGACTAAAGGCAAATAGAACCAAACAGCTTGTCCAGTAGCTCGGATTTTAGTGCTGAAGATAGGAATCGGTTTTATCGATTGCAAAACTCAACAAGCGTAGCCTTCTTCCCACATTGCGAAGGAAGAAACAAAACTTACAATCTAAGCATCACTGAGACAAACTGTTAATTGCAAATGAACAGTTGTAACTTCAGTGCTGCATAACATATTTAATAAAAATGTCTTTCATAGAATCATAGAATCCATACCGTGCAGAAGGAGGCCATTAGGCCCATCAAGTCTACACCAATAACAATCCCACCCAGGCCCTATCCCACTCTACCAAACCAGTTTCGAGCCGTAACCTGTACTATTCTTTATCAAACGTTGATTCATTGAGTTAGATTGCTACATTGAAAATTTATTCACAATATCGAAATTTCAATGCAATGGATTTTTTAAAAATATAGAATTGTTGTCAGTGCATCATTTTCTTTTCTGTATCAATGAGTGTAAATTTGGAGGAAGTGATTGAAACAAATTTCTATTCTGCTTTGGCTGATCCAGAAATTCAAATAATAAAGTTGAACATGGTGCAAGAAAGGCAACTGAAATATTTACTCCTTTCAATTTCAAAGGACAGCACGGTGGCACAGTGGTTAGCACTGCTGTCTCACAGTGCCAGGGAACGGGTTCGATTCCCGGCTTGGGTCACTGTCTGTGTCGAGTTTGCACATTCTCCCCGTGTCTGCGTGGGTTTCCTCTGAGTGTTCTGGTTTCCTCCCACAATCCAAAGATGTGCGGGTTAGGTTGATTGGCCATGCTAAATTGCCCATTAGTGTCATGGGGACTAACAAGGTAAATGCATGGGATTATGGGGATAGGGCTTGGGTAGGATTGTGGTTGGTGCAGACTTGATGGGCCAAATAGCCTCCTTCTGCACTGTAGGATTCTTTGAATTCTGGAGGAATTTTCATTTATTATTATCTAACGTTAAAAGTGACATTTTAAATGTAATACAGTAGCAAGAAACATAAAATTGTAGTTCAGTAGGCAAAGAAGGCAAACGGCATTTTGGCCTCTATTGCAAAGGGGTTGGAGTTTAAGAGTAGGGAGGTTTTGTTGCAATTGTACAGGGTGTTGGTGCGGCCTCATCTGGAATACTGCAAACAGCTTTGGCCCTCTAAAAAAGGATATAGTAACATTGGAGGCAGTCCACAGGAGATTCACCAGGCTAATTTCTGTGTTGTCCTATCAAGAGAAACTAAATAACCTGTGTCTGTATTCCTTGGAGTTTAGAAGACTGATGGGTGACCTTATTCAAACATGGAAGATCCTGAGGGGGCTTGACAGGATGGATGGTGAGATGTTTTCACTGTTGGGAGAGTCTGGAATAAGTGGACATAGTTACAAGATAAAGGGCTGGTCATTTAAAACTGAGGTGCATAGAAATTTCTTCTCACAGAGGGTGGATCTGGAATTCTCTGCCCCAAAAGGTAGTGGAGGCTGGATAATTAGAATTATTTGATAGATCAAGGACTGGAGGGCTATGAAATCATAGAATCCTACAGTGCAGAAGGAGGCCATTCGGCCCATTGAGCCTGCACCGACCACAATCCCACCCAGGCCCTATCCCCATAACCACATGCATTTACCCTAGCCAGTTCCCTCTGACACTAAGGGGCAATTTAGCATGGCCAACCCACTTAACCCACGCATCTTTGGACTGTGGGAAGAAACCAGAGCACCCAGAGGAAACGCGCGCAGACACAGGGAGAATGTGCAAACTGCACAGACAGTGACCCGAGCCAGGAATCGAACCCGGGTCCCTGGCGCTGTGAGGCAGCAGTCCTACCCACTGTGCCACCGTGCCATGGTAAAATGGCACAGAAAAGGAGCAAAAGCCATGATCATATTGAATGGAGGGGCAGGCTCGAAGGGCCTGGTAGTCTACTCCTGCTTCTGTTTCTTGTTCTCTTGTATTGAACAAAAACAGAGAATTCAGAGCCATCCAGACTCGAACTGTTGGCTCTGTTCTCTCTCTGTTCATGCTGTCAGACTTGCTTGATATTTTCCAGTATTTTCTGTTTTTGTTTCAGATTCCAGCTTCCGCAGTAATTTGCCTTAAATAAATAGTTTAAATTCATTGCAAAATCCTAAAGAATTCAAATGTAGCATATATTTCCTTTGGTGGTATAAGGTAAGTGAAATCTTCAAAGGGAAAATATTTTGCCTGTGGCAATAAAATAAATACAATTGGCCTAAGACAGGTTTTATGTTATAATTTATGCTCAAAATTATAGACAATCTCATCTGAATTTCTGGTCAAAGTGATATAAATTATTTTTCTCAGTTTGGCTGCAGAGTTAATTCAAGTTAGTAGTACATTGCCATTTTCAATTTTATCCACAATTTATGATGCTAAACTCAGCTTCCTAGTGAGTTCCTTTTTTTAAAAATAAAATTTATAAACTGGTCATATTTTGCAGGAGGATATGGCTCTAAGCCTACACCTCATTCAAAGTAAACGCATTTACAAAAAAAGTTGTGTATTTGCACGTTGTTCATTTTGTCAAGTGTTGCTACATAATTATTACATTTCACAGAACATGCTGGAAAAACTCTGGCAGCATGTGTGGAAGGTGAAACAGAGTTTAATGTTTTGAATCTGTTATGACTCTTCTTCGAAACTACTGGGGAGAAGAGTCATATTGGACTCAAAACATTGGGTGGGATTTTCCGTGCAACCCGCCCTGTGTTTTGCGGAGGCACGGTGGCACAGTGATTAGCACTACTGTCTCATTGTGCCAGGGACCTTGGTTCGATTCCCGGCTTGGGTGACTGTATGGAGTTTGGACGTTCTCCATGTGTCTGCGTGGATTTCCTCCAGGTGCTCTGGTTTCCTCCCAAAGTCCAAAAATATGCGGGTTAGGTTGATTGGCAATGCTAAATTGCTCCTTAGTGTTTAGGGGGATGTTGGGTGGATTAGTAGGGTAAATGTGTGGGGTTGTGGGGGTGGGGGTCACGGTGGGATTGTTGTCGGTGCAAGCTCGATGAGCCAAATGACCTCCTTCTGCACTGTAGGTATTCTATGATACTATTCTATTCTATGAACCCACCATTGGTCGGTGGCGGGATCTTCTGGTCCTGCCGTTGTAAGCAGTTTCCTGTTGAATGTGCCTCTTGCCGCTGGGAAACCTGCAGCGGGGGCACGGCATCAATAGGACTAGAAGATCCCATCAATGTGAACAGCCAGAAAGTTCCAACCTAACTCTGTTTCTCTCTCTGTAGATGCTGCCAGACCTGCTGAGCTTTTTCCAGCACTTTTGGCTTTTATTTTGGAATTCCAGCAACCACTTTCAATACATTTCACACAGTTCATTTATGCAAAGGCTACTGGGTGACATTTTAATTCGCTTAATAAAAATAGCAGGTGTTGCTCATTAAAATTGTCATCATAAAACTGTCCTTATAAATTTTGAAATGTATTACAGCGCATAAGGGTTACAGAACTTTTGCCAAAGGCACGTCACAACTGGCAGTGGATATTATGATCAAATTTTTTTTCCATAATATTGGAAAGCTAAAGTAATCCTGATACTTAAACGAGTGAATTATTTAACAGTGGTCTGGATTAAATACACAGGAAGTTAAAATCCATTGAATTGAATTCGGTGCAGTAAATTGAGCTGGTAAATTTGAAATCTGCATATAATCAACATGCACACAAACCTGCCTACTTCCATCCTAGAAGCCTTTGAGGATTAAATGGAATTATATTTTTCTCTCAATACTACTGTTGATTAATGCTTAGGGCTTAGTAGTTGCCACTGTAATTACAGATCCCTTCGTGTTTTCTTTAATTAACCCCCGTCTGAGTTCCACCATGTCTATCCTGTACATATTCGATGTCTATCCTATACTATTTTGATGGCCGATTTTCAGGGGAGATTGGGTGTGGAGGTAGGGTAACGATATCTGCTTTTATGCAATTATAGTTTTGCATTTGGTATACACACAATATAATCTGGAGGAAGGAACTGAAGGCACTATTGCTAAGTTTGCAAATGATACAAAGATATATGGAGGGACAGGTAGTATTGAGGAAGCAGGGGGGCTGCAGAAGGACTTTGACAGGTTAGGAGAGTGGGCAAAGAAGTGGCAGATGGAATACAATGTGGAAAAGTGTGAGGTTATGCACTTTGGAAGGAAGAATGGAGGCATAGACTATTTTCTAAATGGGAAAATGCTTAGGAAATCAGAAACACAAAGGACATGGGAGCCATTGTTCAAGATTCTCTTAAGGTTAACGTGCAGGTTTAGTCGGCAGTTAGGAAGGCAAATGCAATGTTAGCATTCATGTCGAGAGGGCGAGAATACAAGAACAGGGACGTACTTCTGAGGCTGTATAAGACTCTGGTCAGACCCCATTTGGAGTATTGTGAGCAGTTTTGGGTCCCATATCTAAGGAAGGATGTGCTGGCCTTGGAAAGGGTCCAGAGGAGGTTCACAAGAATGATCCCTGGAATGAAGAGCTTGTCGTATGAGGAACAGTTGAGGACACTGGGTCTGTACTCGTTGGAGTTTAGAAGGATGAGGGAGGATCTTATTGAAATTTACAGGATACTGCGAAGCCTGGATAGAGTGGACGTGGAGAGGAAGTTTCCACTGGTAGGAAAAACTAGAACCAGAGGGCACAACCTCAGACTAAAGGGACAATCCTTTAAAACCGAGATGAGGAGGAATTTCTTCAGCCAGAGAGTGGTGAATCTGTGGAACTCTTTGCCGCAGAAGGCTGTGGAGGCCCAGGTCATTGAGTGTCTTTAAGACAGAGATAGATAGCTTCTTGATTAATAAGGGGGTCAGGGATTATGGGGAAAAGGCAGGAGAAAGGGGATGAGAAAAATATCAGCCATGATTGAATGGCGGAGCAGACTCGATGGACCAAGTGGCCTAATGCTGCTCCTATGTTGTATGGTCTTACGGTCTAATTAGAGATTGTGAAACAGCGTAAAATGCCATACGCATAGGAGGAGAAATAAGAGGAGTAGGCCACTCGGTTCGTTGAGCCTGCTCCACCATTCAATAAAGTCATGGCTGATCTGACTGTGACCTTAATTCAACCTTCTGATTGACTTCTCAGAATCCTTGATTCCCTTGGCAATCAAAAACCTGTCTAACTCAACCTTGAATATATTCAATCAGCCAACCTTCACTTGGAAAATAATTCCAAAATCTAAGGACCCTCTAATTAAACAGTTCCTCTTCATCTCCATCTTAATTGGGAGACCCCTTGTTTTGAAAAGGTGCCCCCTAGTTCTGGACTCCCCCCATAAGCGAAACACCCTTCCATCATTTACCCTGTTAAATCACCTTGGAATCTTATATGTTTCAGTAAATCACCTTTTATTCTTCTAATTGCCAATGAGTGTAGACCCAACTAGCTCAACCTTTCCTCCATAAGACAACACCTTCAGCCTTGGAATCAGTTGAGTGAATCTTCATGGCATGGTGGCACAGTGGTTAGCACTGTTGCCTCACAGCTCCAGAGACCCAGGTTCAATGTCGGCCTTGGGTGACTGTTTGTGTGGAGTTTGCATGTTTTCCCCGTGTCTGTGTGGGTTTCCTCCTGGTGCTGTGGTTTCCTCCCACAGTCCAAAGATGTGCAGGTTAGGTGGACTGGCCATGCTAAACTGCTCCTTAGTATCTCAAGGTACGTAGGTTCGATGGATTAGCCATGGTAAATATGTGGGATTACTGGGATAGACTGGGAGAGAGGGCCTGGGTAAGATACTCTGTCAGAGAGTCAGCGCAGACTCGATGGGCCGAAGGGCCTCTTTTGAACTGTAGGGATTCATGATTAAGGCCCAAAACTGTACATGGCACTCCAGATTCAGTCTCACTAAGGCCTTTACAGCTGTAGCAACATGTCCTTACTTTTATATTCAATTCCCCTTGCAATAATACCAACATTCCATTTGTCCTCCCAATCATTTGCTACATCTGCCTGCTCGCTAAGTTTTTGTGATTCACGTACCAGGCCACCCTGATTCCTCTGCACCAGAGTTTGACAGTTGCTCACCATTTAACTAATATTCTGCTTTTCTATTCATCCTGCCAAAGTGGAGAGGTTCACATTGTCCTACATGATGCTCCAGCTGCCGAATGTTTGCCCACTCACCTCACCTCTGAATATCCCTTTTCAGACTTTTTGCGAGCTCTGCACAAATTGCTTGCCTATAGTCCCTTCATCCAGTACATTGATGTTGATTGTAAATAGTTGAGGCTCCAGTGCTGATACCTGTAGCACTCCACTAATTACAGTTTGCCAACTGAAATATGACCCATTTATCCAGGCTGCAGGCTTCCTGTTAGCTGTTATGCTTATACATTATCTCCAACACTATGAGTTCCTACCTTGTGCAATGACCTTGTCAAATGCTTTTAGAAATCTAAATACCACATTATCCATCCTGCTTGTTGATCCTCAAAAACTCTTAGAAATTAGACAAGGATAATTTCTCTTTCACAAAACCATGTTGACTCTGCCTGACTTCGTTACGATTTTCTTAATATCCTGCTATTGCTGCTTTAATAATGTATTCAAATATTTTCCCTATGAATGACATTGGGCCAATGTGCCAGAATTCTATCACCCCGTCCGTCATGGAATCGGAGCGGGCAAGGGGTGAACGATGGAAATGTCTGTTGACCTCGGGCAGGATTTTCCGGTCTCAGGTCGAACGAGGTCGTAAAATCCCGTCCATAGTTTCCTGCTTTCTGTCTCACTCCATTCCTGATTAGAAGTGCTACACTTGTGGTTTTCCATCTGCTGGGACCTTTGCAGAATCCAGGAAACTTTGGAATATTACAACAAATGTATCCACTCTCTTTGCAACTACTTAGGATGCAGGCCATCAGGTCCAGGGGTCTTTTTAGTCCCAGTAATATTCCCAGTATCTTTTCCCTAGTGATTGTGATTGCTTTAAGTTCCTCCCTCCCTTTTCCCTCTCAATTTTAAATTATTCTTGGGATGATTTCGTGTTTTCCTCGGTGAAAACTGATACAAAATTCCAGTTCAACCCTTCCACTATTTCCTTGTTTCCCATTTTTAATTCCCAGTTTTACCCTCTAAGGGACCAAAACTTACTCTAGCTATTATTTTCCTTTTTATATACTTGTAGAAATATTTACAGTCTCTTTTTATATTTCTAGCTAAATTTTCCCTTAATTTTTTTGTAATTCTTTGCTGGTTTCTAAAATGCGTCCAATCTTCTGATCTACCATTAATCATCATACTATTAAGCACATTTTCTTTCAATTTGGTACTATCCTTAACTTCCTTATTTTACAATGGTTGGTGCATCCTTCCCTAAGAAATTTTCTTTCTGAATGGAAGATATATCTTTGCTGAGTTATGAAGTATCTCCTTAAGTGTATGCTGCTGTTTCTCTACCATACTACTTTTTGATCTACTTTCCCAGTCCAATTCATCCAACTCTCTGTCTTCATAATTGCACTGATTTATGCCTAAGATACTAGCACTAGACCCAAGTTTCTCACCGTCAAAATGAATGTGCAATTCTATGATGTTATGATCACTGTTACCTAGAATCTCCTTTAGTATGAGGTCATTAATTAATCCTTTCTCATTACACATCATTAGCTCTAAATGCCGTGTCAGGACATAATGGATCGTGGACCATATAATTTCACAGTAGACCAGAACAAAACCATACTTGACCTTGAACAATTGCTAACCAGAAAACTTGTCCCTTTGAATTAAACATCTATAACATAATGTTGTTACCGATGTGTCAATAAATTGGGTTAACAGTACAGAGAGTAGCACTAAATGTATGCTCAGTGTGTAGCATATATGCTGCATATTGATTCTCTTACTGAGAGTATGGGGACAGGATACTTTGTGCTGTACATTATGGAAATGGTATGAATGCTCTTAATATGGCAATTGAATGCAACAGAACATAAATTTGTGATACATTTCAATAGGAAAAAGTTAATTCAGTAAGTGTCATGAAAGTGTGAATTCCATTGCAGAATATACTTTGCTTCACTTTCCGAAGAAGAGTCATATTTCATAGAATTATAGAATCCCTACAGTGCAGAAGAAGGCCATTTGGCCCATTGAATCTGCACCGACCACAATTCCGTCCAGGCCCTATCCCTTTAACCCCACAAATTTACCCTGCTAGTCCCCTGACAATAAGGCCCAATTTACCATGGCCAATCAACCTAGCCCACACATCTTTAAAGTGTGGGAGGAAACCGGAGCACTCAGAGGAAGCCCATGTGGGCACAGGGAGGACATACAAATTCCACACAGACAGTGACCAAAGGTCGGAATTGAACTTGGGTCTCTGACACCATGAGGCAGCAGTGCTAACCACTGTGCCATCGTGTTTGACTTGAAACATAAGATGGGGTTTCCTCTGTGTTCCCCACGATGGGTTTAACGATGGCCGGGGGGAGAGAATGCTGTGGGATGTCCAAAAATTGGTTTCAAAGAACAATGTACAATACCACACAGGAACAGGCCTTTCGGCCCACTAAGCCTGAGCCAATGCCCAATTCTTATTTAGATGCACTGCCTACTGCCCATATGCAGTTACTATCTCTCTGTTCACTTCCCCTTCGTATGTCTAGCCAGGTATATCTTGAACGTTACTAACATGCCTGCTTCCACCACTTCCATTGGCAGTGTGTTCCAGGCAGCCAACACCTCTGTGTGAAAAGTTTCCCCGCACGTCACTGGCGAGTATTCCATCACGCTTCCGACTTGTGCCCTGTAGATGGTGGACAGACTTTGGAGAATCAGGAGGTGAGTTACTCATAAAAAAAGCCTCTGACCTGCTCTTGTAGCCACAGTATTTGTATGGCTAGTTCAGTTCAGTTTCTGCTCGATGAAGGACCAAGGATGTTGGTAATGGGGGATTCAGCAATGTCATTGAATGACAAGGAGAGATGGTTAGTTTCTCTCTTGTTGGAGCTAATCATTGCCTGACACTTGTGTGGTGTGAGTGTTATTTGTGACTTATCAGCACCAACCTGACTGCTGTCCAGGTCACACAGTGGTGGTGTGTGCCTAGAACACACTGCCAGTGGAGGTGGTGGAAGCAGGCATGTTAGTAACGTTCAAGACATACCTGGATAGACACATGAATGTTTCAGAACTCATGAACACCACAGATATTATAAAATATGAGTTTAATATAGAGTGTAAAATTGGACCTGCAAATTCATGAGCTCAGATATAACTACGGGGTATTTGTAACCCAACCAAAACCAGATAGAATTTGAAATTGCCTGGACAAATTACCCATGGATGTTCTGCTATCTTCCTGCACTTGTCTACTAAACGGAGGGATAGATACCTGCTGGAGACCAGCTCGCCTGAACTTTAAATGTGATGAAGGGACTCCAAATATATCTTCTGGGATCAACTGTTGTTTTAATAATTGACTTGAATAGGGAAGCTATTGTGGCTTTCATTCCAGGTCGATCCAACTAGAAAGCAGCTGAGATCATGAAACAAATCAAATCTGTTTTTTAAATATTACCTTTCCCTGTGGGGTTCAGGAGGAAGGAAAATTTAGTCCTCCCCTGACCCAGGCTCAACTTGAAACCCAATCATGAAGCCCTACTAAAATCCTCCCCTCCAGCTGAACTAAGTGCTGGGGATCATTCCGCCCAACGCTCTGCTCCCCTCCTCCCTCCGACTGTCAGGCTTTATAAGCAACTGACCATGAGCTTGTAAAGGAGGCCAGGGTATAAAGTCAGCCATAGCTTCAGCTGCAGAAGTGAGGATGACTTCCCACCCTCTCAAGATAAAATTGGCCTTTATTTATCTGTTCTTTAAATGCTATGCTTTACATTGGGTTATATTGTACTACAGATTAAAATAAATCTTAGCACTCCGGCCTCACAGTGCCAGGGACCCGGGTTCAATTCCGGCTTTGGGTGACTGTGCGGAGTCTGCACATTTTCCCCGTGTCTTCATGAGTTTCCTCCGAATGCCCCAGTTTTCTCCCACACTCAAAGATGTGTGGGTTAGGTGGATTGGCGTGCTAAATTGTCCCTTAGTGACAGAGCGATTAGCAGAGTAAATATGTGGGGTTCCAGGGATAGGGGCTGGGTGGGATTGTTGTTGGTGCAGGCCCGATGGGCTGAATGGCCTCTTTCTTTCTATGATTCTATAAATCTTAAGACTGTATCTAAATTGCAAATGTAAATACGTACAAAATATATTGATGGAAATCAGCAGGTACTTTCTTTTGTGACTGTGGAGGAAAACTATTCCTTGACCTTTTGCACAGAATTGTCACAAAGAGACGGAAAATGTTAGTCCATGCCAGGAATTTGAAAATACTTTCCATGACTGAAATATTAAAATGATGGCGTGTAAAGAAAAACACGAGTGGAAAGAAAAAATAGAGAGTATATTTAAATAAAGCACCCGGATATAGCAGCGATAAGAAATATTTTCCAAGCAGTTAATTATCTTATGAATATTAAGATTGTATATTTCTTGTATTAGATTCATGCAGATAGGTCAGCATTACAAGACATTCCATATTTATATATTTATAGACAGAAGCCCAATCTCCTTGGAAATATGTTGAGCATTTTTTCCAAATCACTATCAAGAAGTGAGACAAAATTAAGAAAATAATTAGATGAAGCACTTTTATTGACAGAAAGGTGAAGAATGTTAGCATAAGGTATCAACAAACTTACATGATTAGTGTACAGATGCATTGAAGCTAATTTGACAAAGATTAGATTAGTAGAATTATTTTCACAATATAGTCCAACAGAAGGATCTAGAAGAACAAAAATATAAGGCTAAAAGCACGCTACTCTAAGGCTAAAGAAAACGTGAGTTTTGCATTCCATCTACAGTTTATGTGAATCAATTCTTAATATAAAAAAACTTATAAATATGGAAGATTCCAAAATAAAGCACAGTATGAAGATATACTCATTATTATAGAATTAATATTTTATTGTTTGGTATGGTCATATGGGGCAGTTCGGTGGCACACTGGTTAGCACTGTTGCCTCACAGTGCCAGGACCTGGGTTTGATTCCAGCTTTGGGTGACTGTGCGGAGTTTGCATGTTCTCCCCATATCTGCGTGGGTTTCCACCGGGTGTTCCGGTTTCCTCCCACAGTCCAAAGGTGTGCAGGTTAGGTGGATTGGCCATGCTGATTTGCCCCTTAGTGTCCAAAGATGTGTAGGTCAATGGGTAAATATGTGGGGTTATGGGGATAAGGCCTGAGTAAGATGCAGACTTGATGAGTTGAATAGTTTCCTTCTGCACTGTAGTGATTCTAGTGTTGCGACTATAAGGTTTATAAAAATATTATATTTTGGGACTGTAGCTTTAAATTGAAGGTAAATGAAGGTCATATGACCTGTTCTGCAATCTGCTTGATGGTAAGTCCACCCTACGTTACTTACCTGTAGCCTGGTTCAATCCACAATCCTGGGACTCTGCTAGGTGTTTTTCCTGCAGCAACAAACGAGGCCTCTGCCTTAGGGTCTTGATCCTAGTGAAAGGCCCACCGGTGGCCTCACCACGATTGGCTTGTGGTTTGGTGGGCCTTCTTAGAAAGAGGCAGTGCCAGTCCCTTGCCAGATCTCCAACTGGCAGCCGAGACCAC
Organism: Mustelus asterias; assembly: GCF_964213995.1. Classification (NCBI taxonomy): domain Eukaryota; kingdom Metazoa; phylum Chordata; class Chondrichthyes; order Carcharhiniformes; family Triakidae; genus Mustelus; species Mustelus asterias. The sequence continues at coordinate 115,986,518 of NC_135808.1, forward strand.
CGATGCCTAAACAAGGTTCCACCTTGAGTTTACCAAATCCCAGAAAGGTATTGATGTGGTGATTTGCAAACTGTTGTGCTGTAAACTGTCCATTTACTTCTAAAATGAAAGAAAATCGGGGTTGAAGATAGCTAGTTAGTATTTCCACCTGAATGTAAGGTTGGTGTGCTTTCATGTTGCCATGGCGATATGGAAGAGAGCGGAGGAAGTCATTTTTCAGATCAGATTTCAGGCTTCTCTACAAATAAATGAATATCGCAAGCAGACAACAGTTTCTGTGTGGTCAACTGAGGAACAGGCTGCTTGGCTTTGCAAGTTACAACATCTGGATGCAGGAAGGCTCCTGTAGCCACCTAAAGATTTCAGCAGATTTATCCATAAGAAACATTGGAACAAGCTTTACTGCTGGTGGTGGCTTCAAGGTCCTCATTGAAAACTGAGGGAAGTGCCAGGAGACTGTCACTCAAAGAGCGGGATATTCAGGTCGCGACTGCCCCGAGACCGGAAATTCCAACCCAAGGTTAACGGACCTGTAAACGGTCCACCAAATTGTCCAACCTGCCATGCCGAAGGCAGGACCGGAAAATTTATCCTAAAGTTACTACTTGGCGAAATGGGGATAAGGGAACTGATCTGGAAGCTGGGAGCAACTGTTTGCTAAAAGGACTATTGTTCCATGGAGAGTGTAAGAGGTAATAAGAATAAATGGGGAATGATACTTTCAGTAGTTTAAAATATAAGTTGCTTACAAAGGAAAACAATGTTTAGGCATGGTGATTTTTTAGTCATTTGGTACAGTAAAAGTTTTTAAAATGTAAAATTTTGAAATGTCATTTTTTTCAACTAGAAGTTGAAATCACTTTTTGGAAGTTATTGATCTTTGTGGGGATGCTTACAAAACAAGCAGGCCCTTCGACCTCTCAACCCTATTCTGAAAAATCTTGAGGTGGCAGCTGATCTTAAACACCTTACTTCGATCACTCCTTAATCTTATACACAAGAGAATACAAACTTAATTTGTGCAACCCATCATCATGATTTAACCATTTCAGTTGGGTATCATCCTACTCAATCTGTGTTACATCCCGTCCATGGCCAAAGTACCATGCCTGTGGTGTGGTGTCCAGAACTGAATGCAGTCTTTTAAATGGACTCCAACCACAGCTATCAATTCAACAAGTGGCTAAATTTATCAAATTGAAAACTGCAGCAGAGTAGCGTGCTTTTGAAATTTAGGAGCACATTTTATTTTTCTATCTGATTTTACGTCCGACCAGCTCCCCAGTACTGTTCCGCCCTGGGAATCGGAACGGGCGAGGGGCGGACAATGGGAAGCTCCATTGACCTCGGGAGGGACTTTCCGGTCTTGGTTCGAGTCCATAAAATGAGTCTGCCAATTGGGGCACAGACTAACAGCTCAGAAAAGGAAAAGTGAACAATGTAGATTTCATTACTGCACAAACAGACTGATGAGAGATTGGACATGGATTGTGTTGGCAGATTTAAAAGGGAATTTGATTGATAGTAGGCAGAGAAAATGATTGGGAGGGTATGCAAAATACCAAGGCATTTGTTGGAACAAGTTAGGTGAACTGCAATATAATCATCTAGTCATGTTCATGTTCCCAAGACAAAATGTGAAATGCATCAATACACAAAGCCCCTTGGAAGCCTGAGGCTGGAAAAGTAATGGAAAACCCATTGGATGGTTTTCCAATGTGGTCTCACTTCCATTCGAGTTTATTAGGGGCAGGCTTACAGAAGTGGGTAGGCAATCAAGACACTTAAGGCTTCATTTAGTGGTCATTTTGAGAGGTGGACGCAGGTCTGCCTGTGTCACACAGGTCCGATAGTGTGTCTAGATCCTGGCAATGCTTTAAAGGCAGCTATATCACAGCATATTTTAGGTGTTGGGGTGTAGGCAGGTGTTGAAGGGCAATCAAAGCCTGATATGTATGCTGTTATCAATGATCCCAAAGGCTGAAATATATTTCTGTGGAGACTTTTTTCCCTCCATACTGCTGACCATAACAGTTCTGGTCACCTGACCTTTTATTGAATGGTCCCCCCCTGCGTGAGCAACAATCAACTCTCCCAATGGGACTGCCAGTCATTAGGTCCCTCTGATTGGACTCCACACATATGTGTCCCACTTGCCACCTTCAATTAGATAGCTAAAACAGAGTAACCTGCTTCCCTTCAACATGCACCAGAGGGTGTGCTGCTGAGAAACACTGGCTGTGGCCTGCAGATGGTCCCGACACCTGAGAATTTCCTAGGTCCAGATGTTCCTGGCCACAGTTCCTGGACTTTGCTGGAGAAGGGCATTTGGTGGCATGCCCCTTTAGTTGATCCGTGAACATCTAGACTTTATCATTCTTTACTCACATATTTGCTGGACGTGTTAATGGGGCAAGAGGACATCTTCTTGAAATGGGAGAGCTGCCAGCGGAGTCAGCACCTCACCCAAATAATGTTAATGAGGGTTAATTTCAGAAAACCTCAGGCCTCCTGCTTGAGGCACGTACATTGTTATTCATTGAGGCCCAAACATAGGCCCAAGGAAATTTCCACCCCAATGCATTCCCAGTCTAAATCTATCTGATTAAACTCAGGGTGGCATGGTGGCACAATGGTTAGCACTGCTGCTTCACAGTGCCAGGGACCTGGGTTTGATTCCTGGCTTTGGTCACTGTCTGTTTGGAGTCTGCATATTCTCCCCATGTCTGTGTGGGTTTCCTTTTGGTGCTCCGGTTTCCCTCCACAGTCCGAAAGACTGATTATAACCAGTTCTGCTTGGATAGCTCCTTCGTACCCCAAAGCTTTTTTGGTTTCACTTTCATCATCCACATTGTGGTACCCCATGAACTGACCAGGAACTGTGCCGAGGAACTTCCTGACTTATGAAGTTCTCAAGTGCATTAGCCATGCTAAATTCTTCCTCAATGAACCCGAACAGGCAGTGGAGTGTGGCGACTCGGGGCTTTTCACAGTAACTTCATTACTGTAAGCCGAGTTGTGACAATAATAAATAAACTAAACCATGCTTCTTAAATTTTGGCAACTGATCAAAGTATTTTTTAAAATTCAAATTAGAAATTTGAGCAGAATACACAATTCTATTAACAACCCGCTTGTCATTTCAGATTATGTTAATTTGTGAGTGGCATAACAGAAAACAAAATGTTAGTCAAAAGGTTTTGCATAAAGAATACTATTCAGGACTCAAGCCAGTATTATTAATCCGTTAGTAACAGCAGGAAAAGTCAGGGTTAAGCTTCAGCTTGAAGAATGACTGATTAAGCAGTCACAAAATAGAACAGCAAATACGTTTTCGTTTGTCTTTTGTACCTGACACAGAGGCGTCATCACAGTTTCCAATTCCATCCATATGTCCATCAGAGTAATTTTTAAAGGGAGAATGATTTGTCGTCGTATCTTGACCTGAAATTAAAGCAGATTGCTTTGGGAGAGAGCTACCTCCTGTAGTTAGATTTATCGCCGCATACGATGTTTTATGTATCTCACCCCTAGTTGATGATGGGGTTGGAGGAAGTACTGGGATAGTGTGATTATTTTCTTGATATGGCAACACCTCCCCATCGTCATCATCACTGATAATAACCAGTTCGGCTCGGATCGCTCCTTCGTACCCCAAAGCTTTTCTGGTTTCACTTTCATCATCCACATTGTGGTACCCCATGAACACCATGGTAACTGGCTCCTCAAGATTAGTGGAAGGCAAGGAATGGACAACATTAGAACTAATGACCGTTTCGTCAGAAGCAGACGACGACCCGCCATCATGATCAGTCTCTGAATTGATAAACACGGCCTCACGGTGGTTGTCCATTGGCTGATGGCACCGAACCTGCACTGAATTCAACTCGTTTTCGCTTAATGGTGACTCATTGCGTTGTTGACTCTGATGTTGTGTGGAGTTCGGAGACCTCAGATTGGCTACTGGGCACGGTGAGAAGGGAGCAGGTATAAAAGTTGGCTGTGGAAAAGTTGGCAAATCCCTTTCCTGATACACAGCAGTGTCATTGCTCCTATAGGTTTGAGCCATTACAGGGTTATGCCTCTCAATTCTATCACTTTTTATCATTGTTTCTTGAATGACTGGTTCAGAATCTGTCTGCCCAGTGAGTAACGTTTTAGGAGACTGGGGGATATCATGGGAAATTGAGTAAACAGGTGCGTGACATACTGCAGAAGTAGTGGCTTGATTTTCACCAGCCTGTTGTAAAAGTGCCTCCACCTCCTCATGAGTCATGTTATCTATGCCATTCTGCACCAGCCGTCCATCACTCCGTAAAGCATACACAGACTTGACCCCATCTTCATAGACTTTAACACCTTTGTTTTTGATTTCGTCGACCGTCACTGGTACAGTTGATAGAATAGTGCTTTCTCCAGTCTTCATATCCTTTTGTACATTGATTTCCACTGCAAACAAAGCTGTTAAAAAAATATTTATATGGATTAGTACTTAATTACCACTAGGATAAAACCTTTGTGGTTGTGAAGGAGCTATTAACGTGGTCTACCAATAATAAGAAATGATTACATCTATAAGAACATGAGAGCTAGGAGCAGGAGTAGACAATTCAATCCCTCGAGTCTGCTCCGCCATTCAATACAATCATGGCTGACCTCATCTCAATCTTATCTCCATCTTCTTGCCCTCTCCCCATAACCCTTCATCCTGCTACTAATTAAAAACCTATCTATCTCTTCCGCAAATTTGTTTCGTGTTCCTGCATTCACGGCACTTGAGTGTAGGGAATTCCACAGATTCATGACCCTTTGAGTGAAGTCATTCCTATTTATATCTGTTTTAAATCTGCCACCCCTTAGCCCTAAAAAGATGGCCTCTCTTTCTAGAATGTCCAACAAGGGTAAACATCCATTCTAAGTCTCCCCTCTCAATTCCCTTTAGCATCTTATATAGCTTAATTAGATCTCCTCTCATTCTTCTAAACTCTCGTGAGTATGGGCCTAAACTGTTCAATCTCGTATCATAAGACAAGTTCTTCATTCCTGGAATCAATCTAATGAATCTTCTCTGAACTGCTTCTAATGCATTTATGACCGTCCTTAAGTAAGAGAACTAAAACTTCATAGAGTACTCCAGACACAGTCTCACCAACACCCTATACAGTTTCAACAGCACTTCCCTACTTTTATACTCTTTTCCATTAGCAATGTTTGCCAAAACTCCATCCTTATTGCCTGTTGCACCTGCATACTAACTTTTTGCGATTTTGAAGTTTCTCTCCATTTAGATTATAAGTTGTCTTTTTATTCCTCCGACCAAAATGGATAACCTCACACTTATCCAGATTAAATTACATCTGCCAAATTTGATCCCACTAACCTAATAATAATCCATTTGTAAATTTCTTATTTCCTCTTGCTTTTCCACCTATTTTAGTGCCATCTGCAAATTTGGTTCCAGTACATTTTATCCCTGCATCAAAGTCATTAATATAGATTGTAAATAGTTGGGGTCAAGGACAGAATCCCGTGGCACCCCACTAGTTACAGCTTCTTAACCAGAAAAAAAACATTCACCCCCACTCTCTACTCTCTGTGGTTAGCCTATCCTCTATCCAAGCTAATATATGACCCCCAGCCCCATGGGATCTTCCCTTGTGTATTAACTTTTTGTGCGGCACTTTATCAAATGCCTTCTGAAAGTCCAGATACATTACATCTACATTACATTACACTACATTATCCACTTTGCTTGTTACATCTTTGAAGAACTCCAGCAAATTATTCAAACACGATCTATGCTTCATAAGACCATGCTGACACTGATGGATTGTGTTTTGACTTTCCAAATGTCCCATTACTATTTCCTTAATAATGGATTCCAACAGTTTCCCAACCACAGACATTAAACTAACTGGTCTGGAGTTTGCTACTTTTTTGAACAGGAGCTTTACATTAGCCTTCTTCCAGTCCACTGGGACTTTTCTGGAATCCACAGCATTTTGGAATATTATAACTAATGCTTCTGCCATCTCTTCTGCCACTTCCTTTAAGATCCTATGATGTAGGCCATCACACCTTGCGGGCTTGTTTGCCTTTAATCCCAAAAAATTGCTCAGTACTTTTTTCTCTTTTGATGAAGATTGTTTTTTAAGTCCCCCTTTTCAATAACTTCTGTATTTCCTGTTACTATTGGGATGGTTCTAGTGTCCTCCACCATGAAAACTGAGGCAAGATATTGATTTAGTGTCCCTGCTATTTCTACGCGGCATTATTAACTCTCCAATCTTGTCTTCTAAGGGATCAATGTTGACTTTAGCTACTCTCTTCCTTTTATATATTTACAGAATCTTTTGCTATTTGTTTCTATATTTGCACTAGATTTCTTTAATAACTTACCTTTGCTCTTTTTATTATAATTTAGTAATCCTTTGTTGGTCTTTAAAGGTTTCCCAATCCTCCAGCCTGCCACTGATTTTTGCAATATGGTATGCCTTAGTTTTTGCTTTTATGTTACCTTTAACTTCCTTGCTTATCCAGAGATACACCCCCCACCAACCCCTTTACAGTCTTTCTTCCTTTGTGGAATATATTTTAGTTAGAAGGAATTGAATATCTCCTTAATGTCTGCCACTGTTCACCAATTGTCCTACCTTTTAACCTTTCTGCCCTGTCCACTAGGGCAAAATCTGTCCTCATGCTTATGTAATTGCCTTGGTTTAACACCAGAGCACTAGTGTGGGATTCACATTTAATGCCTCCAAACTGAATTTGAAATTCAAGCATGCAATGATCACTCTTCCCTAGAGCATCCTTTGCTACAAGATCATTGAGTCCCATCTCATTACACAATACCAATACTAATATATATTGTCAGGCTTGGTTACTGACTCACCACCACCTCCATCATTTTCCAACTCCTTCCCATGAATAAGCAGACAGGGCATGCCCAAAAATACACACACACCAACATCCACCATTAAACTAGTGAGGAAAATGGTCACATCCTCTGCAACAACATCAAATGGGACTGGTACCTTTGCTGGAATGATCAATCATCATAATAATGGTGGTGTGGTTGAGCCACAGAGACACAGCTTGCTCAATACCCTCAGTGTTGTATTGGAATGGCCAAGTGTGAAACTTGGACCCAAATTTATCAAAGTCAACAGCACACCTTGGCTGGCAGTCCAGTGGATAGTAATCGTGTAGCAGAGTGTAAAGTGAAGCAGGAATTGATCGCTCTGGGTCTCAGCAACTCAACATTACAAATCAGTGCCGCAATTCTGATGATTCTAAAATTTGGTTGAAAGTATAGAGGAAAATTAAGTTTTCAGAACGGGATCCAGATCTTTCGGCATATGTTATCATGGCCAGGAAGCCTTCAATTTTTATGATCACCCATAGAATCCCTATGACCCATCGAGTCTGCACCAACCACAATCCCACCCAGGCCCTATTCCCATAACCCCACATATTTACAATCCCATATTTACCCTTCTAATCCCTTGACACTAGGGCCAATTTAGCATGGCCAATCAACCTAACCCGCACGTTCTTTGGACTGTGGGAGGAAACCGGAGCACCCGGAGGAAACCCACGCAGACACAGGGAGAATGTGCAAACTCCACACAGATTGGCCGGAATTGAACTCGGGTCCCTGGTGCCACGAGGCAGCAGTGCTAACCACTGTGCCATCGTGCTGATAGTTTTAAAAAATTCATTCATGGGACATGGGCGTCGCTGGCTGGCCAGCATTTATTGCCCATCCTTAGTTGTCCTTGAAGGGCAGCTGAGAGTTAATCACATTGCTGTGCCTCTGGAGTCACATGTAGGCCAGACTGGGTAAGGACGGCAGATTTCCTTCCCCAAAGGACATTAATGAACCAGATGGATTTTTCTGATAATCAGCAATGGTTTCATGGTCATCAATATATTCTAAATTCCAGAATTTTATTTAATTCAGATTCTGCCATCTTCCATGGCAGGATTCAAACCCGGGTCCCCAGAACATTAGCTGAGTTTCTGGAATCATAATCTAGTGATAATACCACTAGGCCACCACCTCTCCATGTAAGTTGACTTAACTTAGCCCTATAAAGATGTTCAATAATTCCAGTATGGAGGAATGTTTCTGTGGAGAAGGGGGAGGGGGATCAGGATATTGAATTTGATGATCAGCCATGATTAAAATGAATGGCGGAGGAGGCTCGAAGGGCCGAATGGCCTACTCCCGCTTCTAGTTTCTATGAAGCTATATTCACCAAGTCTGTCTTAGACTTGAAATTACTGAGTGCAATATCAGAATGACATTACCTGGCTATTAAAATGTAAGTGTTACTTGTTGTGTTTCAGTTCCTGCACCTCGTGGCGCACAAAGCAGACTTTCACCAGTTCCTGTAACAAGGTTTTCCTGGAACAGATCACTAGCCTGTCATCAGAGGCTTATAGCTTGAGGGGCACCACTCCGCATCAAGCTTGGCTGATGAGGGATCTCTCCTGCTCTTACTGCCTGTCATCAGCGTGTTGGAAGGATTTTACAAGCTGATACTCAGCCCGTTTAGCCACATTATGAATGGACCTTCCTTGGCCAACAAGTCCTGGAATGGGACTCAAATCCAGAGCTTCTGGCTCAGGTAGCAGGGATGCTACCCACTGCGCCACTTGACCCTCACGGTGTTAACTGTAGGAGGATGTAAATATGATAGGGATAAAGACTTAGGGAGAGATGTAGCATTAAGGGTTAGCATAATCACATGATGCTGATGTAATGATGGTGTAACATCACATGAATGAGTGGCAAATCTGGAGGGGGGGGGAGAAGTTCCAAACTGGTGCAGAATTCCCAATATGTACAAGTAACTGCAAATAAAGAGTAATTTTAACAAATTACAGCCTACTTTGGGAGAATAGACAAGCCTCAAAGAAACCTGTATGACCCTCGAACACACGACAAAACATTAACTACTTATTTAATGAATACTTTTCAACCATGAAATAGCAGGCAAAAAAAATTAGTGAGGAGATGAGAGTATTTTTTTTAGCCCAGAGCGTGTTACGATTTGGAGGTCACAGCCAGAAGGATTGGTGGGAATATTCAAAATTAACATTCAAGGAGGAATTGGATACATATTTGAAAGGAAATCATTTGCATGGTTATGAGGAAAGAGGGATTAAATGGATATTTCTTTCAGAGAGCTGACAGAACCATGAATGTCTAAATGGCTTCTACTGTATGATTCTCTGATTTGTTAACGGAACTTGAAATTTGAAAGAAATAGCTAATCCTCCCGACGTGGTCGAATTATTTGTTTAATTTCAAAAGAGATAATGGGCAGGATTTTCCAGCACTTTCACCTGCAGGATCTTCCAGTCCCGCCAAAGGTGACCCCCCCACACCACCTCCACCACCGCAGCAGGATCCCTGGCAGAAGGATGGACGAGTCACGCAAAACGCCATAGACATCGACGGGACTGGAAGATCCTGCCGGCAGCCAATGGCAATCCTTCGCTGCTGGAAAACACGCTACAGGAGGGCTGGAAAATCCTGCCAGTATCTTTAAGAAAAAGCTGTGAATGAATCATCACAACTGTACCTTCTTTAGGCTGCCCATCATCTTGTGTTGCCGTGTCTGGACTTGGTGTTCTTTGATGGATTTGAAGATTATACGATTTTGGAAGATCAGAAATTTCTGAGTATACAAACTTCGCATGGTCTATGAACAGTAACAGAAATAATTAATAATATGCCACACTAATAGTTATTGTTGCAAAATTGATGAAAGAAATGTTAAGGTTCATTTTCTCACCTTCATCATTCTCAGCCTGTGCGGCCTGTGAAGAGACAGTTAAGATTAATTTTGTGGTTTTATAAAACTGAATGTGCTACCAGCAAAATAATGATACCGTAAAATATAGAATATATATTGTACTCTTCAAATAAAAGGTGTTTCGACTGAATTGTTAAAGTAATATCTGCAATTGTTGCAACTCAGATGGTAATGTATTTTTGGAACCCAAAAAGGTTCAAACGAGGGCGGCATAGTGGTGCAGTGGTTAGCACTGCTGCCTCACAGTGCCAGAGACCTGGGTTCAATTCTGGCCTCAGATGACTGTCTGTGTAGAGTTTGCACATTCTCCCTGTGTCTGCGTGGATTTCCTCCGGGTGCTCTGGTTTCCTCCCACACTCCAAAGATGTGCGGGTTAGGTGGATTGACCATGCTAAATTGCTCCTTAACGTCAGGGAGATTAACAATACATGGGGTTACGGGGATAGGGCCTGGGCAGGGTTGTTGTCGGTGCAGGCTTAATGGGCTGAATGGCCTCCTTCTGCACTGTAGGGATTCTATGAAGCTATCTTCTGAATAATGTAAAACTACACATCTCTCTTATATATTTAAATTATTATTCTGAAACTCTAATACTTATTGAATAAGCCTAACACACTCAGGGCCCCAAGACGTGAGTAAATCCATAAAATATTTCAGTTTTTAGGTGGTGTGATAATATTTAGGACCATCAGAGCCTATTCTGCTTCAGAGTACATTAATTATTAGCCATTTATAGTTTATAGTTTAGTAGAAAGCCAATTTTTTACAATTGATGGGGCATCTGTAGAAAGAGAAGCACTTACATTTATATAGGACTTTATCTTCTCAATCAGAAACATCTAGAAACGCCCCACATAAAATGAATAACCAAGAGTACTGGTGTGACACAAGTAAAGCATTTGGACATTGTTTCAGAAGTTGTTTTAAACCCTTAATTTCAAGCAATTTTATATTTACAGTAATAGAATCATAGAATCCCTAGAGTGCAGAAGGAGGCCATTCGGCCCATCGAGTCTGCACCGACCACAATCCCACCCAGGCCCTATTCCTGTAACCCCACATATTTACCCTGCTAATCCCTCTGACATTGGGGTCAATTTAGCATGGCCATTCAACCTAACCCGCACATCTTTGGACCAAATAAAGTCTGAAGAATGTATAACTTTGGTATTTACGTTGGCACGTTAATGAGCAGAGAAGTATTAAGCCAACTTATTTAATTAACAGTTGAATGTTTTCAAAGGCAAGCCAGGGCTTGTGCATGGATTGCACGCATGGATTATTTTAAGTTAAAGTAACCCTGCTCGATCCTACCAAGCCCACAAGAGAATCTTTCTTTCATGCACTACAGAGTGACAGTTTGCTCAGCTATTACTACTGCTGCCTCAAAGTTAGAATTTACTGTGATATTGGGGCGTCACAGTGGCACAGTGGTTAGCACTGCTGCCTCACAGCACCAGGGATCCGGGTTCGATTCCTGGCTTGGATCACTATCTGTGCCGAGTCTGCACGTTTTCCCCTGGGTTTCGTCCGGGTGCTCCGGTTTCCTCCCAAAGTCCAAAAGACGTGCTGGTTAGGTGCATTGGCCGTGCTATATTCTCCCTCAGTGTACCCGATCAGGCACCGGAGTGTGGCAACTCGGGGATTTTCACAGTAACTTAGTTGCAGTGTTAATGTAAGCCTACTTGTAACACTAATAAATAAACTTTAAAAATAGGATGCAAAATTTGGGGTGAAGGGCAGTGCCAATGTGGGAGTGCCAGCCTCTGCCAACCCAGGGGCTATACTGACCTTTGCGCCTCCGGGGAATACTCCTTGATTAAATCATGTTTTTAAAAGCTGCTGTAAACCTCGATGATGTGATGTCGTTGAGGCATCAATATTCACTGCGATGGAGGGGGAGGTGGGGGTGGAATCCATGTGGCAGAGGGGCATTAAAATTTATCGCAATCCATTAAAATGAAGTCTTGCCCTTCTTGAGTGCGAACCTTGTGACATTGCTGGTGAGGGGTGTGGAAAATCAGGAAAAGATTCTCTCCTGATTTTTTGCCTGTGTCCCGTGGACTTGGCTCAAAATTACCCTTATTATCTCGATGGATACAGCAGCAAGATGAGGAATTCCATTGTCATTGCTATTATCTTTTAGAAGAGCTGTTGAACTGAGATCCTGCCCTGCTCTATTCTACAGCTTGCATTGATGTCCACAACCTTGTAGTAATACTTGACAATAAACAGGAAGTCCCTGTGATGTCCTGGCTAGCATTACCCAAATCAGCAGCACCAGAAATAGATTAACTTTTGTTATTCACTCATTAAATAATTTTGAATATTTCACCTTTATTATATCCGCTGTGGATCTTTCTGCAGCTTTCAGTTTTTTCAGTAACAGTTGTTCATTAAATGAAATTTGGGCTTCTTGGCTCTCAAGATATTTGATTTCCTCTTCAAGCCTATGGATAAAGTTCAATTTTAGAATGATCAGTTTTAAAAATTCAATAAAACTTAATGATAAGTTGTATATTTTGCAGCATTCTTCCTCATCGAACATGTATCCAGAAAGCGCCGACGGGTTTGTACCAGGTAGAAATTTGATATGAACTTATCTCCTGTAGCAAATTTGTTTTCTGTCAAAACCAGCAGTCTGTAGACTGAATAATACATTCACCGGAAACCTCTAACCTCCTCTGCAGCTGGGATTCTCCATTGGCCGCGACTTTTCCAAGTGTCATAACAGCGGGAAAACTGGACCAACGTGGACCAGACTGCAATCGTCCAACACTTCGACATTTTTTGGGAGAGCGGTGGGTTACACGCTGCAAAGTGATCGGGTGCCATTTTGAAAGGACATCCCAATCGCACTGAAATACCCTCTCTCTTTCCCCATGGGCATTGAGATCACTCCCTCATCGGTGGCAAGTTTCCCCACCCCGTCCCCTACATGGATTGGCAGCATCAGGGCAGTGGGGTCCCCTCACTGGGTCTCACTGCCCGACCCCTTACATGCCCTAACTGACATGCTCCACCCTTTCATGCCCCACCTCTTCACGTCCCACCCTTTCATACCCCACCCCCTCACCCTTCCATCACACTCCTGACTTGTGCCTTGTAGAGGGTGGACAGACTTTGGGAATCAGGATGCGAGTTACTTGCAGCAGAATTCCTAGCCTTTGACCTGCTCTGGTAGCCACACTGTTTATACGGCTAGTCCAGTTCAGTTTCTGGTCAATGGTAGCCCCGGGATTTTGATAATGGGGGATTCAATGGTGTTAATGCCAGTGAATGTCAAGGGAAACTTTGACACTGGCCCAGATTTTTGCTTTGACGGATGGGTCTAGTGGGACTGGGGTTGGGCCAGGATTTGCGCATGCATTGTTTACAGAGGCAGCTGGCCATTTAAACCAACAGCTGCCTTCACTGAAGTGAGATTTTGGTAGGCCATGAGGGTAAATCCCGGCGTGTGCAGATTAGACCAGGAAAGAATTAGTCCGAATTTGGTGGCTTTGTGTAGCTCACCGGTGTATCCCTTTGGAAGTGCTGACAAGTGGGATTAGGCGGGCAAGTCAGGGCATTTCATGCATCGGTGCAGACTTGATGGGCCGAAGGGCCTCTTCTGCACTGTAGTAATCTGTGATTCTGTAATTCTGTGAAATGTAAGGCACCCCTTTGGGTATGGTCCTGTGACACCTTTGGAAGATGTAAAGCACCCTTTGGGTTGTCAAAGCTGATTGTGCCTAAAAATTGCTTAAACTCATTGGTTCTGTCAAAGCTGCCAAGGAACTGTCAAGCGGTCAAGTAACTGTCAAGCTGTCAAAGAACTGTCAAATGATACGAGGTGAGTTGTCTTTTTAAATAACCTAAACTAAGTGCCGAAGAACAGAGGCAGGCTTTCTGTCCAGCCTGCCTTGCACCTGACGGCCTCTGCAATCATTTTGGCGGTGGCAGGTCCAATTGAGGCCTTCTCCCTCATCCCCCTTGGAAAGAAAATCCCAACTGCGGGCATCCATTTTTTAAAGGTTGGGTTTGCAGAGCTGGGAATTCTCTGTACACCCAACCTGGGAGTGAAAACCTAGGCCTCCCTCTGTCCACAGACACTGCCTGACCCACTGAACATGTTCCAACACCGTTTTGTTTTTCTATCTTTTAAAAAAAATTGTTTCAAAGATACAAGGATGATGGAAACATCCCTCAGGCAGTAGTTCTCCACTCTGACAGTGTGCCGAGGCTAGATTGCAAGATCAATCAGGAAATGAAAAATCCTGCCTTAGAGAAAGTATTTTTCCATCTGACCCTGAATCACTGAAGTGAGGTCGCAAGTAGCTCAAGGGAAATTGTGATCTACAAGGGCTCCAGCCCAATCAGATTGTGTTTAATCTAACTGAACAAGATGTATCCTTTAACATGGCAGTCAATCTGTTCACTCTTAAACACAAATGGATAAGATTTCTTTTGTTTGCTGTGAGCAGCAATATTGTAAACGTAAGGTAAAGATTGCTTTTGATTGCTATTTCCAGCAAAATAGCAAGTGTATCTTTTACAATACATCTACAAGTCATGGTCACAATGTCACTACCGCTTACATAGCTTCAGGCAAAAGCTTTCCCCCAATCTAGCTCACTGAAATTTTCCACTGATAGCACAGTGCCAAGTATTTCAGTCGAATTTTTTTGCTGAAGCATGCATCTTTCACTGCGGTTGGAATCTGAACTTCAACTTGACACTGCTCTCATTCTTTCTCGGGATATGGGCATCACTCGCTAGACCGGCATTTATTGCCCACCCCTTATTGCCCTTGAGAAGGTGGCGGTGAGCAGCCTTCTTGAACCACCTTAATCCCTGTGGTGTCGGTAGCCCCCAGAATGCTGTTAGAGAGGGAGTTCCAGGATTCAGACCTTAAGTGTCAAAATGAATTTTCTTTCAGTTAAGGTCCTGCTTGAACAAGGTTGGGCCTGTACTCATTGGAGTTTAGAAGAATGAGAGGTGATCTTATATAAGATTCTGAGGGGGCTAAGAGGGTGTTTCCCTTTGTGAGGGAATCCAAATGTGGAGATGCCGGTGTTGGACTGGGGTGGGCACAGTAAGAAGTCTTACAACACCAGGTTAAAGTCCAACAGGTTTATTTGGAACCCACGGAGAGGGATCTTACCAGAATTTGATAAAGTGTAAATTCCAGTGAGAAAAATGGAGTGAATCCCACCGTCAGCTCCAGTGTAATTTCTGACCAATTCTTGAGCCTCATTGGCAAAAGTTTTCATGTCCACAAGAATCACGCTACGCCCTGAACAGCCTCCCTCTGATTCACCTGCTCAACACTTAATCGTGCCAATCACCGGGGAGCTGCATATAAATGGCTCCCCAGCACTTGTTCCACAGCGACTATAGGGGATGGCAGCCAGAAAGCCCGCACTGCATTGTTCAGAGGGAGCCCTGACCAGACTTTCCGATGGAGTGGAGCAGAGGCGGGATGCACTCTACGCCCCTCTCCAGGAGAAGGCACCCGCCAAGGTCATCACCCTTGGCGGGATGCAGTGGCAGCCCCGGTGAGTGCAAGCTCATGGCGGATGTGCCGCAAGCTCATGCAGCAGTGCCGCAAGAAGATGAATGATCTTCTGCACTCAGCCAGGGTTAATGAGCCTCATGCAGCCTGTTTCTGGACCCCATCGCACACTCCTCCTATCTCCACCTTCATCTCTCACCCAATAACTTCGGCCTTTGCCAATACCTGTAAAAAGGCCCTCTTCCCCCTTCCCCGAATCACTATGTTCCCCCTACTTGCTGCTATGCTCCTCACACTCCAGCTCCTCACACTCCAACTCCCACTCAGGACCCACGCCTGCCACACCTCATCACCATCTTAAATGTCAACGCTGCCGCCTACACTCTTCCTCTCTGTGTCATTACACGACAAGCTCAACCACAACAAGTGTGAGCAAACACGCCCAGCCGGAGTAATGCCGGAGCTCAGAACCGTACGCCATTTGAGGAGAGAGCTCTTGAGCTGGCCAGGGAGGAGGAAGAGTGTGTCTGCGCTGGTGGTGAAGTGGGGGCAGCAGATAAACATGTGAATCCTCAAGATGTGGTGTCATTCCTCAATTCTCAAGTGAGTAATTAATGTTTGATTTGATTTGATTTATTATTGTCACATATATTGGCATACAGTGAAAAGTATTGCTTCTTGCGCGCTATACAGACAAAGCATACCGTTCATAGAGAAGGAGAGGAGAGAGTGCACGATGTTACAGTCATAGCTAGGGTGTTGAGAAAGATCAACTTAATGCGAAGTAGCTCCATTCAAAAGTCTGACAGCAGCAGTGAAGAAGCTGTTCTTGAGTCAGTTGGTCTGTGATCTTAGACTTTTGTATCTTTTTCCCGACGGAAGAAGGTGGAAGAGAGAATGTCTGGGGTGCGTGGGGTCCTTGAGTATGCTGGCTGCTTTTCCAAGGTGGTGGCAAGTGTAGACAGAGTCAATGGGTGGGAGGCTGGTTTGAGTGATGGTCTGGGCTTCATTCATGACCCTTTATAATTTCTTGTGGTCTTGGATAGAGCAGGAGCCACACCAAGCCGTGATACAACCAGAAAGAATGCTTTCTGTGGTGCATCTGTTGTTCCCTCCTTTACCCCATGTAATGCACTAATGCAATCTCCCTTCTCTCACAGGCAAAGCAGTAGAGCAGGCTGGACCATCCTTGTGCCCTCTGACCCACCAGACTCAAGCGGTTCCAAGGGAGACTTCTCAGACCCCACAGCTGAAGAGGGGTCACAGCTGTCACCAGCATCAGTGCAGATACTCACACCTCAGTGGGATCACAAAGTAGACCGACTTCCGGGTTACTCATTGGTGAGCACCTCACAGCTCAGATCCACAGCAGATGGGGGCAGTAATGTCCGAGGGAACTGGTACTCGGAGGGATGTCGGAGGCCAGGACTCTGCTGGCCCCCTGACTGATGATTTGCCCTTGAGTCCAGGTGTACCAGAGCTGCTGGAGCTGCAAAGGCAGAGTCACGAGCATCAGGAGGGGATGACAGCATTCCTCCTCGGACTGCAAGGCCCACCGGGGGAGTCCCATCACCTCCTATCTGAGGTGATGGTGCCATCACTCCAGTGGACCTCGGCCAATAGGCTGACGTCTGCAGTGCAGATCTTGGTGCAGGACATGCACTCCATGGCAGAAGATGTCCGCACTGTGGCTCAGCTCATGATCTCCATGTCTGTGGGCTTCAACTGCATGGTGCAGGCGCTGGTGGGAATCCACGAGTGTCTGCACCAGAGGACGGTGGGGCTTCTGGACCTCACTCCAGTTGCCCCTCTATCCTATAGAGGACCACTGGGCCCATCGGGCACCCAAAAAAATGAAGATCATCTGGTGCACATCCTGGGGCCTTCCACCCAGGAGACCCTGGGGGTGTCCAGCCTATCTGAGTCCCCCCTTCCTACGAGCGACACACCTCCAGCCCCACTCACCTATGAGAGCAGCACTGCAATACCCCGTGCTGCCTGAGAGCAGGCCAGGGCCCTCGTGGTGCAGGACCCCCAGAGGATGCCTGCCAAGGTCATCTCAGGCAACAGGGCATGGAAGTCAGCAGGCCGCCTAACCTCAGCTGCGGATCCTGGGGAAGCACGTAGAAGTATTTACCTTGCTAATCTCCCTGACACTAGTGGGCAATTTAGCATGGCCAATCCACCTAACCTGCATGTCTTTCAGACTGTGGGAGGAAACCGGAGCACCCGGAGGAAACCCATGCAGACACGGGGAGAACATGCAGACTTCGCAGAGACAGCTACCCGAGGCCTGAATTGAACCCTGGTCCCTGGCGCTGTGAGGAAGCAGTGCTAACCACTGTGCCACCGTGCCAGTGCTAACCACTGTGTAGCCTGAGCGCTTACCTCTGATATCCCCCATGGAGGTGATGGGGCTAGGGTCAAGTTTACCTGTTTATCTGTTGTAAATGTCACTGACGTGATGACACGCCAGCGCCAGCTGAATATTTGTTGTGGGCCTAATATCCAGTGTGAGAGCTCGCTAATGATATGCTGATACAGTCAAGTTAAGTTCGTGCCCTTCCTCAGCGTGTTCCACATCACTCTGCCAGCGGGCTTAACTCAAAATCGGAAAACACAATCTCGCCAGCGAGAATCACGCTTTTACAAACTCTCTGCATTTGAAGCTCGCGCTGCCATTCCCATGGACGGCGAACACGGGCTAAAGATCTCACCTAGAACTCGGGGAGGCTTCGTTTCAAAATAGGGGCTCGCCCATTGGAGACGGAGATGAGGAGGAATTTCTTCTCTCAAATGGTGTTTGGAATTCTCTTCTCCAGAGAGCGATGGAGACAAAATCATTTATTGAAGGCTGAGTTAGACAGTTCTCTGATTGCAAGGATGTCAAGCATTGTGGAGAAAGGGGGCAGGTGGGAAAGTGGATCTAAGGCCTCAATCAACTCAGCCATGATCTTATTGAATGGCGGAACATACCTGAGGGGCTGAATGGCCTACACATGCTCCTATTTCTTATGATTTTATGTTCTTATTGATCGATGATAAATAGGAATGTTTATAGACAGGATTTTATTTTTACTCTACACAATGACTATACTCTTGCTCGAAATAGAGGCTGTTAAAATCCTCTGGATGCGATCCCAGCAATTATATTCGGGTTGCACCCACCAGGGGCCGCTGCTGTTGATTAGCACTGTGGTCAGGCCCATCATTCACATAAACATGGTGGGCCCCGCTGAGGGGAATTCCTGGATCACATTCGAGACCACAATCACAAGCGTTGAAAATCTATTGCTAATCTGCCAAATTTCATAACACGTAAACTTTGGCAAATCACTCGCATTTTCTTTCTTGCAGAGAATTATGTTGTCAGCTTGCAGTCAGACACTGGCACCCACAGGTATCCTAGAATCCCTACAGTGCAGAAGGAGGCTATTCAGCCCATCGAGCCTGCACCGACAACAATCCCACCCAGGCCCTATCCCCATAACCCCACATATTTACCCCACTAATCCCCCTGACGCTGAGAAGCAATTTAGTACGGTCAATCAACCTAACCCGCACATTTTTTGGACTGTGGGAGGAAACTGGAGCACCCAGAAGAAACCCACGCAGACACGGGGAGAACGTGCAAACTCCACACAGACAGTGACCCGAAGCCGGGAATCGAACCCGGGTCCCTGGCGCTGTGAGGCAGCAGTGCTAACCACTGTGCCACCGTGCCGCCCAGGTATTCTGATCCCCTTGCCCAGGGAGCTTATTTAGAAAGATGAGGGGAAGTTATTAAAGTACTTGATAAGGTCGATTCAAATAAAATCAAATTTATTTGATTTTGTTTTAAATTTGCACATTGATCCATTTTATCTGAAGTTTGATGTGATTTAATTGTGGACAAAATACTGGCACTCCATAAAATATTTCAGGATTGCCCAACCATGTAGTCAGGTGCGAACTTTCACTTTGCATCGAGTTTACAGATTTTATATAACAGTAGTCTGCAAATACACCTAACAAAAAGGAACCGAATGAACCTAGTTGCTCAATAATATATGTATTGATACAGGATAATGTACACATTTTATTAAATGAACATTACATCAAAGTCATGCTTGGATCACGGTTGAGTTTAAATACTGAGATGCTGCTTTTCAAACTCCGAGGGGATGAACAGCTTGTGGCTGACAGCTCTACAACTGTTACAAAGCTCACCAGTGACCTATCGTGGCAGAAACGATGTGCTGTGCCAACATTTTTACTGTCAGCCCGTGATGTAACACATTGCAGCTCCATTCCTGCTGTGTTAGCTGCACATCCAAGAGTTGCAACAGGAGATTCTACAAGTAGTCACAATTGTTTCTCATTCTGGGCACTACAATTGAGGAAGGATGTAAAACCTTATCAAGGGTGCAGAAAAGGTTGACACGAATGATCCCAGGGGTGAGGGACTTCAACCACATAGGTGGATAGGAGGTACTGAGGTTGTTCTCCTTAGAGAAGAGAAGCTAGGGAGAAACTGGTTCCATTGGCAGAAGGGTTGTGAAGGGGCGACATGGTGGCACAGTGGTTAGCATTGCTGGCTCACAGCGCCAGGGACCTGGGTTCAATTCCCGGCTTGGGTGACTGTGCGGAGTTTGCACATTCTCTCTGCGTGGGCTTCCTCCGGGTGCTCCGGTTTCCTCCCACAGTCCGAAAGATGTGCTGGTTAGGTGCATTGGTCATACTAAATTCTCCCTCAGTGTGCCCGAACAGGCGCCGGAGTGTGGCGACTGGGGGATTTTCACAGTAACTTCATTGCAGTGTTAATATAAGCCTACTTGTGACATTAATAAATACAAAAAAAGGTTGAAGGGAGATTTGATTAAGATGTTTGCAATCATGAGGGATCTGACAAGAGCAGCTAGGGAGAAACTGGTTCCATTGGCAGAAGGGCTTTGCTGCAGACACTGATTTCAGGTGAATGTCAATGGAATTAAAGTCGATGTGGAAAGGCTTTTTTTCTGAATGAATGGCTTGAACCTTCAATTCAGTGTCTAAGACTGGTAGGAGACAGATTCACAGTAAGAAGTCTCACAACACCAGGTTAAAGTCCAACAGGTTTATTTGGTAGCAAATACCATAAGCTTTCGGAGCACTGCTCCTTCGTCAGATGGAGTAGAAATGTGCTCTCAAACAGTGCACAGACACAGAAATCAAGTTACAGAATACTAATTAGAATGCGAATCTCTACAGCCAGCCAGGTCTTAAAGGTACAGACAATGTTGTAGAGATTCGCATTCTAATTAGTATTCTGTAACTTGATTTCTGTGTCTGTGCACTGTTTGAGAGCACATTTCCACTCCATCTGATGAAGGAGCAGCGCTCCGAAAGCTTATGGTATTTGCTACCAAATAAACCTGTTGGACTTTAACCTGGTGTTGTGAGACTTCTTACTGTGTTTACCCCAGTCCAACGCCGGCATCTCCACATCGAGACAGATTCAATCAGGGCTTCAGAAATGGTGGTGGATAATTGTAGAAAAAAAACAAATGCAGGGCTACAGGGAGAGGGCGGGAGAGTGAAACCAGCTGAGCTGTTCTTGTAGAGTGCTGGCATAGACATAATGGGCCAAATGGCCTCCATGTGTGTTGTAGCTATACAATGATTCTGTGGTAGATAAAAATGAGAGAAGTAACTCCATCTATCTTTGCCCCTTAGTGTCCTGAGATGTGTAGGTGAGAGGGACTAGTGGATAAAATATGTAGGGATATGAGGGTAGGGCCTGGGTGGGATTGTTGGTTGGTGCAGACTCGATGGGCCAAATGGCCTCTTTCTGCACTGTAGGATTTCTATGATCTATCCATGATCTTGGCTTATCATTGAATTGACTCTTGAATGAAGTTTTGTTTTACTTCATCCATGGGACTGGGTGTTAGTGAGAAGGCTGGTATTTACTGCTCATCCCTAATTGCCCTCTCGAAGGTGATGTTGGATGCATACATTTCTGTGCTATTCCTCTCTCACTCACTACCTGTCAATTGGCCAATTAAGCCCTTTAAGCAGGCAATTAATTTCCACTTAAGGATCAGCACTGGGATTTAACCAGTGGCAGGAGAGGCCCTCACTCACCGAGTGCCTTACACATGCTGCTGGTGGACACAGAGGGTATCCCTCCTCAGCAGGCCCATTGAGTCCATTGGCAGCTCTCCCCAGTTGCCCTCCTCCGTCATGGCCTCTCAAACAGCAACCCCCCCCACCCCCCTGGGGCCTGCCAGCTTGACACACCCACCAAGAGCTCCAAAACACCTCCCCAAATCCCAATCCAGCACCGCACATCTCTGTCCTGAAGTTCTGGGGTGCTGCTGGCCTCTGTTTGGCCAGTATCTCCATGAGAAGCAACTTCCAGTCTTGGGGGGATGGATATCCCATCTCATTCCTACTAGCTATAAGGCAAACTCTGACCCCATCTGCCCCCACACTGACATTTTAGCTGGTAGGGTTTGGAGTGGAGGGGTGGTGTGTGTGTGGGGGGGGGGGGGGGGGGGGGGGGTTGATAAGGGAAAAAAAAAATAGAATCTGGCACCTATTATAATTCCACCCATTGTGTGATGTTCTGGTCTCCTTAAGATGGGGCTCTGTTCTCTGGAGAAGAGAAGACCAAAGGAATCTTTAAAGTTGTGATGGTGTTTGATTAGGTGCATGAGGAGTAACTGTTTCCATCTGAAGGTGCATCCAGAGTAAGGAGATGCAAATATGTGATGGCCACAAACAACTTAAATGGAGTTTGGGAAAAGTTTATGGACCATAAGACATAGGAGCGGAAGTAAGGCCATTCGGCCCATCGAGTCCACTCCACCATTCAATCATGGTTGATTTCAACTCCATTTACCCGCTCTCTCCCCATAGCCCTTAATTCCTCGAGAAATCAAGAATTTATCAATTTCTGTCTTGAAGACGCTCAACGTCTCGGCCTCCACAGCCCTCTGTGGCAATGAATTCCACAGACCCACCACTCTCTGGCTGAAGAAATTTCTCCTCATCTCTGTTCTAAAGTGACTCCCTTTTATTCTAAGGCTGTGCCCCCGCGTCCTAGTCTCCCCTGTTAATGGAAACAACTTCCCTACGTCCATCCTATCTAAGCCGTTCATTATCTTGTAAGTTTCTATCAGATCTCCCCTCAACCTCCTAAACTCCAATGAATATAATCCCACGATCCTCAGACGTTCATCGTATGTCAGGCCTACCATTCCTGGGATCATCCGTGTGAATCTCCGCTGGACCCGCTCCAGTGCCAGTATGTCCTTCCTGAGGTGTGGGGCCCAAAATTGCTCACAGTACTCCAAATGGGGCCTAACCAGTGCTTTATGGAGACTGTGGGTGGGATTTTATAGCCTTGCTCGTCCCGAGACCATAAAATTCCACCCAAGGTCAACAGAGCTTTCCATGGTCTGCCCCTCGCTGGCTCCGATTCCCATGGTGGGCGGAATGGTAAAATTCCCGGCCTGGAGGCCTCGCTGCTACATTGAAGCCAGTAGCATTGACACTTTGAGAGGAGGTTTGATGTCTCCACATGAGGAAATGAGAGTAGCGAGATATGGGATCAGGAGGGGAGGAGGTTTGGCTGGATTCTGAAGCCATGATGTGGAGATGCCGGCGTTGGACTGGGGTAAACACAGTAAGAAGTTTAACAACACCAGGTTAAAGTCCAACAGGTTTATTTGGTAGCAAAAGCCACAAGCTTTTGGAGCCTTAAGCTCCTTCTTCAGGTGAGAAAGGTTCACCTGACCTGACCTCACCTGAAGAAGGAGCTTAAGGCTCAGAAAGCTTGTGGCTTTTGTTACCAAATAAACCTGTTGGACTTTAACCTGGTGTTGTTAAACTTCTTACTGGATTCTGAAGACCAGTTTTTGTTTGGATTTGATTTATTATTGTCACGTGTATTGGGATACAGTGAAAAGTATTGTTTCTTGCGCGCGATACAGACAAAGTATACTGTTCATAGAGTACATGGGGAGAAGGAAAGGCGAGGTTGCAGAATAGTGTTATAGGAATAGCTAGGGTGCACAGAAAGATCAGCTTAACATGAGGTAGGTCCATTCACAGCTCTGATGACAACAGGGAAGAAGCTGTTCTGGAGTCCAATGGCCTGTCTGTCTGCTGTAATTCTCTGTTACACTCAAAAGCCAATTTAACCATTGATTATTCAGCATATCGCTGCCAATATGCAGCAATCTGCTCCCCCAATCACACCCAAATAAGGGGAGTAACAAAGAAGGACAGTTTAATGAACAAAAGGGAAAGAACCTTCTCTTCATTCAGCTTCACCTCTCTCAGCGCCCGACTCCCTTCTGTCCGGAGAGAACGCTCACTCATGGGGTCACAACTTGAACAACCAACCGAATAACGAAAAATATGAAAAAGGACTCTGATAAAAAGTCGAGTTAATTCAGAGTTCCAGGCTGGGATTTTAGCTCCCTCTGTTGGCTGAAACCAGGCAGTGCAAGAATTTAAATTGAAGATCTTGTACCCTGCAATTATAGAATCCCTACAGTGCAGCTGAGGCCATTTGGCCCATCGCGTCTGCACCGACAACAATCCCATCTAGGCCTTATCTCCGTAACCCCACATATTTACCCCACTAATCCCTCTAACCTATGCATTCCGGGACAATTTAGCATGGCCAAAGTACCTAACCTGCACATCTTTGGACTGTGGGAGGAAACCGGAGCATCCGGAGGAAACCCACACACACAGGGGGAGAACGTGCAAATTCCACACAGTGACCCAAGCTAGGAATCAAACCCAGGTCCCTGGAGCTATGAGGCAGCAGTGCTAACCACTGTGTCACTGTGCCACCCGTACAGAGCATCCCACCAGGCCCTATCCCCATAGCCCCACGTATTTATTCCAATAATCCCCTTAACCTACACATCTTCAGACACAAAGGAACAATTTAGCATAGCCAATCCATCTAACCTGCACATCATTGAAGTGTGGGAGGAAACTGGAGCACTTGAAGGAAACCCACGCAGACACAGGGAGAATGTGCAAACTCCGCACAGTCACCTGAGGCCAGAATTGAACCTGGGTTCCTGGCCCTGAGCAGTGCTAACCACTGTGCCACCGTGCTGCCTTTATCTTTAGATTATCTTATGGCTCAATGGCAGAGGTGTTCCCCTGATTTAGCAACATTTAATTAGTCTAATTGAGGTTAAATTTTGTAGATTGGATCCCTAAAACAATATGAGTTATAAAATAACTTACGAAGCGAGGAGCAGCAGGAATATTTCACCAGAATCCATGAAAAGTGGTTTGAGCTGCAAATGTACTCCCATTGCCTCCCTGGCTCTGTATTCTGGAAAGCCCCCTTCCTTACACCCGATCCTCTGCTGCTGACTAATGAGACGCCAATGGAAACTAAGATCAGGATGTTGATTCAATTCACTCACCCTGAAACCAGAAAATCCCGCCTGAGGTCAGCGGACCTTTCCATAGTCCGCCCCTCACTCACTCCGATTTCCGTGGCGGGCCGAACGGCAGAATTCCAGCCAATGTTTCTCCTATTCACCACTGCCAAAGAGGACAGTTTCTCTCACAGCCTCTACACTCTCTCCCTCCTCTTTTCTCTATTGCTGCAATTTCTGAATTATTTGTTGCCCTTCTCCATTTCTTCCCTCTCACCCCCAAGTCTGTTTTCATTCTACTTTCTGCACCATCTCCAATACAACATCTCTCCCTCCCTCTCTGTCCCCTCTTCCTTCCTCTTTGCCCCCTCTCTCCTTCCCTCTCTGCTTCCCTCTCTCCCTCCCCCCCTCTCTTCCTCCCCCCCCTCCCCCCTCTCTTCCTCCCCCCCTCTCCCTTCCCCCTCTCTCCCTCCCCCCTCTCACACTCCCCCCCTCTCATAGCCTCTCTGTCGCTCCGCATCTTTCTTTCCTCCTCTCCCTCCTTGTATCCCCTCCTCTTTCCCGTCCACCCCTCTCACAACCTCTCTGTCCCTCCCCCTCTCCCCCCTCTCGTCCCTCTCTCTCCCCCCATCTATTCCCTCCTCTCTTTCCCCTCTCCCCGTCCCATCTCTTCCCTTTTCCTCCTCCCACTTTCTTTTGATCTCTCCCTTTCCCACTCTCCATCCTTTCCCCATCTCTCTCTCTCTCACACTGTCTCCCTTTCTCTTCCCCCTCTCTTCCCCATCTCCCCCCTCTCTCTTCCTCTCTCTCCCTTCTCCTCTCTTCTCCCCTTCTCTTTCCCCCCTGAGTGTCTGCCTCTTCTCTCAATCTCAGCAGGGCCTTTTGAACAGTGCTGGACTCAAGCAGATGTCATTTTCACGGATTCAGAGACTTTATCCCACAGTGTGGGAGTTACAAATCTTTAGAGGATTTATAAAATGCTCGTGAAGGGTGAATAAAGTCTGTAAAATGATCAAGCTATCAAAATAATTAAGTGGCCAGCCTTTAAAAATTGAAAATAAAAACTGCCTGCCTGTGTCCGGGGGAGTTGAAAAGAATCACTTCCAGCAATTTCAATGGGCAGGATTTGAAAGCCCCCTGCTGGGCATTTTTTGAATGGTGGGGGTTATGGAATGGAAAGTTTGATGGGTGGGTAGCCCACTGCTTTCCTGCCTCAACCAGACCCCCAGAATGAATTGGTGAGCAAGGCATTCACTATCCTGCCTATTCAAGCCCATTAATGGCTGTTTAAGAACCTCAGTCTACTCCACTGTCATAATATGCTGGGCAGTGGCGGTGGGTGCGATTGGGAATGCTGTTTTTCACCAAAGTTGGTGAAATGGCAGGAACGGAGTGGAATGCCCTATGCACATTGCGGCCACCCCGCTTAAGCTTGTAAGCCCACACTTTATGCCTCTCTGTGTGGCACCACAGGTGGAGAAGGTGGTGAAGAAGGCATATGGTATGCTTGCCTTTATAGGACGGGGTATAGAGTATAAAAGCTGGAGTCTGATGTTGCAGCTGTATAGAACGTTGGTTAGGCCACATTTGGAGTACTGCGTCCAGATCTGGTCGCCGCACTACCAGAAGGACGTGGAGGCGTTGGAGAGAGTACAGAGAAGGTTTACCAGGATGTTGCCTGGTATGGAGGGTCTTAGCTATGAGGAGAGATTGGGTAAACTGGGGTTGTTCTCCCTGGAAAGACGGAGAATGAGGGGAGATCTAATAGAGGTGTACAAGATTATGAAGGGGATAGATAGGGTGAACGGTGGGAAGCTTTTTCCCAGATCAGAAGTGACGATCACGAGGGGTCACGGGCTCAAGGTGAGAGGGGCGAGGTATTACTCAGATATTAGAGGGATATTTTTTACACAGAGGGTGGTGGGGGCCTGGAATGCGCTGCCAAGTAAGGTGGTGGAGGCAGGCACGCTGACATCATTTGAGACTTACCTGGATAGTCACATGAGCAGCCTGGGAATGGAGGGATACAAACGATTGGTCTAGTTAGACCAAGGAGCGACACATGCTTGGAGGGCCAAAGGGCCTGTTTCCTGTGCTGTACTGTTCTTTGTTCTTTGTGGCCTCCAAAATCAGCACCTCTCTAGGGTTCACGATTTCTCCCCACCCAAAAGCTTTGGGTCTGACCACCATTGATCCCCTTGGCAAGACTGCTTGCAGTTCTAGCAGTGCCCACAACTGAATCCTGATGTTGCTGGGACTGCAAGAGCTATTGGCTCATGAGTTGGTACTAAGTTGGCATTGGAGCCTTAAGTGGCCACTGAGGCGAGTGGGGCACAGGTTATAAATTGTCAGTAAGCTGGCATAGGAGCTGTAAGCGGCCAGTGGGGTTGGTGGGAGACATGGGTTGGCATGCATGGACATGAAGGGGTGTGGTGAGATTTTACAGCCTCTCTCACTACCAGCTGGAACAAACATCTTGCTTTCTGCGGAAGTTTTCCCGAGGTGGAGGGTGTGGTGAACTTCTCAGCTTGATTCACCCACCCTCATGAGCTTAAGTCCAGGCTGGTGTGTGTAATGGCTGTACTAGTTAAAACACGCACACATTCCTCTCAAATTCAGCACTG
Source organism: Mustelus asterias (assembly GCF_964213995.1). Classification (NCBI taxonomy): domain Eukaryota; kingdom Metazoa; phylum Chordata; class Chondrichthyes; order Carcharhiniformes; family Triakidae; genus Mustelus; species Mustelus asterias. The sequence goes on from NC_135808.1 coordinate 116,013,846, forward strand.
GGCTTTGCGCGCCCATTATGAATGCATAAGTGTAATGGATCTTTGAATGCGACTATATTATTCTGCAGTCTCCGGGAAGTCACTAAAGTTGCTCATGTACTGCCATACACCGGAGCGGGAGTTTAAATATAGAAATCATATTTGACATATTTTCCACATTAATCATTTTGCACTTGACGAAGCCTGTTCTTAAAAACATCACAAGGGAAAAGGATAGAAGTAACTTTAACTCATAAAGAAATCCAATAGGTTGAAGCTTGCGGTCTTTAATTGTGCCTCTTATATATGACACATTTTGTCAATGGGCGAAGTTTTAGTCTGCAAATATGTTTTCCTATCAGGCACAGGCTAATTGTATCCCTCGAACACCCAAACGTTGCACTGCATCAAACCCCGCAACCCTATTGGTCCAAGAGGCTTCATTCAATTTTGTTTCAATTCACAGAATTCTAACAGAGCTTTGATAAATGATCATGAACCCAACAATGTCGTTCTATACTGATAGCGACATTATGACTGAATGCTATTGTAAGCACAAGTGACTTTCCTTTCAGCTTTCTATAACTGAATTGTAAAAGAATTTAAACAATTGACTGCAGCAGCTGTGCCTGAATAATCCCTGCTTCCTTTCAACATGTCCGGAGAAATGAAACAACGCAAGAGACTGGAACTCACCAGTCACTGTGAGGCTCAAATTGCACGCTGTGTCTACCGGCTGGGAGGGATGATGCAAGTGGGAGATGCCAAACAGCAGTTGCTTGAACAGATCACGGTGGGGATTACGTGGTCATGATAACATTGAAGCTGGCAAGGTTTGCTAGCAATAGTCCTCTGACAGCGTGTACATGTGCAGTTAGATGCGGAAATTCAAAAGTTGCGGGCAAGGTCCACCCAAATCCACCTTAAATCTACAGGTTACTGTTGGCCACTGCATGCTGGCTCCAGATTGTAATAATCAATCCAGATTGATTCCCCTATTTCTAACCCCCTCAGGCCCACTGAATTCTCTCAAATGATCACACTGCTCTTCAGCACTAGTGATCATCTCTGGGGTCATGATTGGAAAATGCAACTCAATACAACTATGCAAGGGTAGCAATGGGATCTCTCTAGGTATGTGTCCCACTTTGGCATAGTCAAATATCTTGACCCTGACATTCAAGTTGAACAACTAATGTAAAAGTTTGCTGAATAGCCAACTGGGTCCACAGGGATCCAATGATGCTGCCAAATTAGGGATCTTTTTATAGGAAAACAAACTTTCTTTAATAACACAGTTTAACTATAACTCTAACAAATGAAGCAACTTAACTACTAACAGTTGAACAATATTTAAAAATGAAAATGAAACAACTTTGATTCTAACTTCTCACTGTTTCAGTTCCAAATAAACAACATTCCACTTACAGACTTAAAAACCACTTTAAATATAGTTAACAACCATAAATATACTTGCTATAATAACTGTAAATCCTAACAATACCCATAATCACTAAGGCAACATCTTGGATGTTTGCCTTCTCACAGAGGCCACATTCTGGTGACTGGTGCCAGTTCATAGGGGGCAGGGATATCTACCAGGACTCCACAGGAAGAAGATTTACATGCATTTTATTGGCCCTAGGCTATTTGTAGAATCTATGCTTTATACATATAGGAAATTACAGCAGAAAAATGCAGCTAATTGACTGACCATAATATACACTTCATGCACATGGGGAAAACTTTAACTCACTGGGTGAGAAACCCACAAGATTAGGTCAGGTGCTGGTTTTCCATCTAACCAATATAATTTCCCATTGATGTCAATGGAGGAAAATGAGATGTAAAACCAATGATGCAACTCATCCTTCAAGCTTCCTGGCAGGTTATTCAGCTCAAATTGTCTGCTATTCTCTCATGCTTATTCAAGCTATGAAGAGAGGTTGGATAGGCTTGCATTGTTTTTGCTGGAGCAGAGAGGGGTGACCTGATTGAGGTGTACAAGATTATGAGGGGAATGGGACAGAATGGATAACATAGAACATAGAAAGTCACAGCACAAACAGGCCCTTCGGCCCACAAGTTGCGCCGATCACATCTCCACCTCTAGGCCTATCTATAGCCCTCAATCCCATTAAATCCCATGTACTCATCCAGAAGTCTCTTAAAAGACCCCAACGAGTTTGCCTCCACCACCACCGACGTCAGCCGATTCCACTCACCCACCACCCTCTGAGTGAAAAACTTACCCCTGACATCCCCCCTGTACCTACCCCCCAGCACCTTAAACCTGTGTCCTCTCGTAGCAACCATTTCAGCCCTTGGAAATAGCCTCTGAGAGTCCACCCTATCCAGACCCCTCAACATCTTGTAAACCTCTATCAGGTCACCTCTCATCCTTCGTCTCTCCAGGGAGAAGAGACCAAGCTCCCTCAACCTATCCTCATAAGGCATGCCCCCCAATCCAGGCAACATCCTTGTAAATCTCCTCTGCACCCTTTCAATGGCTTCAACATCTTTCCTGTAATGAGGTGACCAGAACTGCGCGCAGTACTCCAAGTGGGGTCTAACCAGGGTCCTATAAAGCTGCAGCATTATCTCCCGACTCCTAAACTCAATCCCTCGATTAATGAAGGCTAGTACGCCATACGCCTTCTTGACCGCATCCTCCACCTGCGAGGCCGATTTAAGAGTCCTATGGACCCGGACCCCAAGGTCCTTCTGATCCTCTACACTGCTAAGAATGGTACCCTTCATTTTATACTGCTGCTCCATCCCATTGGATCTGCCAAAATGGATCACTACACACTTATCCGGGTTGAAGTCCATCTGCCACTTCTCCGCCCAGTCTTGCATTCTATCTATGTCTCGCTGCAACTTCTGACATCCCTCCAAACTATCCACAACACCACCTACCTTGGTGTCGTCAGCAAACTTACCAACCCATCCCTCCACTTCCTCATCCAGGTCATTTATGAAAATGACAAACAGCAAGGGTCCCAGAACAGATCCCTGGGGCACTCCACTGGTCACTGACCTCCATGCAGAGAAAGACCCCTCCACAGCCACTCTCTGCCTTCTGCAGGCAAGCCAGTTCTGGATCCACAAGGCAACAGCCCCTTGGATCCCATGCCCTCTCACTTTCTCAAGAAGTCTTGCATGGGGGACCTTATCGAACGCTTTGCTGAAGTCCATATAGACCACATCCACCGCTCTTCCTTCGTCAATGTGCTTGGTCACATTTTCAAAGAACTCAACCAGGCTCGTAAGGCACGACCTGCCCCTGACAAAGCCGTGCTGACTACTTTTGATCATACTAAACTTCTCTAGATGATCATAAATCCTGTCTCTCAGGATCCTCTCCATCAACTTACCAACCACTGAGGTTAGACTCACCGGTCGGTAATTTCCCGGGCTGTCCCTGTTCCCTTTCTTGAATATAGGGACCACATCCGCAATCCTCCAATCCTCCGGAACCTCTCCCGTCTCCATCGACGATGCAAAGATCATCGCCAAAGGCTCCGCAATCTCCTCCCTCGCCTCCCACAGTAACCTGGGGTACATCCCATCCGGTCCCGGCGACTTACCAACCTTGATGCCATTCAATAGTTCCAACACATCCTCTTTCTTTATGTCCACATGCTCGATCCTTTCTGTCCTCCGCAATCCAGCAGTACAACCACCCAGATCCCTTTCCACCGTGAATACCGAGGTAAAGTATTCATTAAGCACCTCCGCCATTTCTAACGGTTCCGCACAAACTTTTCCCCCTTCACCTTTTAAGGGTCCTATGCCTTCACATCTCATCCTTTTACTCTTGACATATTTGTAGAAAGCCTTGGGATTCTCCTTAATCTTACCCGCCAAGGTCTTCTCATGACCCCTTCTCGCTCTCCTAATTTCCTTCTTAAGCTCCTTCCTACATCGCATATACTCCTCTAAATCCTTAACACCTCCTAGCTCTCTGAACCTTCTGTACGCCTCTCTTTTCTTATTTACCAGGTTCATCACAACCTTCGTGCACCACGGTTCCCGTACCCTACCAACACCCCCCTGTCTCATCGGAACGTTGTCATGCAGAGCTCCAGACAAACATTCCTTGAAAATCCTCCACTTTCCTTCGGTACTTTTCCCCAAGAATGCCTCCTTCCAATTTACCCGTCTAATTTCCTCCCTGATGACACTGTATTTCCCTTTACTCCAGAGAAACACTTTCCTAGCCTGCCTGACCCTATCTCTTTCCAATGCTATCGTGAAGGAGATAGAATTATGATCGCTATCCCCAAGATGTTCACCCACCGAGAGATCCTCCACCTGTCCAGGTTCATTAGCCAGCACCAGATCAAGAACAGCCTCTCCTCTAGTAGGCTTATCCACATACTGTGTCAGGAAACTCTCCTGGACACACCTAACAAACTCCTCTCCATCCAAACCCCTAGCCCTAGGGATATTCCAATCTATGTTTGGGAAATTAAAATCTCCCATCACGACAACTCTGTTATTCCTACATCTCTCCAGGATCTGTTTCCCCATCTGCTCCTCAACATCTCTGTTACTATTGGGCGGCCTATAGAAAACACCCAGCAAAGTTACCGACCCCTTCCTATTCCTAACCTCCACCCACAGAGATTCCGTAGTCAGTCCCTCCACGGCGTCCACCTTCTCTACAGCCGTGACACTATCCCTGATCAACAGTGCCACTCCCCCCCCTCTCTTGCCTCCCTCCCTGTCCTTCCTGAAACATCTAAAACCTGGCACCTGAAGCACCCAGTCCTGTCCCTGAGACATCCAAGTCTCCGTAATGGCCACCACATCACAATTCGAAGCAGCAATCCACGCTCCAAGCTCATCCACTTTATTCACTACACTCCTGGCATTAAAATAGACACATCTCAGACCTTCAGCCTGAGCACTTCCCTTCTCCCTCACTCGTCTAACCTCCCTCTTACCCTGTCTACATTCCTTATCTATTTGCGAGCTAACCTCCTCGCTCTCAGTCCCCTCATTTCGATTCCCTCCCCCCAACCTTTCTAGTTTAAAGTCTCACCAGTAGCCTTAGCCAACCTTCCCGCCAGGATATTGGTCCCCCTGGGATTCAAGTGCCACCCGTCTTTTTTAAACAGGTCACACCTGCCCCTAAAGAGGTCCCAATGATCCAAGTACCCAAATCCTTGTCCCTTGCTCCAGTCCCTCAGCCACGCATTAATTCTCCACCGATTCCTGTTCTCACTCTCCCGCGGCACAGGCAGCAATCCCGAGATTACTACCTTTGCATTCCTCTTTCTCAGCTGTCTACCCAACTCCCTATATTCTCTTTTCATGACCCCTTCCCTCTTCCTACCGATGTCAGCAGTACCTATATGCATCACGACCTTGGGCTCCTCTCCCTCCCCCTTCAGGATTTCTGGGACTCGACCAGAGACATCCCGGACCCCTGCACCAGGGAGGCAAACCACCATCCGAGAGTCCCGTCTGTGTCCGCAAAAACGCCTATCTGACCCTCTCACCGTAGAGTCCCCAATTAGCACTACCCTCCTTTCCTTACCCCTTTGCACTACTGGGCCAGGCTCAGCTCCAGAGACACTGCCACCGCTGCTTCCCCCAGGTGGGCTGTCCACCCCAGTAGTACTCAGACAGGAGTACTTATTATTAAGGGGCACATCCACCGGGGTGCTCACCATCACCCGAGCTTTCTCCTTCCTCACTGTTACCCAGTTACCCTCCTCCCGTGGTCTCGGTGTGACCACCTGCCGATAGCTCCTGTCAATGACCTCCTCACTATCCCTAACCCGGCGAAGGTCCTCGAGCTGCAATTCCAGTTCCCTAACATGGTCCCTTAGGAACCGCAGCTCAACACACCCAGCACAGATATGGTCGTCCGGGAGGCTAGGAGCCTCCAGGACCTCCCACATCCTACATTGGGAACAACATACTGGCCTGACAGTCATAATTGCCCTTTTAAACACAGGGAAAAAAGTGAATGAAGATTATTCCTCTCTGTTCCAAATTATTTCTACCAAGGTACCCGGAGAAAAGTAACTTATAAATAAAAATTTTTAAAAATAAGAAACTCACCCCTGCTCGCCCTTTCTGCCTAAGCCCGATGAGCCAAAGCCCCTCAGTTCTCACTCAGCTCCGTCTCACTCCGCTGCCCGCTCCCAACGCTGCCCGCTAGATAGTGGGACCTGCCTTTTAAACCTCCTGTGCACCCAAAAATCCTGTCACCAGTCACAGCTCTGCCTTTCTCCACAGCAACAAGAGGACTAACCTCCCAACTAACTGAAAGGAGCAGCTGTTCCCCTTATTTGAAGGGCCAGTCACGAGGGGCCATAGGTTCAAGGTGAGGGGCAGGAGGTTTGGGGGAGATGTGAGGAAAAACATTTTTTACCCAGAGAGTGGTCATGGTCTGGAATGCGCTGCCTGGGGAAGGTGGTAGAGGCAAGTTACCTCACAACCTTTAAAAAGTACCTGGAAGAGGACCTCGCACATCGTAACATTCAAGGATATGGACCAAGTGCTGGTAAATGGGATTAGAGTCATAGAGGTTTACAGCATGGAAACAGGCCCTTTGGCCCAACTTGTCCATGCTGCCTTTTTTTTTAAACCCTTAAGCTAATCCCAATTGCCCGCATTTGGCCCATATCCCTCTATACCCATCTTATCCATGTAACTATCTAAATGCTTAGATGGGAAGTCAGGTGTTTGTTGGGCAGCACGGTGGCACAGTGGTTAGCACTGCTGCCTCACAGCGCCAGGGGCCCGGGCTCGATTCCTGGCTTGGGTCACTGTGCGGAGTCCGCGTGGGTGTCCTCCGGGTGCTCAGGTCTCCTCCCATTGTCTGAAAGACGAGCTGGTTAGGTGCATTGGCCATGCTAAATTCTCTCTCAGTGTACCCGAACAGACACCAGAGTGTGGTGACTAGGGGATTTTCACAGTAACTTCATTGCGGTGTTAATGTAAGCCTACTTGTGACACTAATAAATAAACTATTGCATGTCAGTGCAGACTCGATGGGCGGAAGGGCCTCTTCACTGTGTGATTCTGTGATTCTACGATTATTGCTTCATTTAGACTGTCCAACTTTACTGGAGACAATTGATAATGAGCTGAAATGATTTTTCTGTTTTAGTAACAAAGCTACAACATAAATCTGTTAATCCTGTGGTTTACCTGAGAATATTTTGTTCCAGGTTCTTGGATTGAAGCTGGTCTTCCTGGTGCTGCTTTCTCATTGCCTCTTGTTCTTGAGGGTAGATGTTGGCTACTCCCTCCAGGAGCCATCTTTCTCGCAAACTCTTTGACTGTTTGGAACAGCACAACATCAGGAATTGTTTTCCATCAACAGTACACATTGTTTTTCATTCTGCCAATGTTTATCAACTTCCTGTCTCATCCTGAGGTCGAGTTTAATGACTAAAATCTCTCTTCTTGGCTGTTAGCCAAGAGAGTGAGGGAACTTTAAACCTCTGGATTTCAGTCCACCTCAGAGTATTGGGTTCAAACTCTGCCCATCGCTGCAAAGATTCTAGGTTTTGGTCAATTTGACCTCCTCTATTGTTGCATAGGTTCGTGACACAGTTGTACAGACCTAATTGATATTAATGGTTGAAGTAAGAAATGAGAAAACCTTATTAGTACTTTCTGCTTGGGGTTAAGGTAGTTTGGGGTAGTTTTCAATTTTGCCACCTGGGCAATAAATCAACAGTGGATTTTCCACTTGTAGAAATTTCTCAATTTCCATATAGGCTGGGCAATCTTCTCTGAAATCAGCCATGATTGAATGGCGGAGCAGACTCGATGGGCAGAGTGGCTTAATTCTGCTCCAATGTCTTATGGTCTCTGCACCACTTTTTTGCACAGATAGCCAAAGCAAAGTTTACCCCCATTGTTGAGACACTGCAGATGGAATGTACTGACGGAGATGGTAGTTTAGGTGCCTGGACATTAGCACCAGATGGCAAAGCCTGGGATTGCCCATTCTCCAGGCAGGCCCAGGTGCCTGCCTGCCTACCTGGGTGCAGAGTCAGCCAGAAACCACCCTGTAGAGAGATTTCCCTACCCCACCACACTGGCGTCCTGGCTGCTGAATCCCTTTCTAAAATAAAGATGTGTAAAAGTTGGAGAGAGGGCACATCCATGTTCTTTTTAGGATCTCTCTCTTACCTACTTACCTTCCTTTCGGTCTGGAAGGTGTCTGATTAGTATTCCCCCGCCCCCCCCCCCCCCCCTACACACTGCCTCCCCCATCCTCTACCAGATTCAAGAGCCTGCTCATCACCCTTACTTGGAAAGACAACCTGTCTCCATGTGTCTAAACGATCCTCTGAAAATCCCAGTGTGAGAGAGTTTGGAAAGGATTTGGGTCCCGACTTGCGTTTTGCCCACCCACCAGCAGGAAAATCCAGTCCATTGTGCAGACCTTTTGTACGCTTTTATTCAAAAACTAAGGCAGGCTACACAAAGTAGATGTTTCACAAGTAGGTTCACAAGTTACTCAATTCTGTGTTTCACATCTTTAACCACACATTATATTCTGTTGGGCGGTTCGCTCAATGCAAGGGGGAGGGGGTGGGTGATCGGGGAAATGGATTGATCCCAACTTCAAAAAGTCATCCAGATCTTGCTGGTCTCAAAACCGAACACTGTTTGTTGGGAGTTGGCACATTTTCCCCAGGGAACGAGAGAGGAAGAGTTGAGATTCAAACTCCTCTGGTGCCAGTGAATGTCTTTGACAATCGGCAGATTTTTAAATGCACAGTGAGCAGTTTCCCGTTCCAGTTACAGAGGGACTGACCTCGTTAGAAAGTGTGGAATGTTTATGATGGAAGTTTTATTCAATCACCTCAAGCACCTTTCCGTTCCAGCCACTAAACTGTGAAAAATATATTTCTGTTCAGTTGATTTCTCTCTGATTTTATTATTGTGGGAGGCACAGTGGCAACAGTGGTTAGCACTGCTGCCTCACAGTTCCAGGGACCCGGGTTCGATTCCTGGCTTGGGTCACTGTCTGTGTGGACTTTGCACGTCGTCTGCATGGGTTTCCTCCAGGTGCTCTGGTTTCTTCCTAGACCAAAGATGTGCCGGTTAGGTGCATTGGCCATGATGAGTTTGAGACTCTTAGTGTCCCAGGATGTGTGGATTAGCGGGGTAAATATGTGGTGTTATGGGGATAGGATGTAGGTGAGATTGTTGTCAGTGCAGACTCGATGGGTCGAATGGTCTCCTTCTGCACTGTAGGGACTTTATGACTTTTGTGCTGCCCCACCCCTTGACATCAACCCCTTTGGGCCTGAGAAACCTCTCAGACTCATTTTACATTTAATACACAGATTCAGATGGACAGCACACTAGTGCACCAAAACATTATATCTGAAAACCCTATCGACATTATATTATTTTGATATTAACTTTGCAAGAGTGGTTTAACTAATTCAGTCATAAATCAAGTACAATGCCAACAGCATAAGTGGGCAATTTTCTACCACAATCTCTGCAAAATGAGTTAAAAGCGAATTTATCTTATGCAATTCTATTGTGAAGGCTTCTATTCGCAATGCTTTTTTGAGTGAAAACCTGCAATTAGAACTTCACACATTTATCCTTTTTGTGAGTCACACCCAACAGAACAACAGAAGCAGCCACAGCTTGCTTCTGTATAGTGGCTTCAACACAGTAAGATTCACAGGAATATTATAAGACAAAACTTGGCCTGGCACTGTGCCACAGAGGGAGATATGAGGGCAGGTGGTCAAAGAGACGAGTTTTATCAGTGCCTTAAGGGAGGAAAGAGAGGTGGAAGTACTTAGAAAGGGAATTCCAGCACTGAGGGCTCAGGCAGCTGAAGGCATGGCTACCAAAGGTGAAGTGAGTAAAATCAGGATAAGTCAAGGCCAGAATCAGACAAATGCAAATATTTTGGAGGACAGTAAGGTGGCACGGTGGCATAGTGATTTGCACTGCTGCCTCACAGCACCAGGAACCGGGTTTAATTCCAGCCTCAGGTAACTGTCTGTGTGAGTTTGCACATTCTCCCTGTGTCGGCATGGATTTCCTCTGGGTGCTCCTGTTTCCTCTCACAGTCCAAAGATGTGCAGGTTAGGTTGATTGGCCATGCTAAGTTGCACCTTAGTGTCAGGGGATTAGCAGGGTAAGTACATGAGGTAATGGGGGATAGGGCCTGGGTGGAATTGTCGTCAGTGCATCTGGATGGGATGAATGACCTCCATCTGCACTATAGGGATTCTATGGACTCTGTGAATACAAAGGGTTACGGACATAGGGAGGGATTTGAAAATAAGGATGAGAACTTTAAAGCCGAGGTATTGCTTGACTAGGAGGCAATGTAGGTCAGCAAGCACAAAGGTGATGGGTGAAGGGGACTTGGTGCAAATGATAATAGAAGCAAACGTTTGGATGACGTCATGTTTGCAAAGGATAGAACATGACAGGTCAGCCAGCAAAGCAGTGGAATAGTTAAAGACTGAAAACAACAAAGGCAAGCATGAAGGCTTTAGCAGGTGAGCTGAGGCAAGGACAGAGCTGCCGACGTTTTTATAAGAATTCATTTATGGGAGGTGGGCTTTGTTGTCTAGGCCTGCGATTATTACCTTTCCATAATTGGTCAGAGGGTATTTAAGAGTCACAACCGTATTGGTTACGGAAGTTGAGCTTAAGTTTTTAAATTTATTTATTACTGTCACAAGCAGGCTTACATTAACACTGCAATGAAGTTACTGTGAAAATCCCCTTGTCGCCACACTCCGGCGCCTGTTTGGGTACACTGCTGGTCTTAGTGATGTGATTGGAAGTCATTGGAGTCAAGTATGAAATCAAGGTCACAAAACATCTGGTTCAGCTTCAGACAGTTGCCAGGGAGATGATGACCAGAAAATTAGGAAATGATGGGGGTTGAGGACAATAGGTCCAATGGTACTATACCTTTAAGTGCTTAAGCTTCAGTTTCTCCTCATCCACTTCAAACCTTTGTCTGGTAATTTTCTCTTGTATTTTCCTCTTGTCCTGTAAGATTAGAGTAGAAAATCAAGTCTCCTGTCTATTTTATTTTGTTTCTCAATATTAATATTAGGTACAACATCATTCTGTGATCAACAGCAAAGTGATGGCACTGGCCACTGTTAGCAACAACACTATCCAAAAGGAACAAATGTGCCGGAATTTTACCGCCCCATCCGCCCGAGGCTCGTAAGATCCCGCCCGAGGCCAACAGAGAATGCCATTCTGTGAGCCTCACCCGCCCCTGATTCTGGGCCGGGCGAGATGGTAAAATTCTGGCCATGATCTCTGTATCATGGACTTCACATATCCTGATGTTAACCTGAATCAAGCACCAAGTCAGGTAGGTAGCAACAGTGATCACATCAAGCAGGGTAAGTGGCCAAACACTTTGAAGTATTCTCAGAGATCGCAAGCTAGGAAATAAAGGCAAAGTACTGTGGATGCTGGAATCTGAAGCCAAAACAGAAAATGCTGGAATGTCTCAGCAAGTCTGACAGCATCTATGGAGAGAGAATAGAGCCAATGTTTCGAGTCTGGATGACCCTTCGCCAGAGCACAAAAAAGGCTTTGATTATCTTCCATTTTTTAAGAAATGAATTTTAAAGGAAGCAAAGACTGGGAGATACACATTAGAAACTGAAATATCAAACAAGAAAAATCTAAAAAAAATCATAGAAACCCTACAGTACAGAAAGAGGCCATTCGGCCCATCGAGTCTGCACCGCAGACCACAATCCCACCCAGGCCCTACCCCCATATTCCGACATATTTACCCACTAATCCCTCTAACCTATGCATTTCAGGACACTAAGAGCAATTTTTAGCATGGCCAATCAACCTAACCCACACATCTTTGGACTGTGGGAGGAAACCGGAGCACCCGGAGGAAACCCACGCAGACACGAGGAGAATGTGCAAACTCCACGCAGACAGTGACCCAAGCCGGAAATTGAACCCAGATCCCTGGAGCTGTGAAGCAGCAGTGCTAACCACTGTGCTACCGTGCCGCCCCAGCAAAAATGAACTTATCATTTTAGAAAAAGTTGACATAGCTAATGATTAGGGTGGCACAGTGGTTAGCACTGCTGCCTCACAGCACCAGGGACCCGGGTTCAATTCCAGCCTTGGGTAACTGTCTGTGTGGAGTTTGCACATTCTCCCCATGTCTGCGTGGGTTTCCTCCGGGTGCTCCGGTTTCCCCTCACACTCCAAAAGATGTGCGGGTTAGGTTGATTGGCCATGTTAAATTGCCCCTTAGTATCAGGGGGACTAGCAGGGTAAATATGTGGGGTTACAGGGATGGGCTTGGGTGGGATTGTGGTCAGTGCAGGCTCAATGGGCCAAATGGCCTCCTTCTGCACTGTAGGGATTAAAAATATATATCTAAAATTAGTTTTCAAGGGCCAGATAGGTTCTTCAGCAGTATTTATGACTTACTGCACAGTTTAAAAATACCAGTTAGACCTCAGTTAAACCTCATTAACAAGGTATAGCATTTTTAAGTTTTAATGAAACAGACCTAAAATGTTAACTCTGGGCAGAATATTACCGGGACGTCCGCCTGAGTTTCGTACGATCCCACCCCAGGCCAACGGAGAATGCCGTTCTCCGAGCCTCACCCACCCCTAGAATCGGGGCAGGTGTGCCGTTAAAATTCCGGCCTCCATCTCTCTCTCTCTCTCTTTCTCCACAGATGCTGGCAGGCCTACTGAGTATCTGCAGCATTTTCTGTATGACTAGTACTTTTGGGAACATTAAAGTGTTAAAGCAGAAACTGTCATAATTTCAGTAATTTCTCATTGATTGCAGTATTTTTCCAACTCTTAACTTTTTGAAATACTGTGGAAATGATTAAATAAAAAATAATTTTGCCAAATAATTGAATTCACTCAATTGTTCTATCCTTTTACTTGCTGTATCAGTTTGGCACGAAACTAACAATGGGATGCAAAATGGGTTGCAATTACAGCGTTGTAAAAATGGTCACACTTTTGTTATGGATTGCCTAAAAGGTTATTTGCTTCACTGCAATATATCTATTACAGTGCAGCACAAGCTATCTTCAGAATGGGCCGATTAATCACATATTATAATACAGCCAAGTATTGAGTACACTCAATAAACACCACCAGTTGAGGACATTTTCACACGGACTAATAAAAGCATTTGTCATACTGATTGCCAAAAATACAGTTGATAAGGTTGAAAAACACCTGATAAGGTGAAAAGCTTAAAACAATGCTGAATTGGTTAGTAGGGTGGCACTGTGGCATAGTGGTTAGCACTGCTGCCTCACAGCGCCACGGATCCGGGTTCAATTCCAACCTTGGGTGACTGTCTGTCTGGAGTTTGCACCTTCTCCCCGTGTTTGCGTGAGTTTTCTCCGGGTGCTCTGGTTTCCTCCCACAGTCCGAAAGACCTGGAGGTTAGGTGGATTGGCCATGTTAAATTGCCCCTTATTGTCCCAGGATGTGTAGGTTAGGGGGGATTAATGGGGTCAGTGTGTGGGATTATGGGAATAGGGCCTGGAGTGGGCCTGGGTAAGATCCTCTGTTGGACAGTCAGGGCAGACGCGACGGGCTGAATGGCCTCCTCTGCACTGTAGGGATTCTATGATCTCACCTGGATAAGAACACATCTTGATTGGCAAATGCTATTAATCAGCTTTAGTACGACACTTCAATAAATAAATCCAGATTTTTGCAATTCACTTAGTTAATTTTATTCATTTAACAGATATTTATTTAATGGGAAAAACTATCTTTGCCATGATTGAAAAGGATTTTGAGCAAGAAGATTTTATTATCTTTAACCATTTTTATTTATGTTTTAGTCATTGAAATAGGCTTTATATTTGTTCCAGTGTTGAAATCCACAGCATTATATCCAAGCTTTTCGATGAATACTCAGTGCACTGTATCCTCCAAATTAAATTAGACATCCAATTTGTACTAAAAACAGTCAATTTAAATTCCCAAAAAGATGGTCCGCTATTGGTGTGCAAGTGGCCCTACCTGGCATTCCATTGTTCAATAGCACAGCAGCAAAGATCATTTCAGGTTACAGAAACTTAAGTTGTAGAAAGTTTGGATATGAGGTGACAAAATGGAAGTGTGGTGGAAGAATTCGGCTGTGTCTGTTCGTGACTTTACCACAGTAAGAGTAGATGGGAAATTTTCTCCAGTGAACAGAAATTACACATTGATGTGGATCAATTATCCAGGAGTCAAACAGCAAGGGAAGAAAAGTTAAATTAGATGGCCAATGGCCAGGGAGGCGATGGCCTAGTGGTATTATTGCTCGACTGTTAATCCAGAAACTCAGCTAATGCACTGGGCACCCGGGTTCAAATCCAGCCATTCCAGCTGGTGGAATTTGAATTCAATAAAAACTCTTTGGAATTAAGAATCTACTGATGACCATGAAGCCATTGTTGATTGTTGGAAATTCCCATCTGGCTCACTAATGTCCTTTAAGGAAGGAAATCTGCCGTTTTTATTTGGTCTGGCCTACATGTGACTCCAGAGCCCCAGCAATGTGGTTGACTCTGAATTGCCCTCTGAAATGGTCGAGCAAGCCATTCAGTTTCAAGGGCAAATGGGGATTGGCAATAAATACTGGCCAACCAGTGAAGCCCATGTCCCACGAATGAATTAAAAAAAAATTACAAAACCACATTTCCTTATGAAACCACAGGTATGAGCTTTCAGTGGGTAAAACTCCCCAAGGGGAGCCACATTCATAAAACCGGCTCTTCAGAGTATAGGTTCAAGCAGGGAAATATGGCAGTATTGAAGTTGTGGAATATGAGACAGAAGCGCAAACATGGGCTAAAGCTTCAACTGAATTGGTTGCGGCATAGTGGTCAACGCTGCCTCACAACGCTAGGTACCGGGATTCAATTCCAGCCTTGGGTGACTGTGTGGAGTTTGCACATTCTCCCAGTGTCTGCGTGGGTTTCCTTCCTTCCACAGTCCAAAGATGTGCAGGTTAGGTGGGAATTAATGAGGTCAGTGCGTTGGATTATGGGAATAGGGCCTGGTGTGGGCCTGGGTAAGATCCTCTGTCGGAGAGTCATGGCAGACTTGATGGGTCGAATGGCCTCGTTTTACACTGTGCGGATTCTATGAATGCATTTTAGTGAGAAGGGACTGAGGTGTGTCGTAAAAGACAGGCAGGTAGGTAGCTTTGACCCATGAAGAAGTGTTGAATTGTTAGATCAAATGGTCTTCCCATTCCTAAACATTCTTATGTCCCTATCCCTATCTGTCCCTGATCCTTTCAATGTCACCCAATGTTAAACGCGGCTGACATACAGAGGTTGACTGTGGTATCATTTCTATTGAAGTTCTGACCTTATCTAAGCAACATCACAAAGGCACCTGGGAGGGAGCATAATAAAGAAATTTCAAAAATTGGAAACCAATAAACAATTATCGTCAGGCCAGATTTTTTAACCAGTGGCAACTGTGTGTATTAAACATAAGAAGAATATTATTCAACCATGAGCTGATGCTTATTGCCAACATTGGGGACCACAGAGGCGAACTGCTGGATTTAATCCCAGTGATAACCCTGTAAGGCCTACTGAACAACCTGTTCGTACTCACTGACAGCAAGAATTGCAAGGGTTCAGAGGTAGAAATGTGGCTGCAGTGAATTGAAGAACCAGTTAAATAATACAAGTAACTTGCGGCATTGTGGCACAGTGGTTAGCACTGCTTGCTCACAGCGCCAGGGACCCGGGTTCGATTCCCGGCTTGGGTCACTGCCTGTGCGGAGTCTGAACATTCTCCAGGTGTCTTATGTGAGTTTCCTCCGGGTGCTCCGATTTCCTTCCGCAGTCCGAAAGGCGTGCTGGTTAGGTACATTGGCCTTGCTAAATTCTCCCTCCATGTACCGGAACAGATGCCGGAGTGTGGCGACTAGAGGATTTTCACAGTAATTTCATTGAAGTGTTAATGTAAGCCTACTTGTGACACTAGTAAATAAACCTAAAACTTTAAACTTTTTCCTGAGTTCTCAAATGTGAAAAAAATTCTGCTCCAATTCTGAACCCACATAAAGCAGGGAAATCATTCATATTGGAGAAAGCTGGGACAACAAGGGGGCATTTTAACTACATCTGCCTGGTGAAACTGGGCAAAGGGTGAGTTAAAATCCAACAGTAGTACACCTATTACTCTTTCATCATCCCATAGTTATTAAATCAGTACATGTAGATCAGGATCCTATAACGTTTCTCTATCTCCATGGAGACTGAGGGCGGGATTTTACGACTTCACTCAGGTGAGATCATAAAATCCCGCCCGAGGCCAAAGGAGATTTGCGTTTTGCGAGCCTCGCCCGCCCTGATTCTGGGGTAGGCAAGGAGGTAAAATTCTGGCCTGAATATTTCCAGTACCTGTAATATTTTGCTCCTATATTACACACGGGACCCCAAAGTTTGTTTTTGTTCACTCGTTCATGGGATGTGTGTGTTGCTGCCAAAAGGCCAGTATTTGTTGCCCATTCTAATTGCCCTTGCACCAAATGGTTTGTTAATCCATTTGAGGGCAATTAAGAGTCAGCCACATTGCTGTGGGTCTGGAGTCACATCAAGGCCAGAGCGGGTAATGATGGCAGATTTCCTTCTGTAAAGGGCTTGGTGAATCAGATGGGCTTTTACGGCAATCAATGATAGTTTTCTGGTTACCTTCACTGAGACTAGCTTCATAATTCCAGATTTATTAATTGAATTCAAATTCAACCAGCTGCCATGGTGGGATTTGAACCTATGTCCCTGTTAGCCTGCGCCTCTGGATTATTAGTCCAGTGGCTTTACCACTATGCCACTATTTCCCCTTGAATGGCCCACTGGGCAGAACATCCTTTGCGGATAGTCCGCTCAGTAAAGCCTAGCAGGTAAAAAGTGGAGGCTTTTTTTTGTGGAGCCAGGAGGATCTGAAGCATCCTCTGAGGTTGGCAATGAAAGTTTGGGCTGCCCTGAACTCCCCCAACAACGCCTGTTCCATGCTTAGGAAATCCTCCCACCGATAGGAAAGGTCAGAGCTCCACTTCCTGAGGAATGGAAGCAGGGGGTCTTCCTGTCTGACCAGGCAGGCCGGGGAGGAGGTTGTTGGGGAGGTTGTGCTCATGGCAAACAAAATAGGGCCATCCTGCTGTGTCACAGAAGGATGATTGATCTGCTCTGTTCCACCACAGTAAGTGTAACATCTGCTCACTCCAAGCTCACACGCTCTTAAGGGCAACAAGCAGTCTATGGTTAGAGTCCACAGGGATGTCACACTACCTTCGGGGACATTGGTACTGAATGTCTGTCAGCCACTGTAAGCTCATTATCTCATTTCCTGCACAAACGGCATCTTAATCCCTTACTGGGGAGGGCTCAGCAGGCACAGCATGCTTCAGAACTGCTCTTCCATTTCATAACACTCACAGTCAATCCATCTGCCTTTATGCAAGACAAGACCTCCTACAACAAAAGGCAGAGAGCCAAAGTCAGTGGGGGAACCCCAGAGTTGCAGGCTCTCTTACCATTCAAAGGACAGGCCTCAGAGCTGGCTGCTAAGATAAAATAGAAGGGTCATATGGACTCGAAACGTTAACTGTTTCTCTCTCCACAGATGCTGCCAAACCTATTGTGTTTCTCCAGCATTTTCTGTTTTTAGTTATTATTGCTGAGGTTAGGGATCATTCCCATATGGAAGGCGAGATTGGCCTTTGCCAACAAGCCAGTGAGGACGCATCCCATATACATCGACAACATGTAGACAATGACTTTGAGTGACTTGTCAAGGATCAGGAAGGGGCCCTCAGGCACCCACAGGGAGGAGGAGGAACACCAACAAGGCAGCCCTTGAGCATCCACCCAGGACACTCCAAGAGTGTTCTGTCACTGCAACTCCCCTCTGACAGTGACACCATTAACTCCCACAGGTCAGGCCTAGATGGATGCCTCGGAACAGGGGACCCTCAGCAGGCTGGGGCTGTTAAGGCCTCAGGCCACTACAGAATGCCTACCAAAGTCATCTTAGACCTTACTAAGCTGGTGCCATACCGGCATGAGTGCATCCAAGTGTGAATTGGCTTCACAGCAGCTTGAGAGCTGCCATTCTCATTGATTTGGTGATGCAATGATTGACAGGACTGTATTATGCGGAGTTGCTTAGCAATGTGCACTAAGGGAATGCTGATCAGATTTTCAGTGGGTACACGCTGCAAAGGCTATAAGCTTTTCAAGGATGACCCCTTGGGTTGGTTAATGCTACTTATGTTTTTTTATTCACTCATGTGACATGGGCGTCGCTGGCTGGCCAGCATTTATTGCCCATCCCTAATTTCCCGAGGACAGTTGAGAGTCAATCACAATCCTCTGGCTCTGGAGTCACATGTAGGCCAAACCAGGTATGGATGGCAGATTTTCTTCCCTAAAGGACATTAATGAACCAGATAGGTTTTTCCAACAATCAACAATGATTTCATAGTCATCAGTAGACTCTTAATTTCAGATTTTTAAAATTCAAATTCCACCATCTGCCATGGCAGGAATCGAAAGTGGGTCCCCAGGACATTAGCTGAGTTTCTGGATGCTGAGAATAAAGGTGTTTTTGAGTCTCTTGCATCTAAAGCTGAAGAAAATTTCTTGTGAAAATTAGTCTTCGCCTTATTCCTTCTGGAATTCTGTAGCTATGAGGTTGCCATGGGCATGTCTGCCATGTTGTTCCCATGCAATGGCATCTTCAAGTGGGTCACGTGAACCCTCACCTTCTTCAGAGTCACCCCTCCAAAGCCCTCCTCGCCCAAGGTGACGATGTCTTCCTCGGGCAACACATTCCACCCCACCCCACCCCCGACTTACAGCGCAAGGTTGTGCAAGGCACAGCAAACAATGATGATGTGGGACAGTCTCTGTGGGGAGTATTGGAGAGCCCTGTCTAATCAATCCAAACATTGGAAATGTATCTTCAGGAGGCCAATAGTTTGCACAATTGAGGACCTTGTGGCGAAATGTGCTGCATTGTATTTCTCCCCAGATGCACTCTGTGGCTGTCGAACTTCACGATTAGCCATATTTTCTTGGGGTACCCTTTCTCTCACCCCTCCCAGCTTGTTATGCCTGCCCGCGCCAAGCCTTGGCACAGCTTGTGCTCCAGACACCTGATATTTAGCAGTTACAGTGTTAATGGAAGGCGAAAGCAGCATCCACTGGATGAAGTGAAGCTTGCCAGGTGCGTGGCACTTATATACAGTTGTAAAACAGACCATTCTAATTATCCACTGGTGGGGCACTTAATTTGGAGTGGGAATGTGATTCCGACAAGTTGGCCTTTCAACGAGCACTCATAAAATGCAAATGAATGTAAATGTGATTTCTGACTTAGCTCAGCAGGAAACCTGACCCACCTTGAACCCGCCTCGAAAGTTGTGAGACTGAAGTTCCAAACGAACTTTCCACTGGTGGGAAACTAATTTTCTCATTCACGCCAAATTAAGGCACTCCTCCTGCCGTGGTAGGGGAAGGGGGGGTGATTTCACTCCTGAGTGAACAGTGAACCAAGGTACAATGTCAAAAGGATGTTTTTTTTTAAGTATCCGTTTAGCCAGTAGCTGTCAGGTAATTGGGAAATCACCCCTAATTGAATTAAAGCCCATGCTGTTCTATTTCATGTGAATGGAGCCAGAATTCTGATTGGAGAAAGGAGAATATCCAAACCACTGTACATGATAATGTGATCAGTACATTGTCTAATGTACTGGAGAAACTACAGGTTAATCACACGGAGATTAATTACACCAGGGTTGGCTATGTGGAGGTTAATTGAACTGAAGTTAATTAATTACACATGCTTTCAGCTCTTCATCATCAGGTGCCAAAAGAAATAATAATTAAAGAGTCAGCAATTGATGTCGGAACATTCCAGCAATGTGACATTTGTCTTAGTTTAGATTTGTTAATTACAAATTAAAACAGGAAATTCTGCATTGAGTATGTTATACGAAGCGTTTAGAACTGTTTCAGCTTGCATAATGTTAGGGAATGGGACCTGTTGTTAAAAATCACTCATCTCCTTTCGGAATACAATAGCAGGAGGTTTAATAGTGATGACATTATGATTACACTATCTTCCATACCCAGAACCATGATAGAAGGCTTGTTTTTAACCTCAAAAGTTTGCCGCATGGGACATTTTCCCAGCTAATTCCATTCTGTCAGTTGTTCATCTCAAGCAGAGTACAGACCATACTCGACCAGCCTGAGCTTGCAAAACTAAAACAAGGCATCTACTGTTAGATGTGATTCTGCAAGTGAGAGAACTTACTGAACAGGGTGGCACGGTGGTACAGTGGTTAGCACTGCTGCCTCACAGCGCAGGGACCCGGGTTCGATTCCCGGCTTGGGTCACCATATGTGCGGAATCTGCACGTTCTCCCCCGCATTGGCGTGGGTTTACTCCGGGTGCTCCGGTTTCCTCCCGTAGTCCAAAAGATGTGCTGGTTAGGCCTCTTTTAGGGAGTCCAAAAGATGTGCTGGTTAGGTGCATTGGCCATGCTAAATTCTCCCTCCGTGTACCTGAACAGACGCTGGAGTGTGTGACGAGGGGATTTTTACAGTAAGTTCATTGCAGTGTTAATGTAAGGCCACTTATGACCTAATAAATAAACTTTTACTTTTAAAAACAGAACAATCCTGAGTGCATTCATTCATACTAGCTTTCTGGTTTAAAAAAAAAGGGTGGCATGGACAAGTTGGGCCGCAGGGCCTGTTTCCATGCTGTAAACCTCTATGACTCTATATACTAACAACCAATTCAAGGTAATCAGTCAAGTTTGTAATGTAGCTCATTTATACTTGCTAGGAGTGATATATATTCATATGGACAGATCTGTTCTTTACAAACAAAAGGAATATGTTCAACCTTTGCACCTTTTTGAAATACCTCGGAGTCTGGGAAGCCTATGGTTTTCTGTTGCTTTCTCCATGGTAACACCCTGGCCAATCAGAGTCAACCTGCCAACCAATCAGCAGTCATTTCGCCTGTAGCAAAAGTTGTTCTGATTGTTTAAAAATTGGAACTCTTGCATTTGTCCTGATGAGTGCAAGATGAGAAGCTGCATTGCAGTGATATGGCAAGTAGCAATGTATCGGTCCACCAGCCACATGGAGAACTGACAGAAATGCACTTAATGAAGCTCCAGCAGTTTTAGTCTAAAGTGTGATTATTTCTAACAGGAACCAGAAGACATAAAGTGGTGGCAGTGGGCATCTGTGAGTAAAATCCCCCAAATTTTCATCGAATCATAGCATCATACAGTGCAGAAGAGGCCCTTCGACAATCGAGTCTGTACCGACACCTGAGAAACATCTAAACTCCTACATAATCCTATCTACAAGCACTTGGCTCCTAGCCTTGAATGTTATGATGTGCCAAGTGATCATCCAGGTACTTTTTAAAGGATGTGAGGCAACCCACCTCTACCACCCTCCCAGGCAGCGCATTCCAGACCGTCATCACCCCCAGGGTAAAAATGTTTTTCCTCATATCCCCCCTAAACCTCCTGCCCTCACCTTGAACCTATGTCTCCCTGTGACTGACTCTTCAACTAAACTGATCTTCAATAAATTAAAAAATCAACTGGAATTAGTGGCAGAGAGAGAGAGCAAAGATGAGTGAATTATGTGAAAACAAAATGACTACTTGAGTAGCAATAAGCACACAGCTACAGCCCGTGATGAGTTGGAAGGCTGATAATGCAGTAGGGGCATTTGTGAAGTTTAAAAGAACATGCGGCTTCATTTTCCGTAGCTTTCTTAAAGGCAGTAATGAAGAGGAAAGGACCAGCTACATCCTTTTGTGGGCAGGAGACAAAAAGTAAAATCTGTTTACTAGCAGGAAGCTGAGTGAAGGTGACAGCGGGAGCCAGGATATGAATTTCAAGGCCAGAGGCTGGAATCAGGTGAGCCTGCTGACAAATTTCAGAACCCAAACGAAAAAGGTAACCAGAATATATCAATTCATGGACACAAGATGAAAGACTGTTAGACTAGTTCACCTGGGGCTCTGCACACCCAGAAGTATGAAAAGAATTGATTGAAAAGGACAAGCTCATTACATCGCAGGCTGGAGACACTGCCAAGCTGCAAGAAGACAGCTGAAGACACTAATTACCAACCAGCTAGTTTTCCGTTAAGTCAACAGAAAGACAGCCAGGTTGATGCCACAAAACAGTATCAAAAGAATGCACACTGGGCAGAGAGAAAGATTTCCAGGAGCTGTGGAGGACCACATGAGATCACAGACAGAAGGAAAAGTTCAGCATACAGATCAAACTACAGAGGGTGCAGAAAGCCAAGTTACTGCTGGGGGAAGATGCGCAGAACAAATAAAGAACATGGCTAAACAAGTTATCAGAATCCAAAGAACAGGGTGAATGAAATAGAAAAGGAACTATGACATCCATAGCCTGGGAGATGACAGTGGGTTTGAGGAAACAATAGACATAAGATATAGGAGCAGAATTAGGCCATTCAGCCCATCGAGTCTGCTCCACCATTCAATCATGGCTGATATGATTCTCATCCCCATTCTCCTGCCTAAGAAATTATACATTGGCTTTGGAAGGGTAAAATATTGATTCACCAGAACAATATCAGTGTTTGAATGTTGAAATTATGAGGGCAGGTTACATAAACGTGAGTTGGAATGGAAACATAGAATGGCTTTCAACTGTAACCATTCAGCCCACTGCCTGTGTCAGCTCTCCAATAACTCAGAAAATCTCACTCCTCCACCTTTTCCTCTTAGCCTTCCAAATATTTTCTCTTCAAATAAATATCAACTCCCATTTGAAAGCCACGATTAAATCTGCCTCCACCACTCTCTCAGCTGGTGCATTCCAGAGCCTAATGACTTGCTGCATTAAAAAGCTTATCTTCTTGTCGCCTTTGGTTCTTTTGCCATTCACCTTAAATCGGTGTTATAGATATCGGAACCATGAAATGGCGGGAAGTGACAGATCCCAGAGAAAAGAAATTCACACAGCTATTCAGATCAAGTAGAGAGTGAGAAATAAGCCCAGAATTATAAATCTGAAGCTGAAGCTTGATACTAGAGTACAGACTGACATTATCCCACTGAGACTATGTTAGAAGATCTTTCCTAAAATTGTGTAAGAAAATTGGTATCCATAGGGAGGCACTCTCATCTCAAGCAACTTCATGTTAATGGCAATGGGAGAACTGAGATTGACAGCTAGGAATAACACAAATTAGAGGTATTAAGGTTTATTTATTAGCGTCACAAGGAGGTTTACATTAACACTGCAATGAAGTTACTGTGAAAAGGTATAAATAGAAGAACAGATGTTAACACTGTCAAAAACTGAAAATGCTGGAAAAACTCAGCAGGTCCAGCAGCATCCGTGGAGAAAAAATAGAGTCAACATTTTGAATCCGTATGACTCTTCTTCAAAAGAACATTTATTATAGATGTTAACTATATGTTCTACCTCACTGAAACAGATGGTGCTGCTATCCTGAGGTTGAGCAGTTGCAAAGAGCTGAGGCTTATCTCAGTAAACCATGAGATTAGAAAAAAATCTAGTAATATAAATCCATCACCTAGTTGATGTAACCACAGGAATGGAGTAAAGTTAGAATGAGACCAATAAAGATGAGGGCTGGAATCTTACCACCATTCACGCCGGCAGGATTTTCCCATCCCGCCGCAATGAATGGAGATTTGGCTGGCCGCTGACCTCTTTCCCGGGTCGGCTGCCCCCTGGAAATGAAGATTCCCACCTTCACGGGCACTTTCTCCAGAGCAGGCATGTTGAGCCAGGCATCTTCCTAACTCTCTTTATCCACCTCAATGGTGAAAATCCAGGCCAATGTATCCGGGCAAATAAAAACAGGTTAATAACGTCTTTAAAAGAAAATACATACGAAACAACAGATTGGGAAAAAAGTGTAATATGAATAGGAGAATGGTATTATCTAAAAAAAAAAATCATTTGTGGGATTGGCATAAAACAATGGAAAAAGGATTGATTTAGAGGATTCTATAAAAGACCAGTTGCTCAACACTTCTATACTAATGCTATGGTGTATAATTTTCCTGGCTTAGTGACTAGATAATTTTGTGATGTGCCAATTTCTAATTTAGGTTTTTACCCCATGATCTAATCACCTGCCATTAATACAGTATTCCATAGAGACTCAAGCAATGTTCACAGCCATGCGATCTACACCATCTGTAATCATTAGAAGTTATGATGGCATGCATTCAATGATGTCATTTTCAACATATAGCAAGTGTGATTTCCAATGTGACAAGCCTGTAGAATATTATTCAGATCTGCATAAAATCATCCCAATCTGTTTGGAATAGTTCCAGATGCTGACAAGCCAGTTGGCTATGACTAGCAGTTACTGTGAAAGTCCCCTAGTCGCCACACTCTGGCACTTGTTCGGGTACACCGAGGGAGAATTTAGCATGGCCAATGCACCTAACCAGCACGTCTTTCAGATTGTGGGAGGAAACCAGAGCACCCGGAGGAAACCAACGTAGACACAGGGAAAATGTGCAGACTCCGCACAGACAGTGACCCAATCTGGGAATCGAACCCGGGTCCCTGGCGCTGTGAAGCAGCAGTGCTAACCACTGTGCCGCCCCATTATAGACTGGGTGAAGAAAGCTTTAAAAAATGTTATTCAATCATTGCTTTCCATTATGTTAAAAAGATGATTGACACTTTTAACATTGTTTTATTGTTGCATGCATTTGGAACTCTTGCAATAAACAGATCTTCCAATATGAAATTATTGTGGAAGTGCCTACTACACAGAAAGCTATGCTATAATTACAATGGTGTGGCTTCATGTCCCATTCTCACCTAGAAAATAAACAGCTTGCCCTCCAGTACATTGGCGTCATGGTATTTGGCGCAGATTCTGGCCTCATGTGGAAACTGATACTTTTAAAATCAATGCCTCGACACGTGCCTCTGCTAGACTGTCTTGCAGATTCTAATTTTCAACTTCAAAAGGTTATTTACTTAAACAATAAAAATACAGCCATGCCAACCTCGAGTGTGGAAGAAAATCAGGAGGATGCCGAGGGTATAAACTACGGGACTGCTAGAGAGACTTTGACTCTTGTCTGTCGGGAGTAGTTAAAGTTGAAAGTCCTTGGAGACTTTGACCTGAAAATGCCCTTCATGCACAAACAAACACACACACACATAATCGACAGCCCGAGATTACACGGAAGGTTCCTTTAAAGGACTTACTGTGATAGCCTGCAGCCTTTCTTTCAGCAAACGAGTCTCTTCCATCTCCTGAGAATCAAACCAGAAAGAAAAGTGGAAGGATGAACAGTATGAGAAGGAGAGGGAGAGGCGATTGCTGGCGTGTGCTACAGCTGGGGTGGAGATTAGTCCTGACTTGTCAGGACATCTCTCAGCAGATGATGGTGCTAGCCTGACTCATGTGATGAAGAGGTGCAGACACAGAGTGCTGGCCTGACGTTTGAGTGACAGACCATATGTTCCCCTTAGTCCAGAATTCTTTTGGTTGGATTGTTTCAAGAGGTAAGATAGCTTACTGCCGTGCTGAGTGAACGTGACAACGCTGCCCCTATAAACTGGAGATTAGGAACTTCAGTGTTACATTAACATGTCGGGTAGAAAAAGTTGAAGTTGGACCTGAGGAATCGCATTGTGATACGATCAATATTTTAGATTGAAAGGGGACAATTTTAATTTTAAACGTACAAAGCAAAGATGTGGTGGGGGGAATGGAGAAATAAGAGACTGAGTTATACACTTGTTGACTGGCTGATGTTACTATATGAGCCCGGGGCCAATTGAGGCCAGGGCTGATACCAAATTGGCATTTTGGGCAGCTTTGCTGGTCGATGGGTAGGCGGGAAATCATGTAGTTCCTAAATATAGAGGGAGCGGCACGGTGGCACAGTGGTTAGCACTGCTGCCTCACAGTGCCAGGGACCCAGGTTCAATTCCGGCCTTGGGTCACTGTCTGTGCGGAATTTGTACATTCTCCCTGTGCCTATGTGGGTTTCCTCCGGTTGCTTCCCACACTCCAAAGATGTGTGGGTGAGGTTTATCGGCCATGTTGAATTCCCCCTTAGTGTCAGGGGATTAGTAGGTTAAACACATGGGGTTACAGGGATAGGGCCTGGGTGGGATTGTGGTCGTGGCTGACTCGATGGGCTGAATGGCCTCCTTCTGCACTGTCGGGATTCTATGATGTGAGGACAGCTTTTCAGGAGCCAGCAGTGAACTGGAATTATAACAGTTTAAGAAATAATTTGAGTTGCGGCCAGAGATGCCTTTAAGGGGCTCTGGTTGCGCTGTTAAATGTCAATAGCTTGGCCATCTCCTCATTTTCTTCAACTGGTTCCGACCAGGAATTTTCTTAGAAAATCTGGTTTCTCTCCCTGCTCTCTCTCTCTCGAGGACATCTCAACAGGTGTTGGAAACTTATGTTCAAATGGGGATGCATCAGGTGGGAGCCTAAGTGTTGGCGAGCTCTTATGCATGAGGGTCGGTGCAAATGAATCCGATTTTTCCCTCACCCGGGGAAAATCGCCTAGCAGGGGTAATTGGAAGAGGAAATCTAGCTAATTGCACTTTCCTGCTCCCAGTTCTGTCCCAGCACAGGCACTGATACTGGGTGTCAAATTGTTCCATGGCACAAAGCAAGCAGATAATGGATCCTCAGCTTGTTTTACACTGAGCTCTCGGACTGCTCATCTATCCTCAGCCTGTTTTGTGGCTTTGGCATTGACCAATTTAACCCTCAAATAAACCTGAAACTTTCCTTACCCACGGGACTCAGCAAAAGGCTGAACTTTACCCCCCTCCACTGGGTAGGTTGGGAGAGCAGGTGGGGGAGGCCACCTAATCACAAATGAAGTTAGGGGTGTGGAAATGGTGATCATCCCTTGCCACCATGCCATTCTGCCAGTAGTGGGGAAGTTGGTCGAAGACCCTCCCTCCCAATTGAACCACTTAAGTCATGGTCAATCAAGGATATCTTTCTGCCACCATTGGCATCTTACTTGCAGTGGGTGGGCTGTCCAGTGTGGTGAGATCATCCAGTGAGTCCCAGTGGCAATCCAGCGAGCTCGGGGGATGCCTCCTATTTGGACACTCTTTGGCCCATGGAAGGGTCCCCCTTGCAGCAACGGCTGCCCTCCACGGCAAAAGTGCCGTCTGCACTCACCAACCTTCCCTCCTTCACCAGACAGAGGTATCTGCCTGAGAGGCCCCAGCACTCCCAGACTCTAGAGAAGGCAATGTCCTTCCATGGTGTCCTTTTTATCCCGTGTGCAGTTCCAGCAGTGGCCACCACATTGGTTGGCACTGCTGAGACTACTGAGCTGCCAGCCCTCCGATTGGACGATGGCTCCTGGCGACTGGCGGCAGGTCATTAAAGGCTGCTGGAAGGCAACCAAGTTATTGCCTGATCACCCCACCCCCCCCCCCGCCCCGCCCTCATAAAATGTGGCCAAGGGTCCTGAAAATGGCTGAGGTGGGGTTGCTCCTGGCTTTGAGAGCTCTCATTGTGACCCCCGCCAGGAGAAGAAAATTCTGCTCAAAGGTGGTGCATTCCGTAACATAAACTATTGGAGTCAGAAACAAACTTTTATTTTATAGCTTTGTGTGGAAAGAATTTCTGCTCTTTCAAAAAAAATGAATAAAAGAGTAATTACCAAAATTAAAATAGCAGTTTTACAGACTTCCAAAATATAAAGCCAGGAAAGCAAGACTAATTACCAATACAAATACTAGTGTAAAATATTGCGGATGCCGGGAATCTTAAATTAAAAACCGAAACGCAGGAAATACTCAATAAGTCTTGCAGCATCTGTGGAGAGGGAAACAGAGTTAATATTTGAGATCAATGACATTTCATTAGCAATTAATTAAACTGCTCAATTCAGTACATGTTTTGGTCAATTCAATTCAGTATTAAACTTAAAGCTCAACAACGTCTGCTTTTCACCTGAAAAAAGAATAACGCCTTTCATTATTATGCTTGGCTCCATAATTATCTGGTACCGGGACTTGTCAGCTTCACTTGGAAGTGTTTAAGACAATGGGGCTGATTCTCTCAGCCCGCTGCGCTGCTCGAGTAGTGTAGCGGGCCAGGAGACAACAGGGGTGGCCGTTACGCGAGATTCGCGCTAGGTACCACAGATCCTGCACGTTTCCCTGGGTAAACTTTTTGGCGTCATCAGCTCCACACTGGAAATGGGCGTGGAGCTGATTATCATTTGGAAATGTCATGGAAATTGACATTCCCATATAATTAACAGGCCCAGGGCTGTATTCTCCGGGCTCATTGGCGTCTCTCCAACCCACCAGGAATCGTTCCCTCCAACCGCATTTATGACTGCTCCCCACCAATGGGGAACAGGTGCCCGACGCTGCTGGAGGGAACAGAGGTCATTAAGGTCCCCCCCAAGGAGGTTGGGGGTAACGGAGGGGGTGCCCTTTGGGTGGTGCCAGCCTGGCATCCTGGCACTGCCCAAGGGGCAAACTGGCAATGCCCACCAGGCACCTTGGCACTGCCCACTGGACACCAGGCAGTGCCAAGGGGACAGGGCCAGAGAGGGCGGTAACCCACTGCCACTCTGAAAAAGGACTGATGGGGGAGGGATGTGGGCTATCAGGGCTGGCCATCGGGTGGGGAGGTAGTCGGGGCTGTTCATCATGAGGGTGGGGGGCGGGGGGGAGGGGGGGGGCGGTTGGCAAGCTTGAGATCAGGGGTTCCCCACTGGCCAGCAATTGGGAAGGCCAACGATTGGACGGCCGGCAATGGGGGGCCACTACGCATGCGATGAACTCCGCTCTGACAGATCACCGCCTGCGCAGTGGCCCACTCAGCACTATGTTGCCGGCCTCCTGGGCAGGAATAGATCCCACCCACTCCTTACCAGAGTGAATCCCGCTGACGCACTCTGCAGTGCTTAGTGTCGAGATTCACTCTGGTAAGTTCGCATAAAAAAACGACGGGAATTACTCCCGTTTTCCTGCACGTTGGGAACTTAAGAATTTTTTTGGGAGATTCTCGGCCACTATATTGATAGAATCATAGAATCCCGGCAGTGCAGAAGAGGCCATTCGGCCCATCAACTCTGTCAGAATAACTTACCCAGGCCCTCTATTCCCGTAGCCCCATACATTTACCATGGCCAATCCATCTGACCCATACATCTTGGGACGGTATGGGGCAATTTTGCATGACAAATCCACCTAACCTGCCCATTTTGGACTGTGGGAGGAAACCGGAGGAAACCCAGGCAGACACAGGCAGAACGTGCAAAATCCATAGTCACCCAAGGCCGGAATTGTGAGGCAGCCGTGCTAACCACTGTCTCACCGTGCCCCCCCGGTATATTGTACCCGAAACTGTATTAATATACTGAGTGACTATTATTTCCAACTACTTTTGTCAAGGCTAATTTTCTTTCTCCGAAATTGAACTGAGGGCACCTCTTACGTATTGCTGCCCTGGTTACTGACGGCAGGAAGGGTGAGCTACTGATGATGCAACACTTTTATTTAAAACTGAATGCGCAAGGTTCACCGCAGAATGATTCATAGTATTTGTGCCTGCAGCAAAGCCAGGAATGTCAGAAATATCTGATCATATTACATTGTTGTCCACATTGTGCTCCGTCTCAGGCTTAGCTGGAAGGCTCGAGGAATGGCATTGAAGTTTAACATTGTGAAACTATGTAACTGTGCACTGTTGCCTCACAGCGCCAGGGACCCAGGTTTAATTCCCGGCTTGAGTCACTGTCTGTGTGGAGTCTGCGCGTTCTCCCCGTGTCTGCGTGGGTTTCTTCCGAGTGCTCCAGTTTCCTCCCACAGGCCGAAAGATGTGCTGGTTAGGTGCATTGGCCATGCTAAATTCTCCCTCAGTGCACCCGAACAGGAACCAGAGTGTGGCAACTAGGGAATTTTCACCGTAACTTCATTGCAGTGTTAATGATAGCCTACTCGAGAGACTAATAAATAAACTTTAAACTGTGCTGTAGAATTTCTCTCTCCTATTTCTCTCACCATTGCAGGGGAGTATTAAGGGACATTTTGAAGCAATAACAACTTTGCTGCAATCTCTAACTTTATCTAGATGATCTATTATTTTCTGCAACCATCTCCCTCCCTTATATTGTTAGCAGACCAATTGAACCCGGGTCCCTGGCGCTGTGAGTCAGTAGTGCTGACCACTTTGCCTCCATGCCACTGTGCACCCCAGATGTGGTCTCACCAATGCCCTGTACAACTGAAGTATAAGCTCCCGAGTTTTGTAATCAATTCCCCTCGCAATAAATAATAACATTCTGTTAGCTTTCCTAATTATATGCTGTATCTGTATATTAGTCTTTTGTGAATCATGTACTGGGATACCCAGATCCCTCTGAATCTAAGGGTTCTGCAATCTCTCACCATTTAGATATTAATTTTTTTTTCTGCTAAATATTTGCACACTTTGTACTCCATTTCCCAGATCTTTTCCCACTTTTTTAACCTTGTTATGTCCCTTTGTAGCCTCCTTATGCCCTCTTCACAATTTACTTTCCTATGTATCTTTGTATCATAAGCAAATTTCACAACTATATCTTTGGTCTCTTCATCCAAGTAATTGATATAAATTGTGAAAAGTTGAGGCCCTGCCACTGATCCTTGTGGCACACCACTTGTTACATCCTGCCAACCAGAAAAAGACTGATTTATGCCAACTCTTTGTTTCCTGTTAGCTAACCAATCTTCTTTCTATGTCACTATATTTTGCTGGGCTCCTTGATGCCACACTGTGTGGATGTGTAGAATGATGTGCTTGACAAGACAGAGTGATGGGTGGGGCGTTGCGCAGAGGGGGATGGAGATTAATGTTCCTCTGTACTCACCTTTCTTGATCTGCTTAGCTTATTAAAGTACTTTCTGCAGTGAAGCCAAGAGCATGGCACCACACCACCTACCACTAACCTCCTCTGCTCCCTCCAACGATGACTTTTCAGAGTCTGCTGCAAGATTCTTCATCCTGTTGGCAGGAAGTCCCTCAGAGAAACATTCAGGATGCGTTAGGATTTTTTAATTCATTCGTGGGACATGGGCGTCGCTGGCTGGCCAGCATTTATTTCCCATCCCTAGTTGCCCTTGAGCAGGTGATGGTGAGCTGCAGTCCATGTGCTAAGAGGTTGAGTAATACTGTAGACATTAACCCACGTCAGAAGGGGTTTTTGGCAGCAACACCCGGCTGCAACGAGAGTATTGCTGTGTTGCAGAACATTATTAAGGGTGCTAAGAAAAATCGTAAGGACTTGGCCTTGAATTGCTGCTGTCCATGTGCTGTGGGTTGTCCCACAATGCCACTAGGGAGGGAATTCCAGGACTTTGACCCAGCGACTGCGAAGGAATGGCGATATTTTTCCAAGTCAGGATGGTGAGTGGTTTGGAGAGGCACTTGCATGTATCTGCTGTCCTTGTCCTTCTCGATGGTCGTGGGTTTGGAAGGTGCTGTTTAAGAATCTTTGATGAATTGCTGTAGTGCATCTTGTAGATGGTACACACTGCTGCTACTGAGTATCGGTGGTGGAGGGAGTGGATGTTTGTAGATGTGGTGCTGATCAAGCAAGCTGCTTTGTCCTGGATGGTGTCAAGCTTCTTGAGTGTTGTTGGAGCTGCACTCATCCAGGCAAGTGGGCAGTATTCCATCACACTCCTGACTTGTGCCTTGCAGATGGTGGATAGTGAAATTAGGTGCAGCCTTTGCCCATACGGACATCATTCTGGCACTTCCTTATCTTAAATTCCCAACTCCAAACTCCCTGAAATTGCATGTTTGGAGTGTCCTTTTGGGATCGTGCCATGTGGGTCCACATCACACCAACTGCTGCTGTTTGGACAGGAACCCTGGAGGTAACATTCCATTGAAATTGCTGAATTAAAAACTGACAGAAGCACATCACTTAGTGGACCGAATTCTTCTGACTGGCTCATGGCGGATTTGGTGGTGGGCAGGACGAATCTGACAGGAGCCAAAAAGTGACAACCAATCAGCGTAAAATCACTTTCCAATTTTCCCAAAGTGGGTAATTGGCGAGTTGATCTTTCCATTGGCAGGTGGCGTGAATGTCATTTGCATTAATTTGCATCTCATGGATGCTCATTAAAACAGCTGCCCGCTGGGGTGGCACACATTCAAATCTTGCATCATATCAGCAGGAAATCACTTCAGCATCAAACCCAATTGATAAAGGCTGGCGTGCACAAGATGGTCCCCAGCTCTCCAGAGACGTTGTGGTGACGGCAACATTGCCGTCGTGCCACGCTTCTCATGGTGCCCTGTTCAGCACTTAGCTGGGGCAGATCAGTTCCAGTCCTCCATCTCCATGCTGAGCTAGTCTTCATGGACAGCACTGTGCTGCTGGACCCATGGACCATCCTGTGTCACCGTCTCGGATCAGTACTACACCTAGGGTTGGGAAGTACAAAGGTCTCCTTCCCCCTGGTGCCACACAGCAGTGTCTATTGGCAACAGCACCGTGTTGTGGGGCTTATGCAGCCATTGCGACAAAGATCTAAAGTTTGACTGGGGTGGAGTGTGAAGGGAGCAGCGTCCCCGGTGGAGGTAAAGGTCTCTGGTGGCCTGACGAAGACAAGGGGGTACAATTTGAGAGGAGGGGTGGAAAGGCGAGGATGCATGATGGCAGGTAGAGGGACAAGGGGGTGGATGAAGATGATGTACAACGGAAGACAAAGAGAAGACTGAGGGGAGGGAAGCTGGACCCTGACAAAGCTGCTTGAAGGGTTCTTGACACTGTCCATTAGGCATCAGGAAGTACCAAGGGGATGGGGCCAGGGAGAGCAGGGCCTATTGGGGGTGATCTGTGGGGTGGGAGGTCCTGCTGCCACTTTGCATAGGGATCCATGCTGATCGGAGCTGGCTTCGGGGTGGGGAGGGAATGGGAACTGCCTTGGGGGGGGGGGGGGGGGGGGGGGGTGGTGGTGGTGGCCGGGGGGGGGAGGGGTGTTGGCGGGGGCGGTAGTCGGGGAGATTGGGACTGCCCAGGTGGGGGAAGGTTGGGGAGATCAAGGCGGGTTAGGAAGTTAGCAGTTAAGAAGGCAAATAGTTTCTTGGCCTACGTTGCAAGAGGATTTGGATACCTTGCTGCAGCTGTACAGGGCCTCAGTGAGACCACACCTGGAGTATTCTGTGCTGTTTTGGTCTCCATATCTAAGCAAGGACATACTTGCCTTCGAGGGAGCACAGCTAAGGTTCACCAGACTGATTTCTGGGATGACAGGATTGTTGTATGAGGTAAGCTTTGGTTGGTGAGGCCTGTATTCACTGGAGTTTAGAAGGATGAGAGGAGATCTCATTGAAACATATAAAATTCTGGCAGATCTGGACAGACTGGATGCAGGAATGATGTTTCTTCTGGCTGTGGGTTGAGAACAAAGGGTCACAGTCTCAGGATACGGAGTAGGCCAGTTAGGATTGAGATGAGGAGATACTTTTTCACTCAGAATGTAGTGAACCTGTGGAATTCTCTTCCACAGACAGCTGTGGAGGCCAAGTCACTGAATATATTTAAGAAGGAAATAGATTTCTAGACACCAAAGTTCATGGACGAAAAGAAATTGGTTTAGGTTGGAGGGTCACAGTTTTTTTTTTAACTGGTCGGTGCAACATCGTGGGCCGAAGGGCCTGTTCTGCGCTGTAATGTTCTATGTTCTATGTTCTAAAGGCATCAATGGGTTTGGGCAGAGACCAGGAGTATGGCGCTGAGATGGAGGATCAGCCATGATCACATTGAATGGTGGAGCAGGCTTGAGGGGCCGAATGGCCAACTCCTGCTTCTATTTTCTACGTTTCTTTGTTTCTGTGATATTTATTCCCAATTGTTTATTTCTGTCCTATTGTATGAATGGACTCAGATCTGATCCCTGCATGGATCAGGTCCATTGTAACAAAGTCAGGACAGTACTAACTTAAGTGAGTCTAAATGTAAAGCTTTGTTAATATGCTTTTCAGCAGTGAAGTGCATTGTTTTACAATGAGTTCACGCATCTCCAGGACATCGGAATTATTCTGCACTTCAGGTCATTGATTACTTAAGAATCAGTGATCATTTCATCCCTGAACAGGATTGAGAGCCATTTGCCCAAACGCAGACATTTATGAAGTGATTCAATCAACTAACAATTTGCAGCACATTTATATTGAAGTGGGTTTTAAATAGAAAATTTTGAAAAGATATGCTGCTTGCATTCAAATGCAGCCAGAGAATTCAGTGATCGAGGTTCAAAGCATCACCAGTATAAAAATAAATGGAGAAAAAAAGCAATGGTGTCCTGTTTAGCCAACATGGTCTCTTTCCAAAGAGCAAGAGCCAACAGCCTTCCAAGCAGTTACCAATCTACAAAGCTTTGCCTCAAATGGACTTCAGGCAGTGCTTATTTAGCTTACGTTCTCATGAGGGGTGGCCAACAAGTGGCTTAAGGGAGAAGCCAGACTCTACCTTAACATTAAGTGTACCCGAACAGGCGCCGGACTGTGGTGACTAGGGGGTTTTCACAGTAACTTCATTGCAGTGTTAATGTAAGCCTATTTGTGACTAATAAATAAAATTTAAACATCACAATGTCCATGGGACCCCGAACCTAATAGAAAACTGTACAATTTATTCAATACAGCTGTATAATATTCAAGAAAAAAATGTACAACAGTTCTCAGATTCACAGAGCTTACAGACTGTCAAAAAAAAACTATCTCCAGACAAGCTAAAACCAGATCTGCACAATATGCTACCAAAAGTGATTTTTTTTTCCTCAAAAGTTTTAATTTGGAAACAAGTTTTGCAGTATTACAAAAAATCGTCAGTTTTACAACAATGTCCATCCACCATCAGCCTGTATTAAAAAGTGGAGTATCATTTAAATATATCAATCATTTCCATTTTGATAGAACACAACATAAATAACAGCGTCATGTTTGGATTATTACAAGAAATCCTCTGATTTCCAGGACTTGTCCTTTGTGATAATAACAATGTTATAAAAGTAACTTCCCCTCTTCTGAATGGCGAACAATGGATGAGACAAAATGTACAATTTCAGTGCAATTACTAGATAAGATTCAGTTAATTTACCAAACAGCCATGCAGGAAGAGATACAAGAATTGGAAATTGCTTCCAGCTCAGGTTATATCAAGAAATTGGTTCCATTCCTGAATCATAGTATTGGATTCAAAAGGAATTTATTTAACTTGATTTCTAAAGCATCTAGTCATGTATATCAAACAAAAACAACATGATAAATTTCAAGCAAGAATAAAGTTTTTTTGACTAAAATCAGCAATGGATTTCTACCTATTAAAATTCGTCACAATATTACTGGGGTTCTCAAAAAATGACAAAACTACCAATATGAAGCCTTTTATAACCTCATTGCAAAATGACATTGAAAGCTCTGGTCTTCCTAGGGAATATAGTAGCAGTAAGGTCAAGATGTACTGAAACACCACTTTAAAGTCGCAATATTGCCAAATACTTACATGTGGTGCTTAAAAAAGAAGACCTGTTGTCAAAGCTTTTCATCTTGAACTCAACAGGACAATTACAAGAATTCTTGCCTCTGTCCTGCAAGATGAAAAGCTTCAACAACTTGTCTCTTTTTTCATCAATACTCCAATTCAGTACTATCAAGTGACAAAATACTCGTATTGACAATAGTCATTGCAATATAAGTTCATAAGTTCGTAAAATATAGGAGCAGAATTAGGCCATTTGGCCATCGAGTCCGCTCTGCCATTCGATCATGGCTGATGTGCTCCTTATGCCCATTTTCCTGCCTTCTCTCCATAACCCTTCAACCCATGACCAATTAAAAATCTGTCTAACTCCTCCTTAAATTTACTCAGTGTCCCAGCATCCACCGCACTTTGGGGTGGTGAATTCCACAGATTCGCAACCCTTTGGGAGAAGTAGTTTCTCCTCAACTCTGTTTTAAATTTGCTTCCCCTTATCCCAAGATTATGACCTCTCCTCCTAGAATGCCCCACAAGCGGAATCATCCGCTCCACGTCTACTTTATCCATACTTTTTATCATCTTGTATACCTCAATTTGATTGCACCTCATTCTTCTAAATTCCAGAGAGTATAGGCCTAAACTGTTCAAGCTTTCTTCATACGACAAACCTCTCATCTCTGGAATCAATCTAGTGAACCTCTTCTGAACTGCCTCCAATGCCACTACATCTTTCCTCAAATTAGGGGACCAAAACTGTGCACAATACTCCAGGTGCGGCCTCACCAATGCCTTGTATGGTTGCATCAATACTTCCTTACCTTTATATTCTATTACTTTAGCTATAAATGCCAACATTCCATTCGCTTTCTTTATTATCTGCTGAACCTGCATGCTAGTTTTCTGTGACTCATGAATGAGGACACCCTGATCCCTCTACATCGGAGCACCCTGAAGTCTCTCCCTATTTAGAACACATTTTTCCAACCAAATGCATGACCTCACACTTATCCATGTTAAACTCCATCTGCCACATTTTGGCCCACTCTCCTAACCTATCTATATCCATTTATAAGGTTCTTATTTCCTCATTGCAACCTACCGTCCCGCCTATTTTTGTGCCATCTGTAAATTGGCTATGGAGCCTTCTATCCCTGTATTCAAGTCATTAATCTAGATTGTAAATAGCTGGGGCCCAAGGACCGAACCCTGTGGCACCCCCACTAGTTACCTCTTGCCATCCAGAAAAAAACCATTTATCCCAACTCTCTGTCCTCTATCCATCAGGTGGAGATGCTGGCGTTGGACTGGGGTGAACACAGTAAGAAGTCTCACAACACCAGGCTAAAGTCCAACAGGTTTATTTGGTAGCAAATACCATAAGCTTTCGGAGCACTGCTCCTTCGTCAGATGGAGTGGAAATGTGCTCTCAAACAGTGCAAACAGACAAAATCAAGTTGCAGAATACTGATTAGAATGCGAATCCTACAGGCAGCCAGGTCTGAAAGGTACCCTCCACCCACATTGTCTGTACCTTTAAGACCTGGCTGGCTGTAGGATTCGCATTCTAATCAGTATTCTGCAACTTGACTTTGTCTGTTTGCACTGTTTGAGAGCACATTTCCACTCCATCTGACGAAGGAGCAGTGCTCCGAAAGCTTATGGTATTTGCTACCAAATAAACCTGTTGGACTTTAACCTGGTGTTGTGAGACTTCTTACCGTCTCTATCCATCAGCCAGTAACCTATCGAAGCTAATACCCCGAATCCCATGTGATCCAACCTTGTGAATCAACCTTTTGTACGGCACCTTATCAAACTTTTTTTGGGGCAGCACGGTGACACAGTGGTTAGCATTGCTGCCTCACAGCACCAGGGACCCGGGTTTGATTCTCGGCCTGGGTCACTGTCTGTGTGGAGTTTGCACGTTCTCCCTGTGTCTGCGTGGGCTTCCTCCAGGTGCTCCGGTTTCCTCCCACAGTCCGAAGATGTGCGGATTAAGTTGATTGGCCATGCTAAATTGCCCCTTAATGTCAGGGCGATTAGCAGGGTAAATGCATGGGATTATGGGAATAGGGCCTGGGTGGGATTGTGGTCGGTGCAGACTTGATGGGCCAAATGGGCTCCTTCTGCACTGCAGCGATTCTATGATTTTATGAAACGCCTTCTGGAAGTCCAGATATACGACATCAACTGGATCCCCATTCTCCACTTTGCTTGTTACATCCTCAAAGAACTCTAACAAATTAGTCAAACATGATTTGCCCTTCATAAAACCATGCTGACTCTGATGGAAAGCATTTTGACTTTCCATATGTCAAATATCTAATCTTTTGTCTCAACTACAAGAAATGAAATCAATACATATTCTTTAGGCCACACCATATTTACCCATTCTTTCCAACCAATCAATTTATCATCACGTTTGCCAGGATATTAATTGACTCAGGAGAGCTGTTGAAGGGATTTCTATATGCAAAATTATTTTGATTGAAATCTCTTTTACAATATAGAAAATTAGAGCAGAATTGTTGTATAAAGATCCGTGTATCCAATCAAACACTGCCAGTGACCCAGCATCTGAGAGACAGCTTGGAATGCATTTTCCTCCACAATCAGATGCGTTGACGGTGGAAAAATGATCATCAAGTCGACCACCAGCTTTTTGTCCTCTTTTTAGGAGACAGTAGGCAGAGAAGGCGATGGCCAAGTGGTATTATCACTATACTATTAATCCAAAAACTCAGCTAATGTTCTGGGGACCTGGGTTCAAATCCCACCATGGCAGATGGTGGAATTTGAATTCAATAAAATATATCTGGAATTTTAAGAATCTACTGATGACCATGAAATCATTGTCGATTGTCGGAAAAACCCATCTGGTTCACTAATGTCCTTTAGGGAAGGAAATCTGCCGTTCTTACCTGGTCTGACCTACATGTGGCTCCAGACCCACAGCAATGTGGTTGACTCTCAACTGCCCTCTGAAATGGCCTCGCAAGCCACTCAGTTCAAGGGCTACCATGGATGGGAACACCACCACCTGCAAGCTCCCCTCCAAGCCACTCACCATCCTGACTTGGAAATTTTTCTCCGTTTCTTCGCAGTTGCTAGGCCAATATCCTGGGATTCCCTCACTAACAGACTTGTGGGTCAACCCACAGTATGTGGATTGCAGTGTTTCAAGAAGGCAGCTCACCACCACCTTCTCAAGGGCAACTAGGGATGGGCAATAAATGCTGGCCAGCTAGCGATGCCCATGTCTTACGAATGAGTAAAGAAAAAACAAATCCTGTCCCAACAGTTTAGAAGCAGAATCAGGAAAGTCCAATCCTAGGATCTTTTATTTTTAATTCTTCCATTTTAACCTCCAAATTGATTGAAGGCATTTCAAAAATAGGATGCTGAAACTCCTTAAATGAAATCCATGGAAGTAAGTCAGTCTATATGCAGCTGATTCTTGTAGATAGTAAAGAGAACTGAGCCCAAGTCTTATTGGCAGCTAATTTAATCGAGGCAATTGAAGATAAGAGATCAAGTATAACAAAAGTACTCCAGTTTCACAATAAACAGATTAAGTGATTGTTTGTTCCTGTCAGAAATTGTGAATAATTGCCCTGCTCTTAACAGGGAGATAGGAAGGCGAGGGGAACTAGCAATAGGCTAGGGATGTGCAAGTTCTGTCAATGACAGGGATGTATTTATACATATGCAGATCCCCATCTGATGGTATGGGGCATGGTATGGGCATGCATGATTGATGGGAGGTGGGGCCTGGGGAGCCTTAAGGTTTCCTTTGTTCGGCCTTGCTGGGAATATTTTGGCTTCTTCTGGTCCTGGAGGAGGAAAGTTGTGCAACTTACTTGGGCCTCTAGTCTGTTGGCGCCTCCATTGTGTTTCTGCTTTCAGGCAAAAGGCAACAGTACTGCCACCTGTGGTGAGCTGGTGGCAAGAACATCACCCGACCTTGAATTTTGTCCCTGACTATATTCAGTGGGTACATCATCCCAGGGCTTGAAACATTACTCTAAATATTGTGGCCAGGGATATGGTGAGTTTGGGACAAGATGTGGGATTCTGATATTTTAACCCTTCCTTCCCAAGCCACTGACTCTGTTCTGCCATTTGATGGAGAAGGGGAGAGTGGGTAAAGGTTAAGATAGAAGCCAATAATCCAGATGTCTCACAGCTCCAGGGACCCAGGTTCAATTCCAGCCTTGGATCACTGTCTGTGCAGAGTCTGCACATTCTCCCCATGTCATAGAAACATAGAAACCCTACAGTACAGAAAGAGGCCATTCGGCCCATCGAGTCTGCACCGACCACAATCCCACCCAGGCCCTACCCCCACATATTTATCCACTAATCCCTCTAACCTACACATCTCAGGACACTAAGGGCAATTTTTAGCATGGCCAATCAACCTAACCTGCACATCTTTGGACTGTGGGAGGAAACCGGAGCACCTGGAGGAAACCCACGCAGACACGAGGAGAATGTGCAAACTCCACACAGACAGTGACCCAAGCCGGGAATCGAACCCAGGTCCCTGGAGCTGTGAAGCAGCAGTGCTAACCACTGTGCTACCGTGCCGCCCCTGTGTGAGTTTCCTCCAGGTGCTCCGGTTTCCTCCCACACCCAAAGATGAGGGGGTTAGGTGGATTAGCCGGGTGGATTAGTAGAATAAATATGTGAGGTTAAGAGGATAAGGCCTGGGTAGGATTGTTGTTGGTGCAGGCTCGATGGGCCAAATGGCCTCCTTCTGCGCTGTAGGGATTCTGTGATTCTGTAAAACTGAATTTCTGATTCATTGATCAGGATTAATTCAACTAATTTTCATATATATTGATCAAAAAACTGCATCTTATAATAACTTTTTTTGGACAAATTCTCTCTTTATCCCAGCAGGAATTTCTTTTTTATTCGTGGGACATGGGCGTTGCTGGCTGGCCGGCATATATTGCCCATCTCTAGTTGTCCTTGTTCAGAGGGCAGTTGAGAGTCACCCACATTGCTGTGGCTCTGGATTCACATGTAGGCCAGACCAGATAAGGACGTCAGATTTTCTTCCCTAAAGAACATTAGTGAACCAGGTGGGTTTTTCCGACAATCGACAATGGTTTCATGATTATCAGTAGATTCTTAATTCCAGATTTTTTTTATTAAATTCAAATTCCACCATCTGCTGTGGCGAGATTCGAACCCGAGCCTCCAGAACATTAGGTGAGTTTCTGGATTAATAGTCCAGTGATAATACCACTAGGCCATCACCTCCTCATTATGCAATTCTTTAAAGAAAGTGTTTAGTATAATGTTGATGTGTGGACATTAATTAAAATGGATTACAGATAGGAATAAAACCACAGGTTATCAGAATTCAATCACCTGTACAATACAACTGTGACAAAACTTCAAAAGTATTCCATTAGCTATGATGTGTTTTGGAACTTCCCAAGATTATAAAAGGCACCATATAAATGCAATAAAATGCGTGGTCTCAAGGGCATCGGCTATGAAGAGAGGTTGCATAAACTAGGATTGTTTTCACTGGAAAAAACAGAGACTGAGGGGAGACCTGATAGAGGTCTACAAAATTATGAGAGGCATAGACAAGGTGGATAGTCAGAGGCCTTTTCCGAAGGTGGAAGTTACGAGGAGGCACAGGTTCAAGGCAAGAGGGGGAAAATTTAAGGCAGATGTGCGGGGGAAGTTTTTCACGCAGAGAGTGGTGGGGCCTGGAGCGCGCTGCCAGAGGAGGTGGTGGAAGCAGGCACATTAGCAACATTTAAGAGGCAGTTGGATGGGCACATGAATAGGGAGGGAATAGAGAGATATGAACCGAGTAAGGGCAGAAGGTTTTTTTTTAGTTTAGTTGGGACATCATGACCAGCACAGACTTGGAGGGCCGAAGAGCCTGTTCCTGTGCTGTACTCCTCTTTGTTCTATATTTTCCCAATGACTCTGGGATGTGCAGCATATGGTCAGAACATTCCAGTGTCCAGTTGCCAGCAGTATTCTTCTGGAAAAAATTACTAACAAACTTCAAAAGGGATTTGCACCTTATTTATGTGAATGGGTTTCTTTTTCCATTTTGTGATCCACACCAATCAATAGAACTCAAATTTTACAATTGTCCCTACATCGGAAAGATCAGCTTCCCTAAATTGAACAAAGAACCCCAGTTAGGATCCACATTTACAATGCTGTAAATTCTAATGAGCTGGTATGCCAGTTTATCAGTTGTCCTGCAGACATTTAATGGCCTCCTCAAAGTCCAACCATCTGACCAGCTGGTAGCTCTGTAGTCCCAGTGGCAATAGACTGGAGTGGTGGCCACTGTTGGAACCAAAGGCAATTCACACAGGAGATTGTTGCAGGAGCTGAACACCAGGGTAAGTGATGGGAGTTTCACCAGGGTTACGCTGGCAGGTTCCGATGAGAGGGGTGAGGGGGTTAGGAGGCTGGGTTTGAGAGGCTGATGATGGGTGGATTAAAAGGAGAAGTTTGATATTAGGGGAGCGGTTTGCCTCCGATGGGCACAGGAGATCTGAAAGAGAGGTTGCCACCCCTTGCCCGGCATCATCTGCAAAGTAAATGCTGCTGGGCTACCCACTTGTTGCTGCAAGTAAAATCGTGGACAGGAGTTGGTGAGGCTCTTAAGCGCCATTAATGGCCATTTCAGGGCCTAATAGCCCTTTCATACAGGTCGGGGGTGGACGCGTAGATGGTGGGAACACCATGCATTGGATTTTCCAAGCCGCCTACCTCCAAAGCCACCAGCAGGGGGCATAAATCAAGACCTTTGTTTCTTTATTCCAGACTGATGTTGCCAGTATTTTCCAGCATTTTCTGTTTTTGTTTCATAGTTTCTGTTTGGCATAATTCACTGTTTTATCACCATAGCTGCACTTCAATACTCATGATGATCCTCTCCTGTTAACACGGAAGAGCGCAGGAAAGATTCTACACATTAATGTTGAACATCCAACAAGCAGGGTAAGAGGGGAGCTCTCAAAGTGCATGTAATTGGACAAGTTGATGTCCATATTGAGGCTAAGCAATACAGGCCTTTGGGTTTACATTTCTCGGCCGTACAGTTTCCATTTGTTTAATCAAGTCAAATTAATATTAGAAATTATTAGAAGATAAGTGATCAATGATCCACACTTTGTTCCATAGATTTTTCAAATAGGTAACGGGGCATCAGAAGAGAACAGCAGAAGCTTACAGCAAAGGAGGCCAATGGGCTATCCAATTTATGCCAACTCTTTGAAATGCAAAATTTATCTCACTGCCCTACTCAATCACCTTAGAGCCTTTGCCCCAAATGTTTACAGTTTATTTTTATTAGTCACAAGTAAGACTTACATTAACACTGCAATGAAGTTACAGTGAAATTCCCCTAGTCACCACACTCCAGTGCCTGTTTGGGTCAATGTACCTAACCAGCACATCTTTCAGATTGTGGGAGGAAATCGGAGCACCCGGAGGAAACCCATGTAGACACGGGGACAACATGCAAACTCCACACAGACAGTGACCCAAGCCGGGAATTGAACCCGGGTCCCTGGCACTGTGCCATCGTGCCACCCCACTTACTTACTCCTTCCATTAAAAATACAATGATCACTCCTTTAACTATTCCCCATGTTGAAGCATTCCAAGCTCTGGTAAACTCTGGTAGGAATTTCTCTTAACAATTATCAATACAGTCAAATGGGAGAAGGGTAAAAAAGGAATAAGCTCAGTGCAGAAACAGATTCAAACAAGTGAATCAATCTTTTACCTCTGGGACCTTGAAATTTGCTTTTATGTACAGTTCAGGGCATAGAAATCTTGGTTTCCCTGGGCTTGGAAATCTCACAGTATGATCTCACTTGGAACTTGGATGCATAACAAAATGCTGTCATACAGCATTATCTTAAAAGTTTCAGGCCAGAATTGCCCAAT
Source organism: Mustelus asterias (assembly GCF_964213995.1). NCBI lineage: Eukaryota > Metazoa > Chordata > Chondrichthyes > Carcharhiniformes > Triakidae > Mustelus > Mustelus asterias. The sequence continues at coordinate 116,057,366 of NC_135808.1, forward strand.
CTTTCAAATCAGGAATGTGCGTGTGGGGTACAGTCTTGGCAGATGCACATCTGAGCATTGAAAGAAGCCCTTGGTGATTAATTTTAATCATAGAATGTCCAGTTCCCCAATGATAGAATCTAAAAATTGCTATGCTTTTCACTCAGAAATGTACAGAATAGGTATAAACTTTTATATTTTCCTCGCAGCGAGCAGCCCAGTCTGTATAATATGATTAACTAGTGTAGACTTCAGCATTTAAGAGAACTGAACAGATTGTCAAAATTTACGTTGCCACGAAAGGCAACTTTGGGAATTAGCATACAAAGTCCTGTGGGACCTAACATTGCTAAGTGCTTGGTCACAAAAATGTTCTGCTTTAAACAGTAGTGCTATGTTCTGGGTAAATATAAACCAAGTGTGGGTTCTCCCACAGCATTGAGTGTTCATGAGGTGTTTGAGAACATTACAACCCTTAGCATATTGTCACTGGTTTATGGCTCTGATGTGGAAATGCCGGCATTGGACTGGGATGGGCACAGTAAGAAGTCTCACAACACCAGGTTAAAGTCCAACAGGTCTATTTGGTATCACGAGCTTTCGGAGTCACTCACCTGATGAAGGAGCAGTGCTCCGAAAGCTTGTGATACCAAATAAACCTGCTGGACTTTAACCTGGTGTTGTGAGACTTCTTACAGTTTATGGCTCCGTCAAGTTTTTATCAGTTTTACACACGACATTAACAGCATCACCCAGATTTATCATCTGAACTTCCGAGGTTATGATAAGGCGCATTTGTTATGGTTGCGTTTTATGCGACAGTCCTTGAAGTGACAAAGTGGAAAATGTGCCCCACTCCTCAACATGGATATTCTCACTCAAAATAATTCAGAGAAATGATGGTGTGAAGAATTGGAAGAAAATATAGAGGCTAATTATTATTCAAAGTACTGATAAGCACAGGTATCAAAGATCTGTTGGAAATCACAAATTGTAAAGCATCTCTTTAATAATCAAATTCCTCATAATCTTGGGCAGTGAAACAATCAAAAGACATGGAGATAGAGTGTGGAAATGGAGATCAAGTAAAAGATTAGCAATAATCTTATTGAATGGGGAGAAAGCATGAGGGATTGTATTTCATACAACTATTCCTACAGGGGACTGTAACATGTTGCATTGCTTCTGTCTGCGGAATTTTACCGGCATATTCGCCCAAGGTTCGTACGATTCCCTCCCCGAGGCCAATGGAGAATGCTGTTCTCCGAGCCTTGCACGCCCCCCGGATCAGGGTGGGCGTGCCGGTAAAATTCCGGCCTGTATCTCTGGTGCTTCAGCAGAGGAGTGAGGAGCCATGTCTTCAATAAAGGACATCCATTGTCACATAAGATCCAATTATGCACTTTGGGGTTGAGGTGAAGATCTGAGGAAGTCTTGTGGGGGAAGCTTTTGTGGTTGCTTAACACTGGGGGAATGGAAACCCTTTCTGTTGAGGAATCTGATTGGCTCATCATTCAGTGCATTGGTGCAATCAATGATAGGCTGTTCCTGGGGGGATCCAGCAATGAAGGAGAAACTCAATGCCCTCTTTGCTTGCAAAGTTAGTCATGAAATGAATGTACTGGCAAGGAATGACCAGTGAGCTGCAATAGCATGCAGCTGTTTAGGAGTTACCATTAAAATCCAGAGCTGGTTCTGGAAAGAAGCTAGAAGTGAAGAAGATCAAGGGCACAGTACCTTGAACAGCTACCAACAAATCCAGTGATGTGAGCTGCAAGGTCACAAGGGCAGTGTGACCATCCACGTGGAGCGAAACAGTCTCCTGTGGCACCGTTGTTGAGCATTTACTCTCCATTGCCTTGTTGTTCTTTTTTCCTCTCTTGTGCCCTCCAGCTGCTTGGGGATCTACTCTTCCTCTGGAGGAGGTTGCCCCTCATTACTATGGGGCTCAAAGCCTGACAGCGGTGCCTCCATTGCCAGCAAGCACCTTCCTTCTGGGCAGGTGCTGCCCAATGCTGCTTGACAGCTTCATCCACTGCTTCTCTGCCCTCAGGGTGGGTCAACCCATCAATTGCCTGACACGGAGTGTCCACCTTCCCTACCACTTGTGCAATACCAAGGCACCACCTTATTAAATGGCTAGTCTGTTGTGGCTCCACCGATCCACTTAGGAGGCCGGTTTAATACGCTGCACCAGCCATGGCTGGCTTGCCACTTTGTATCCACCTCCCTTCAGTCACCTCCTGAAACCCGTGTACTCCCTTCAAAATTCCACCCTTCTCTTTCAACATGCTCTTAACAAGCGTTTTGAATACATTCAGTTCTGTCGCAGAGTCACATGGACTCAACTCTGTTTCTCTCTCCACAGATGCTGCCAGACCTGCTGAGTTTATCCAGCATTTTGAATACATTAATTAGCCTCAATAGGGAGAAGATTGGGATCACTGTCCCAGCCTCCACTGTGCTGTTTAATAATGGCAGCACTGGAAATGACTCCCAAGGTAACACACTGGGCAGCAATGATATCTTACACCCCCAGCCACCCCCAATTCCAAACTCATGACTCTTACCATCTAGAAGGACATGGGAAGCCGATACCTTGGAACACCACCTGGAAGTTTCCCTCCAAGCCACTCACCATCCTGACTTGGAAATATATCATCTTTCCGTCACTGCTGCTGGTTCAAAATCCTGGAGCTCCCTCACTAACATCACTGTGGCTGTACCTACACCATATGGATTGCAGCGGTCCAAGATGGCAGCTCCCCACCACCTTCTCAAGGGCAATGAGGGATGGGCAATGAATGCTGAGCTAACCAGCGACACTCATATCTCACGAATGAATTTTAAAAAGCCCCCATCCTATCTCTGTTCCTGACTTTGTTGGGGATGGGAAGGGGCCTGAAAGATCAACCCAATGATTTTGCTGTATTTTTCTCGAGTATTGCTGAAAAAGAGACACGCTGCAAAAGTTTTATGTCTTGCACTCAGGACAGAATTGAGAATCAGAGTTCACCTGTTTTGAATTTAAACAAAAGCTCAGCAGTTAACCACTCCTTGGTAGCTCTTTCGGCATTAACCACTCCTTGGTACATTCTTCATGGCAACCCCTCTATTAATTTGGCAACCAACCAACACTCTCTTCTCATGCAGTATAAATTGTTGTTCTCTTTACAGTTGACATTTTGTGAATTCGGTCCTGATGAATGCAAAACAAAAGGCTTCGACAGCATGTCTCTTTATTTTTTTCTTTCTTTATAGCCAAGACTTTATAGCCAAGGAACTACAAAAGATCGTGAATGTAGCCCAATCCATCACTCAAACCAGCCTCCCATCCATTGACTCTGTCTACACTTCCCGCTGCCTCGGCAAAGCAGCCAGCATAATGAAGGATCCCCCGCACCCCGGGCATACTCTCTTCCACCTTCTTCCGTTGGGAAAAAGATACAAAAATTGAGGTCACATACCAACCGACTCAAGAACAGCTTCTTCCCTACTGCTGTCAGACTTTTGAATGGATTTACCTTGCATTAAGTTGATCTTTCTCTACACCCTAGCTATGACTGTATACTACATTCTGCATTCTTTCCTTTCCTTCTCTATGAACGATATGCTTTGTCTGTATAGCACGCAAGAAACAATACTTTTCACTGTATGTTAATACATGTGACAATAATAAATCAAATCAAATCAAATCAAATCAAAACTTCTAAGTGGTTAGTGAATCAATACAGAAACAAGGAGGTGTTTTTCCAGTAGAAAGGTTTGCAGTTTGGATACACAATTTGTGCATTCCTGTGTAACTTCCACTTTAAATTTTAATTTTCTCCAAAGGCACAGCATCAGAAAGATTATCTGTTGTACTTTTAAACAGATTAGAGTATAAATTTTAGCTTTGGTGAAACCTGTATCCAACCTTTCACATGTACAGATCATTTGACTGATACTAGTAGCAGATGGAACACTCAAACAAGCCGCACTAAGCTCCCTCACAGCTGAGTATTCAAGATGCGTTAAGAACTCAAAATATATACCATACAACGAAGAAGAACAAAATATAATCTTCTATTAAGTGCTTAAAGAGCAAACAACTAACTCCCCTCAGTGGAGAAAGCAATATATAATGAAATCAATGTATCATATATATTATATGTAATGTATAATGTAACACATATATAATGGCTGGAATTTTACCGTCCTGCCCACCACAGGAATCGGAGCGGGCGAGGGGCGGACAATGCGAAGGTCCATTGACCTCGGGCAGGGTTTTACGGTTTCAGGACGATCGAGGCCGTAAAATCCCACCCAATATTATATATTCAAATCAAATCAAATATTAGACATAATGAAATAAATATACAATATACAATGTAATAAATGTGCTTCTTTAGATTTACTGAAAATAACGACCAACAAAAAAGTCTCATGATTATATTTTTTGGATTATCGTATAATCTTACAGTATAAAGGGGGACTATGTTGCTCATTGTACCTCTTTGAACAAACTTTTCAACTTAGTCCCAGTTCCCCATTCCCCTTTGTTCTGTGTTTCACTTCTGCACCTCCTGACTCTACATTTAGGAAAGTATATTTAAGCATTTTGGTTGCAACTTGCAACATTCCTTGAATGACAACCTGTTAGATGGCATAAAAATGGGGAACACCTCCCAAGCTGAATCCCCCCTCTGTCAACATTCTGGAGGCTACCGTTGACCAGAAAATGAACTGAACCAGCCGTATAAATACTGTGGCGACAAGAGGAGGTCAGAGGCTGGAAATTCTGTGGTGAATAACTCACCTCCTGCCTTCCTAGAGCCTGTCCACCATCTACAAGACTCAAGTCAGGAGTGTGATAGAATACCCTCCAATTGCCTGAATGAGTGCAGGCCTAACAACACTCAAGAAGCGTGACACCATCTAAAAGAAAGCAGCCACTTGATTGGCATTCTATCCATCACCTAAACAGACAGACTCCACCCCTCCCACCAGCAGTGTGTACCATCTACAAGGTGCATTGTAGTAACTCACTATGTCTCCTGCAACAGTACCTTCCAAACCCGTGACGTCTACCATCTAGGACAGTGGTTCCCAAACTTTTTTCACTGGGCCACACTTTCGGAATAAAAATTTGCTCGTGCCACACCAAATTTTTTATTGATAAGAAATACATGCAAAAACAAAAAAAACCAACCTCCTGGCAGTGCTTGATTCATAACATAGAACACAACTACTTTATAATATGATCATGGGACATCGTCCTCAGCATCACTTGATGCTCTTGCTCTCACTTTGGAAAAATATCTATCCATGTTTAAATGTCTCTTTGATTGTCCTTGAATCTTGCCGCCACACTTGCCGTCCTCTCTCGCCGCACCAGTGTGGCGCGCCGCACCCTTTGGGAACCACTGATCTAGGAGGACAAGGGCAGCAGACATATGGAAACACCAACACCTGCAAATTCCCTTCCAAGCTGCACACCATCCTGACTTAGAAATATATCACTGTTCCTTCACTGTCACTGGGTCAAAATCCTGGAAATCCCTTCCGAGCAGCCCTGGAGCTGTACCCGCTCCCCATCCCCACCCTTTTCCCCTCCAGTCTAAGCCCTAAGACCCGATCACCTGCCTCGTGATTCCCCAGGCCTTCGCTACCCTCCCTACCTTGGGACCCCTTACACTTCCTTGGGTTTTATGTTCACAGCACTTAGGGCCCGATTTTACCATTGCGCGTGCCCGTTTTCGGGCGCGAAAACTTGGTAAAATCGGGCGTCAGGCGATTAGCGCGATCCGTGCTCGCATTTGCATGCATTTAAATTGAATTAATGGGCTGCCCGCCCAACTTCACCAGCACATCCCCCTTTACCATCGCGTTTGCCCGTCCAGATTCGGCGCAAAACAGACATGCTCGACAAAGGTCTGTTTCGGGTGCTCCAGCTTCAGAAGAGGTAAGTTCAGAGCTTCCGGTGGCTCACTAACTCAGATTGGTGGTGGGGGGGAAGGGAAGATCATTCTCTGGTGAGGGGGGTGAGGGAGGAGGGAGGCCCAATCATTCTCTGGTCGGGGGGAGGAGCGAGGCCCGATCATTCTCTGGTTGGGGGGGTGGGGGGGGGGAGGAGGCCAGATGGTTTCTGGAGGGGTAGGGAGAGGGGAGGAGGGAGACCATATGGTTTTCTGGCAGGGGTGGAGGGGAGGAGAGAGGCCACATCATCCTCTGATGCAGGGGGAGAGAGGCGGGTCAGATGTATCTCGGGTGGTGGGGGGTGTGGGGCATGGAGGGAGGCCCGATCATTCTCTGGTGGGGGCTGGGGGGGAGGGAGGCTAGATGGATCTCTAGTGGGGGCGGAGGAGGGGCAGGGACATGGGGGACCACTGCCACTCTGCGGGTGATTGTTGGGGGGAAGGGGGGATCTGCTGCCACTCTGCGGGCGATCGGTGGGGGGGAAAGGGGCAGGGGATCATGATCGGTCTGGGTAGCGGGAGGAGGTGGGTGGATAAGGGGGACAGTTATGTTGTGTGGGTGGGGTGATGTCTGTGAGGGCCATTGCTCCCGCTTTTTGCTCCCGGGCTGCTTTATCCGATTTTTGCAGCCTGTGAGCGATGTGACAGGGGCGCGTTTTTCAAATTTTTTTTTCACTGCTCATATGCAGTTCAAAGCTCCAATCGGAGCTACACCGTTTTGGGTGCGATAAGCCCCGCCCACAGTGTGATTCAGACCCGCGATTGTTTTCAGGCTAAATGCATATGGGGGCGCCTGAGAACAGGTTTCCAAATTGGATCTGAATTACACCCAGATTCAGCACTTAGAATCAAAATGGTAAAATCGGGCCCTTCGTCTCAGGCAGCTCCATGCAGTTTCTCTTCCGGTCACTGCAGCGCTGTTACTGGAGGGATTGGAGAGCTGCCAGACAATCACATTGGCCAGCAGCTCTCCATGGCACGACTTGTTCCTGCGTGAGGGGCGGAATTCCCACCTAATGCTAATCAATGCTCAATATAGTGTAAAATGGCAGCGGGGCAGTCATAGCAGTGGGAATGAGTTCTCCCACTGACTCGTCAGATGGTGGGAACCCATATTTTTATAAAATGCTGATGAGGACAAACTTCTTGAAGAACCTGACTTAAATTCCAACTTCGCCAAAATATTGAACTTAATTCATACAAATGTTGTGTCTTATACTTGCTTTGTTGCAATGCAAACATTATAAGCCTTGGCCATCTGGTTTAAAACATGAAACCGTACTACAAGTGCTTAATGCCGAGTTGGTGACAAGATTATGCATAATTAAAAGATTACTACAAGATGAAAATAATGCTGTCTATGCTTTTCCTGTGACTCATTCAAATGCAAATAGACCTAAAGGTACAAACTTGTGGAAATATGATTTTATTTCTAAAATGCCTAAACAATAAATTCTTAATAATGCAGCACTGAAAGAGGTGTTACCACCAAGTTATTATTAAACAAAAATATGTTTTATTCTTACCTAGCTCTGCTCTTGTGCAGATCAGTCCACAAAGCAATGTTTCTCAAGAGGTGAAGAAAATTCTTTGCTCATGGAAAATTTCTCCCTGTTGTGTGGCTTCACACCGTGATTATAATGAGACCTTTGGGCAAATCAAGTGCTGAGCCGAAGCCAGAGGCCAGTTGCTGGATATCACGACCACCAATGAACGGGTTGTGGTCTCATGTACAAATGGCCCCCTCCCACCGTCTCCTTGCACCACCCCCTCCATCTCCCCCCACCCCCGCCACCAACCACAGTTCTCTCAGGCAACTTCAGCCAGTTCCATACCATTCCTGACTGCAATTAATCAGTATCCACATCCATCCCAGTGTTGTTTTATTTGCGGAATGCTCAAACTTGCTTTGCTTTCCTTTGACTCGTCAGCTGCCTTCCGCTGCTCGGTGCGCCCTGGCAGTCAGAGGCAATTAGCAAATTACTTTTCTCCTAAATTAGCTTCCTATGCTTTGGCGTCATGTCAATCAGCTTGTCCTTTTAAGCTGCCTCTCTGTACTTTCCAAACAAACAACAGCTGAGAGAATGACAACTCAACTACACTATCCTTTCCTCCTTCAAAACCATGTCACTGGCTCCTGTCAGTCTCTTCGATCTGCCACTTATTTGTTTCCCTGTTCCCTGACTGGGTTCGATTCCTAGCTTGGGTCACTGTCCGTGCAGAGTCTACACATTCTCCCCGTGTCCCTGGGGGAAGTAGTGGAGTAAGAAGTCTCACAACACCAGGTTAAAGGCCAACAGATTTATTTGGCAGCACAAGCTTTCGGAGTCTCAGGCCCCTTCTTCAGGCGAGTGAGGAGTTGTGTTCACAAACAGGGCATATATAGACACAAACTCAATTTACAAAATAATGGTTGGAATGCGAGTCTTTACAGGTAATCAAGTCTTAAAGGCACAGACAATGTGAATGGAGAGAGGGCCAAGCACTGTTGATCGACTTTCCGACGTGCCACAGTGACAGTGACAGAGGGTACATCGCACATGGGCACTGCACTTACCTCCCTGAACCCCCTTGGGGGTCAACACGTCAGTCCAGGGTGTAGGGGGCCAGGTGGCACCATTGGTATTGCCAAGGAGGGTGGAGCAGAGGGAGAGACGTGGGGGGGGCACCTGAAAGGGAGGGGTGGGTGAGGGGAATTGAAGGGGGATGCCTGGGGGAGGGGAGGGGTGAGTCACCCTCATGCTTACGCGGTGTCGGGGAGAGTGACCCATTATTTGAGTGGAGGGGGGAGGACGCTCTTCTTTTATGAGGAGTTGGTGGTACTGTCCTCACCAGCCAGTTGCCGGGGGGGGGGGCGGGTGGGGGGCAACTGGCTGGCGAGGACAGTTTTCATCGTAATCAGCCTCCCACTGGAAATCAGTGCAAGGCTGATTACAATATTGAAATTGCAATTTCAATATCATTAGTAAGCCTGGGATTGTAGGGGCTCATATTGGAGGGTGGAGGAGAAGGGGGGAAATTGGGCCTCCACATTGGGATGGGGTCAGAGCTGGTCATGGGGGAGGGTTAGCAATTGAGGCTAGCCTGGGGGAGGGTGGGTGTTGGTTAGGTCGATGATCAGGGGCAGGAGGTTGGGTAGGCTGGTGATCAAGGTGGGGCACAGTCGGATAGGCTGGTGATTGGATGGTAGTCAGGGAGGCTGGCGCTGGGAGGGGCCCTGGGAAGAAATGGGAAGGCCGGTGATCGGTAGGCCAGCGATGGGGGTGGGGGGGAGGGAGGGGGTTTAGAATGCAACCAGTGACAACTTTGATTGGATGTAATGTGTCCAATGGGAACAAGATATAAGGGTCAGCTGACCCAGTAAAACATGGAACCAATCACAGAGTGATGTAATAGTCAGCTGACCAGCTGATTCACTATAAATAAGGAATGATGTAGAATTGTGGGGAGCTTGGAGTGGCCCAGGGTGAGGCCCCAAGTTTGGAGTAATGATGTTTCTTTATTAAACCCTTTTTTGTTGTATTTTCATTAGCTGCATTTTGAAGAGTTCCTTCTGAAGAAACAGGGGGTGGGGGGGAACGCAGTGCGCATGCGCCAATCTCCCCACAGACAGATCGGGGAATGACACGAGGCTGAGTACACCAATAAAAGTGGCCTGGGAAGATCACGACTGGCTGGAGGCCAGGCGCGATTCCCAATTTTGGCCTCCCGCTTACATTTTCCGCTACTTGACCAGCATAGAGGGATGGGAAAATCGGACGTTGTATGTTTTCAAGAAGTAGTTAGATATACCATTTTAAGTAAAGGGGATCAAAGAATATGTGGTGAAGGTGGGATCAGGCTATTGAGTCGGCTGATCAGCCACGATCGTAATGAGTGATGCAGCAGGCTTGAAGGGCCGAATGGCCTTCTCTTGCTCTTATTTTCTATGGTTACTATGTTTCTAAATAGAATTATAAATCAGCGGAGCATTCAGCTAGTTGGGTCACTCCACTCCTTAGTCTGACAGCTTCTACACCACACAAATAGGAGTGTCAGCTGATAGATTATTCCATTGAAACAAACTCATTAGGGAAGTGAGTTCTTTCTCATTTATACACAGTCTGTTACAAGATGATTGAGGTGCTCAGGAAGCACCACAAATCAATAAATGTAAAACAGGCAAGTTTATTAATACCACCTGAATGTGCTCCCTTCTTCCATCAGGTGTTAACAAATGCTGAAGAGCTGAATGATGAAAAACAAAGCTAATTGTTGGAGGTGACAGCAACATTCTTGGAGAGATGCCATGTGAATGGATTGATTCTTACTGCATTTTGATGTATGAATATGCAACCCCCATATAAAGCCGTGTTATTTATAGAGTGGAACTAATTGCACACATGCCAACTGTCGGATTCTTTTTAGCTGATCGTCAGTATTTTGACCCATGTATCAGCTTGTCAGCAATTCTCCTGGAGAAGCAGCATTTCCTTTCACTAGGAGCAGAGGTTGTCAATATCAATCACTCCAAACGTTGCACTGGAGCTTGTCAGAACCAAACTTGTTGGATGTTGACACTTGAACTAATCAGACATTGCAGTCTGTTGCATGCAAATTTCTGGCAGAAAAAAATAAAATGAGTTACTCGTTTGTTGAATCTCTGCAGTGCAGAAGAAGGCCATTCGGCTCATCAGGCCTGCACCAACAACAATCCCATCCAGGCCCTATCGCCGTAACCCCACATATTTACCTGCTAATCCCCCTGACATTATGGGTCAATTTAACATGGCCAATCCATCTAACCTGCATGTCTTTTGGACTGTGGGAGGAAACCGCAGCACCCGGAGGAAACCCACGCAGACAAAGGGAGAACGTGCAAACTCCACACAGACAGTGACCTGAGGCCGGAAATGAACCTGGGTCCATGGCACTGTGAGGCAACAGTGCTAACCACTGTGCCACCCTATTTCTGAGAAACTGTCACAGGTGTGTTTTTCTTACACAAGAACTTATATATATAACAAATAAAGCTACTCAAAGGAACTTTCTTAGTTAATCTTGGTTATTACCCTATGCAAAGGTTTAGTTGCTTCAATAGTGTTTGGAGCTGCTTTTTGAGATGCTGCCTGGTCCGAATGTATTCATTCTTATTTGACAATTTCTGTCATTATATTTTTGTAATTATGAGCAATTGGGAACAAAATGGAGACCGGGGTTGGAATGATGCTGAGATTTACTGAACTACCACGCACTTGGATTGACACTTAGAAAGACAGCATAGTCTGAGAATCTACATCAGAATAGGTGCCAGCAATCAAAGGGGATGAAACTAGTCCTCAGCTGTAGCTTTGGGAACAAAAATAAATGTGGTTGGGCTGGAAAAATATCGGATGCACTTTAAGTTATTTCCAAATACCATTGACAGATGAGAGACCGTGGGAGGTAGCCCATGAGGGAGGGAACTGATTTCTCTGGCTATCTACCCTTCCCTGGTAATCGTCAACTCCAGGAGGCATTGGAGAGAGAGCATGAATCAGCCTTCAGTATACTTAAGTTCTTTTGTGATCAATGGACATCACAGACAAGGGAATGTCTTATGAACAATGACAATCACATTATCACAGGTTTTGTTGGGACCTCATTGTTTATCTTGGCATGTTTTACTTTGGCTAGTCTATATATTTGATAATTATATTCATGATGGCCTTAAAGAGGCAATTGTTATGCTGATTCTTGTTTGGGGCAACTCAATTCTGTCCTTATTGGTCTATCAAAGGATTAATACATTCTCCCCATGAACGACGAAGTCAGAAGATTATCCATGCATCGGGCGACACGGTGGCACAGTGCTTAGCACTGCTGCCTCATAGCGCCAGGGACCCGGGTTCGATCCCCAACTTGGGTCACTGTCTGTGTGGAGTTTGCACATTCTCCCTGTGTCTGCGTGGGTTTCCTCCAGGTGCTCCTGTTTCCACCCACAGCTCAAAGATGTGCGAGTTGGGTGGATTGGCCATGATAAATTGTCCCTTAGTGTCAGGGGGATTAGCAGGGTAAATATATGGGGTTATGGGGATAGGATCTGGGTGGGATTGTTGTCGGTGCAGACTCGATGGGCCGAATGACCTCTTCCTGCACTGTAAGGATTCTATGATTCATTATAGATTGAGCATTGGAATTTATTGTTTAGTGAATTATTCCTCACCCCTTTCCCTGTGGAACATACAAGGTCCATTGCCCTGGAGAACAATTTGTGGCCTGGATTATTTCTGTGACCATTAAAATCTCCTGGGACAGAAGTAACGAAGAAAGTAATAAATGAACAAAAGAACTCTGTTAGACCTGAACTGAATCCAGTTCACTGCAGAGGCAGGTAGAGAACCTAATGGCATTAAAATGTATCAGATGTCAAGATCAAGGTCAGCACTCAGAGGTGGCCTTAGTTTAAGTTAAACATTAACGACAGACTAGCACTTCTATCTGAATAATGCATGATAGCAGGATCAATTTCAATCCACTTCTTGATTAATATAATAAAATTCTACTCAATTTGTATTTATGAGTTACGTATTACCTTTATATTTTCTTCATCCCAAAGTTTTAACGACATGACGGTGAGATTCTAAAAAATCTTTCTCAGCATCTTTTCACATGCCTTCGGGTGATATTATTTCTCCAACTATACTAAGTGGTTTTCAAAGATTTTTCATTATTACCAAATAGACAACAGGGGAGCAGGGTGGCTAGAATTTTGTGTCTTGGTACATCAGGGATGCAATTCATGACCTGTCCGCAACACTTCTGAAAGGGGTAGGCAGCATATAAAACTGGTCCACCTGCCTCATTTACATGATTGTAGCATGGTTCCAACTGATTTCTACATTTTGCTGCTCTCTGTAACACTGCCAGCGATGCTTCTACACATCGTAGGGGCCTGACTAGCGTCATGAATAAACATGCTCTGAGCATCTTTTTAAAGAAGCAGCCCCTATGAGAGGAAAGTTGCACTAATCGACTGCAGGTTTCCGGATAATCCCTTTGGTACACTTAAGGCCAAGGAATATATTGCAGGGAGCCAGGGAAGGGCATCCATCGAGGCGAACCTGCCTTGAAGGCATTGGTGGCACCAGTGGACCTACTCTGCACATCATGGCACCAGTGGGGGCCAGGGGAGGAGGCCACCTTTCTGTCTGGGGCAGGAAGCATTCGGAAGGGAATGGAAACAGGTGAAAAGTATGGTTATTGCCCAGAATGTGACTCCAAAGATATGGCAGAGAAAAATATGACAACCTCGCTTGGGTGACCAGGATGAGTGAATATGCCTGCAGCTCCATGGCAGCTGTATGAGACCGACATATCCCAGAATGATTACTGACCACTATCTAAGTTTCACTGCAGCAGAGGCTGAGGCCTCTCAATAGTTGGGTACAAAGGAACCTCTGGTGGGTCTCCTTAGCAGCACTAGGCCTGGTGTTACATCACTCAATTCTGATCCCCAAATTATTCACGTTTGAGACTTCTGTTACATTAGCTTCAATTTTCCTCTCCCTTTTTCCAAATCCATGTATCCTGGTTTTTCTTTTTGATTCAGTGGTACCTTTTATGACATAATAGTGTCTGGCAAGAGGGTAGCTTGACAAATGATTCGCATAGCCATCAATCAAATCTTCCCTCTGACAGCCCTTAATCAAAGGTCAGAAATAGGAAGGGGGGCCATTCTTTTCATGGGACGTAGCCTGCTACTAGCTGCCTTCTGGATGGACAAGATCAATTCTTCATGTGGAACACCAGTTGAATTAGCAGCGTTGGTGTCCACTTAGCAGCTGGGTAGACCGGAGTGTTTTTGTGGTGTGTCACTTCCTCGAGATTGTCCATGAAGGAACTTTTGTATTTAGGGGGCTAATTTTCCTGTCCCACCCACCACAGGAATCATAGTGGGTGAGGGGTGGAAAGGTCCATTGACCTCGGGCAGGATTTTCCGGTTTTGGGGCGAGTGCGGCCGGAATATCCCTCCCAAGGTGTTTCAAATCAGAAACCTTAAGCTGAAGAGGAACCATTTAAATGAAAAATGCTTGTAGATGAGCACAGTGAGGTGATGGACAGCAACCTGGGAGATTTTCTTCAGATATTTCGTCCATTTGGTCTCTAAAGGTGCCTTTCATTGATGTCTCAGTTGAGTTTATTGATACAAACTTATGCTTTACTAAATTATTGATGCTACGTAATGTTGACATACTCCGATGATATTGTTCCTTTAAGAAATGTTTCTTGAGCAGGATTTGTTTTCGCAGTCAATTCTATTAATCGGTGCCACTTTGTCTGTAACCGGCAGCCCATGTTGTTACTGCAGCAGCATAATTGATCTTAATTGCTAAAATGTTTGTTTTAATTTGGACTGCAGTTCTGTCTTTTTAGTGCTTTCCCCTGGAGTTTTCCAGAGTAGGGCCAGATTACGTATATAGACAGGGAAAATCATGTGACTAGGTTGGCGGGGACTGAATCTTGGCCGGACCAGGCTTATAAAGAGAAATCAGCTCAGTTGCTGTTTGGGGGATCTTTAGAGAGAGGTAGCTTTCTCTGTGACTCTTTCTCCCTCTGGATTTGGAGACAGGGATCTGCCAGGAAATAAGTGTCTTTCTCTGGGGGCTGCTGTATGGGAGTCAGAAGACGTGTGTCTTCCTGTGTCTGTCCAGAGGGGTTAAAAAGCATACATGAGAGCCTATTCTTTTGGTGGTTACTTAGGGGGTGATTTTCCCACATTTTGTCAAAGTGCTGGGTGGACTTGAAACTGGGAGAGTTTTAGATCTGTCTTTTGGGCGTGTTTTTAGGCCCTCCCCAATACACACTCTGCCTGCAAAATTCTGAGTGAGCCTTATGCTTGCTGCAGTTGCCTGTGGGCAGGGCTTAACGTGCCCAAAAGCCTGCAGAGGGAGGTAGTGCGCATGTGCAGGCCCACATGTGCAGGAGTCTGACAGACAATGAGAGAGCTGTCAGACCCCTTCTAGTGCAGGCAGCCTGAAGCAGCTCCCCTCCTGCAAACGTGGGGGCCCATTGCCCGAGATTCAGTCTCCGCCAACCCCTCTGCCGCCCAGATGGATCACGGACCCCCTCCCTCCCCCCCCCCCCCGACCCTGGCGCCACTGCCCTCCCCCCACTGATCGCGGTTCCACTGCCCTCCCCTATTGATCACTGCAGAGCGGCAGTGGGCCCTGTCTCCCTCTCCCTCCCTCCACCGATCATTGCAGAGTGGCAGCAGGCCCCCTTCCCCCCATTAGTCCCACTCCCAATGACCCCTCACCCCATTAGTCCCCCCCCACTGGCCCCTTCCCCCATTAATCCCGCCTCTGGCACTGCCCGGTGGGCATGCCCCAGGTGCCAGACTGGCATTGCCCAGGTGCTAGGGGGCAATGCAAGTCTGGCACTGCCCAAGGGGCAACCCCCCCTTGCTCTCGGCTTCCCCAGGAGTCCTCAATGGCCTCCGGTTCCACCGGCGAGACCAAGTCGACTACTCCCTGTTCATGGGAAGTATGTCTATTCCTCGCCGACGAGAACCTTTCCCGATGAGATCATCAAGGAGGGCGAGCCCGGACGATTGAGCGCCGGGCTTGCTAATGGAATGTAAATGCTCCTTTGCATAAATTTCAATACATTAACCTGCCTCTTGCCCATTTCCAGTGAGAGGCTGACCACACCAGAAATCCGGCGCTGATAAAATGGCACCGGTCGTGAAAACAGGCGCCAATTGCTTTACGCCCCACTTTATATCTGCGTTACCCCCAAAAATACACGATGGTAAAATCAGCCCCTTAGTCTGAAGAGAGATTTATGTCTGTGGGGTTATCCCTTACTATAGAGATAGTTAGCTGTTAAGAATTATACCTCGTCATGTTTAAGTATTGTCAATTGGTAAAAGTTACGCTGATTCTTTTTGTTATATTTTAACTGTGCTGGGAAATGAAGTTTGTTTTAATGAAAGCTTCCTAGTGGGTCAATAGAATCATTCCTGGAGTGAAACATCTTATGCTCGTCCTAATGCCAAAATCAAAAAAAAGATAGGGTCTCGGCTAATTTCAGAATGTACCTTGGAATTTCTGATCTTGTCCCTAACACATACTAATTGACAGCATTAATTGTGTCTTACGTTTTCTAAAGTCAAAACAATGGCAGAACTTTATACTGTACTTATATTTCAGAAATTAGTTAAAAGCTGTTTGAGTGGTGCAAACCAACAGCAACATGCTATGTTAGCTCTGTACCACATCTAAAGTAGGGGAAAGTGATGCATTCCACATGCATGCTGTAATGCATGTACAGAGTTCCACTCACCAGCAATGGAACGCAAGTGATATTTTATATATATATAACAAGTGTATTAATGCACTCACCAGCAATGGAACGCAAGTGAAATTTTATATATCTGACAAGTGCATTGCTACAAAAGCAGTTAATCTGCACGTTATGCAATGTAATTTCAATATAATTAAGTAAAGAAGGTCATTTTAAAATCTGTTCACATTTACTTTCAAGGTCTTTTTGTACAACTTTATTTTAAAATAGTCTTCTGGGTTTATTGTATCTGTCTTTCAATATTCCAAGTGTTGCACTGTGGGGCCTGACATTTGGTGTATAGAATTTTCATTTTGAAAGGTTCGCAAGTCATCACATTTCCTTTAATCTATCCCAAACAACAAATCAACCACTTCCCTTGTCTTTGTATCAGCTTTGAGAGTTGCGGCCCAATGAATGGTACAGCCTAAGTACATAGACGTCAGTCGATTGTAAAGCATTGACTAACATTGTTCACCTCAATGCTTCAGTGAGAAGAAAAATATTAATCCATTTCTGGAATGATTTAATATGTGCAAGTGGATGTTAGTTTGTTACCCTTATAAAAAAAACAAGATTCAGCATAAGAATGTTTTATTTATTGTTATTATCCATTCTTCTCTTAGTACATACTCTTACAAACAAATCCTATCATTTAAAAGAATAGTTGGGGGAACTCTAAACAAATTCAGAAGTGATTTGGGAATCCTTCTTCTCATCTAAGTGGTCCACAAGTGTTTGTTAATGTCACTTACCTTGCCACTGTGTAAGTTGCCAGTGTTAATTATGTGACCTGCTTGTCACACAACTCGCTCCCATTCAGTTACAAGCTGCAAGCAAGTCATGTTATTCATGTGTAGAAAAGTTTAGGTTTACTAATTATTTTCAATTAAAGTCAATCTCTGTCGCTCACGACCTCCTCTATCGCAAATCTGTTTGTCCGCGCGAATGTTGTTGTACCTGTAATCGTTGCCCCAAAGCTTCACTCATCCGTGATTTAGAATGATGAACTCTCACCTTTTCCATCTCACTCTCATGTGGAAAACGCGCACCACTTGTGCCGACTGTCCATGCTCAAGTTCGCCGTTCGTGTTTCCACACTTGGCAAGAATTCACGGGAACGCAACTCCCACGACCATAAGACCATAAGACCATAAGACATAGGAGCGGAAGTAAGGCCATTCGGCCCATCGAGTCCACTCCACCATTCAATCATGGTTGATTTCAACTCCATTTACCTGCTCTCTCCCCATAGCCCTTAATTCCTCGAGAAATCAAGAATTTATCAATTTCTGTCTTGAAGACGCTTAACGTCTCGGCCTCCACAGCCCTCTGTGGCAATGAATTCCACAGACCTACCACTCTCTGGCTGAAGAAATTTCTCCTCATCTCTGTTCTAAAGTGACTCCCTTTTATTCTAAGGCTGTGCCCCCGCGTCCTAGTCTCCCCTGCTAATGGAAACAACTTCCCTACGTCCATCCTATCTAAGCCGTTCATTATCTTGTAAGTTTCTATTAGATCTCCCCTCAACCTCCTAAACTCCAATGAATACAATCCCACGATCCTCAGACGTTCATCGTATGTCAGGCCTACCATTCCCGCGATCATCCGTGTGAATCTCCGCTGGACCCGCTCCAGTGCCAGTATGTCCTTCCTGAGGTGTGGGGCCCAAAATTGCTCACAGTACTCCAAATGGGGCCTAACCAGTGCTTTATAAAGCCTCAGAAGTACATCCCTGCTTTTGTATTCCAAGCCTCTTGAGATAAATGACAACATTACATTTGCTTTCTTAATTACGGACTCAACCTGCAAGTTTACCTTTAGAGAATCCTGGACTAGGACTCCCAAGTCCCTTTGCACTTTAGCATTATGAATTTTGTCACCGTTTAGAAAATAGTCCATGCCTCTATTCTTTTTTCCAAAGTGCAAGACCTCGCACTTGCCCACGTTGAATTTCATCAGCCACTTCTTGGACCACTCTCCTAAACTGTCTAAATCTTTCTGCAGCCTCCCCACCTCCTCAATACTACCTGCCCCTCCACCTATCTTTGTATCATCGGCAAACTTGGCCAGAATGCCCCCAGTCCCGTCATCTAGATCGTTAATATATAAAGAGAACAGCTGTGGCCCCAACACTGAACCCTGCGGGACACCACTTGTCACCGGTTGCCATTCTGAGAAAGAACCTTTTATCCCAACTCTCTGCCTTCTGTCTGACAGCCAATCGTCAATCCATGTTAGTACCTTGCCTCGAATACCATGGGCCCTTATTTTACTCAGCAGTCTCCCGTGAGGCACCTTGTCAAAGGCCTTTTGGAAGTCAAGATAGATAACATCCATTGGCTCTCCTTGGTCTAACCTATTTGTTATCTCTTCAAAGAACTCTAACAGGTTTGTCAGGCACGACCTCCCCTTACTAAATCCATGCTGACTTGTCCTAATCCGACCCTGCACTTCCAAGAATTTAGAAATCTCATCCTTAACGATGGATTCTAGAATTTTGCCAACAACTGAGGTTAGGCTAATTGGCCTATAATTTTCCATCTTTTTTCTTGTTCCCTTCTTGAACAGTGGGGTTACAACAGCGATTTTCCAATCCTCTGGGACTTTCCCTAACTCCAGTGACTTTTGAAAGATCATAACTAACGCCTCCACTATTTCTTCAGCTATCTCCTTTAGAACTCTAGGATGTAGCCCATCTGGGCCCGGAGATTTATCAATTTTCAGACCTTTTAGTTTCTCTAGCACTTTCTCCTTTGTGATGGCAACCATATTCAACTCTGCCCCCTGACTTTCCTGAATTGTTGGGATATTACTTGTGTCTTCTACTGTGAAGACTGACGCAAAGTACTTATTAAGTTCCTCAGCTATTTCCTTGTCTCCCATCACTAGATTACCAGCGACCAGTGGGAGTTGACTGTAGTTTGGAGTTTTGTTGTGTGATAATTAATCAAAAAACAAAGAACAAAGAACAATACAGCACAGGAACAGGCCCTTCAGCCCTCCAAGCCCGTGCCGCTCCCTGGTCCAAACTAGACCATTCTTTTGTATCCCTCCATTCCCACTCCGTTCATATGGCTATCTAGATAAGTCTTAAACGTTCCCAGTGTGTCCGCCTCCACCACCTTGCCTGGCAGCACATTCCAGGCCCCCACCACCCTCTGTGTAAAATATGTCCTTCTGATATCTGTGTTAAACCTCCCCCCCTTCACCTTGAACCTATGACCCCTCGTGAACGTCACCACCGACCTGGGGAAAAGCTTCCCACCGTTCACCCTATCTATGCCTTTCATAATTTTATACACCTCTATTAAGTCTCCCCTCATCCTCCATCTTTCCAGGGAGAACAACCCCAGTTTACCCAATCTTTCCTCATAACCAAGCCCCTCCATACCAGGCAACATCCTAGTAAACCTCCTCTGTACTCTCTCCAAAGCCTCCACGTCCTTCTGGTAGTGTGGCGACCAGAACTGGACGCAGTATTCCAAATGCGGCCGAACCAACGTTCTATACATCTGCAACATCAGACCCCAACTTTTATACTCTATGCCCCGTCCTATAAAGGCAAGCATGCCATAATCAATTAACTCAATCAGATATTTTGCTTGATTGCAGTCAATGCAGGAAACTAATGCATCGCGTAAATAACTATTTGTTAGCAGTTGCATTCCCCCCCACTTGACAAGTGAGAAACGTCACATGACCCCAAGCCATACAAAGTTACATGTTTATGGTCTAATTACAGAGCAAATTCTGCAAAGCTGCCAAGGTTGAGCATCCCGAGTCTGGCACCATCGTATACTCTGTGGCAATTAAAACTAATCAGTGTTATGCGTACCTGTGACTCAGAGGGGAGTTAGAAAGTCCTATTGTGTAAAGAAACCAACTGTGAAATATTCAGCCTTATGTCACAAACTCGTTTAGTGCTTTTATCTTGTAGTATTGTAAAAAGAGAAGAAGCAGTCATTAAGTTCTGTAATCAGTTGTAACATCTTGAAATAACAGAAAAAGCTATAGAGTGGGCGGTCCCAATTTTAGAGGTAAGTCAAGAGGCAACAGGAAATGACATCAATGGATGACCATCGTTCTTGGGAAACCAATTAGAAACTGATCATACACCACCTAATCCAATCACGGACTGATCATGCGCTGTCCGAGCCAATCAGAATTCAGCAACATGACTGATCCTGCACAAGGGTTGTGGTTTGGAAAGAGCTAAAGAGAATATGAATACACATACAAACATAGGAATTACAAGCAGGAGTAGGCCACTCAGCCCCTCAATCTTGTTCCACCATTCAGTAAAGCATGGCTGATTTGATTGTAACCTCAACTCCACATTCCCACCTAGCCCGATAACCTTTCACCCCCTTGCTTAGCAAGAATCTATGTAGCTCTGCCTTAAAAATATTCAAAGTCTCTGCTTCCATCGCCTTTGAGGAAGAGAGTTCCAAACACTCACAGCCCTCAGAGAAAAATATTCTCCTCATCTCTGTCTTCTCATCCCAGTCCATCATTCAAACCAGCCTCCCACCTATTGACACTGGCTACACTTCCCATTGCCTCAAAAAAGCAGCCAGCATAATTAAGGACTCCACGCACCCAGACATACTCTCTTCCACCTTCTTCCCTCAGGAAAAAGATACAAAAGTCTGAGATCATGTACTAACTGACTCAAGAACAGCTTCTTCCCTGCTGCCATCAGACTTTTGAATGGACCTACCTCGCACTAAGTTGATCTTTCTCTACACCCTAACTATGACTGTAACTCTACATTCTGCACTCTCTCCTTTCATTCTCTATGTACTGTATGCTTTGTCTGTATAGTGCGCAAGAAGCAATACTTTTCACTGTATACCAAAATGCGTGACAATAATAAATCAAATCAAATCAAATCAAATGTTTAAACAATGATCCCAGTTTTAGATTCTCTCACAAAAGGAAACATCCTCTCCACATCCACCCTGTTAAGTCCTCTCAGGATCTTATATGTTTCAATCAAGTTGCCTCTTACTTTTCTAAATTCTACCAGATACAACTCCAGTATTTTGCTTTTATCTTTCTGAATCTGCCCTGTCTAACCCTGTTAGAATTTTGTAAGTTTCTATGAGACCCCCTGTATCACTTCTAAACTCAGTAAATAGTCTCACAACACTAGGTTAAAGTCCAACAGGTTTATTTGGTAGCACAAGCTTTCAGAGCGCTACTCCTTCATCAGGTGAGTGCCACTCACCTGATGAAGGAGCAGCGCTCTGAAAGCTCATGCTACCAGATAAACCTGATGGATTTTAACCTGGTGTTGTGAGACTACTTATTGTGCCCACCCCAGTCCAACGCCGGCAACTTCACATCTTCTAAACTCCAATGTATACAATCCTAACTGACTTAGACTCTCCTTATATGTCGGACCTGCCATCCCAGGAATCAGCCTGGTAAACCTTTGCTGTGCTCCTTCTATAGCAAGGACATCCTTCCTCAAATAAGGTCACCAAAACTGCACACAGTACTCCAGGTGTGGCCTAACCAATGCCCTATACAATTGCAGTAAAACATTTCTATTCCTATACTCAAATCCTCTCACTATGAAGGCCAACATGCCATACTAAAAGAGGTAGGAAAGCAGGCAATGAAGAAGACATAAAGATTTTACAGACAGATATAGATAGGCTAGGAGAATGTGCCAAAATTTGGCAGATGGAGTTTAATGTGGATAAGTGTGAGGTTATCCAACTTGGCTGATAAAATAGAAATGCAAATTATTATCTAAATGGAAAGCAGATTCAAAACACATCTGGGCAGAGGAATCGTGGATGTCTTTGTTCATGAATCACAGAAAGTCGGTATGCAGGTGCAGCATGTAATAAAAAAGGCAAATGGAATGTTAGCGTTTATTGCAAAAGGACTGGAGTATAAAAGTAGAGAAGTGTTATTGCAAATGTGTAGGGTGTTGGTGAGACCACATTTGGAGTATTGTGTCCAGTTTTGGCCTCCTCATTTGAGGAAGGATGTGGTGGCATTGGAGGCAGTTCAGAGGAGGTTCACCAGATTGATTTTGGGGATGAAAGGTTTGACGAATGAGGAGAGATTCAACAGTTTGACCTTATACTTGCTGGAGTTTAAAAGGATGAGAGGGAATCTGATTGAAGTATAGAAAATACTAAAAGGGATTTTTTTTTATTCATGAGACATTGGTGACTGGCCAGCATTTATTGCCCATCCCTAATTGCCTGAGGGCAGTTGAGAGTCAACCACATTGCTGTGGCTCTGGAGTCACATGTAGGCCAGACTGGGTAAGGATGGCAGATTTCCTTCCCTAAAGGACGTTAGTAAACCAAATGCGTTTTTTCGACAATCGACAATGGTTTCATGATCATCAGTAGATTCTTAATTCTAGACGGTCTTTATTGAATTCAAATTCCACCAGCTGCCATAGCGTAATTTGAATCCGGGTCCTCAGGTCATTAGCTAAATTTCTGGATTAATAGTCCAGTGATAATGCCACTAGGCCATCACCTCCCCTGTAAAGTAAACGTAACCAAATGTTTCCCCTTGTGGGGAAATCTAGAACAAGAAGTCACAGGCATAGGTTGAGAGGCGGTAGATTTAAAACTGAGATGAGGTGGAACTACTTCTCAAAGAGAGTGGTGAATGTTTGGAACTCGCTGCCCCATAGCGCGGTGGAGTCTGAATCATTGAATGGTTTCAAGAAGGAGATAGATATATTTCTAATAAAAAAAACATGTTAAAGGGATATGGGGAACAGGTGGGGAGGTGGATTTGAGACAAGAAAGAGATCTGCCATGATCTGATTGAATGGGGGAGCAGGCTCGAAGGGCTGAATTGCCTACTTCAGCTCCTAATTCCTATGTTCCACTGCCAGCTTTGAGCTGCCAGGTGCACTGAATTTGAAGCAAAGGACAAGAGACTGCTTTTCGATTGGAAGCAGAAGACCACAGAACTGACCGAGAGAGAGAGAGAGAAAGAGAGAGAGAAGACCACGTGTCACCTCGTGACCTAGACGGAATCAGGAAGCAAGAACCATGTTGAGCCATTAAAGTGGCTGCCTAGCTTAGAGAATCATAGAATCACAGAATCCTACAGTGCAGAAAGAGGCCATTTGGCCCATTGAGTCTGCACAGTCCCACCCAGACCATATCCCCATAACCCCATGCATTTACCCTAGCTAGTCCCTCTGACACTAAGGGGCAATTTTAGCATGGTCAATCACCTAACCCGCACATCTTTGGACTTAGTTAAGTATAACCTTTCATAGAATCATCGACTCCCTACAGTGCAAAAGGAGGCCATTCAGCCCATCGAGCCAGCACCCAACAACAATCCCACCCAGGCCCTATCCCCTTAGCCCCATTTATTTACCCTGATAATCCCCCTGACACTAAAGGGCAATATGGCATGGTTAATCAACCCAACCCGCACATTTTTGGACTGTGGGAGGAATCCAGAGGAAACCCATGAAGACACGAGGAGAATGTGCAAACTCCACATTAATTTCATTTTATGTCCTCTGATCTTAACCACTGTCACGTACTCTGAAATAATGGCCGGAATTCTCTGACCTCGCCCCTGGCTGGGATTCTCTGGTCCCACTACGGGGAATGGAGATTTGCCTGAGCGCCACATCCTCCGTTCTCACTGGCAGCGGTGGCGGGGCATGCGACATCAGAGAATCCCGGTTAATATTTCAGTTTACAAATGCCATTTCATATTTTATTGACTGAAATTAGGTTGACTCTTCGAACATGTTCTTTTTAGACAGTAAATCTTCCACTTTTCCAGTCAGAGTCGCGTTCAGAAGCGAACAGGTGGAAAGACAGTTCTATTTCACATGGAGGGAGGTGGATATGTGGAATGTACCACCCTGGAAAACAGGGATGTTGGACAAATTCGAGAGGGAGCTGAATAGATTTTTGACAAGAGATTTTTAAAAAATTAATTCACAGGATGTGGTCGTCGTTAGCTGGGCCAACATTGTTACCCATCCCTAATTGCCCTTGAACTGCCATTTCAGAGGGCATTTAAGAGTCAACCACATTGCTCTGCATCTGGAGTCACATATAGGTCAGACTGGGTAAGGGTGTCAGATTTCCTTCCCTAAAGGACATTAGTGAACCAGATGGTTTTTTACGACAATCGACAATGGTTTCCTGGTCATTTCATTGACTTTTAATGGGCGGCACGGTGGCACAGTGGTTAGCACTGCTGCCTCACAATGCCAGGGACCTAGTTGGATTCCTGGCTTGGGTCACAATCTGTATGTTCTCTCTGTGTCTGCGAGGGTTTGCTCCCACAGTCTGAAAGACGTGCTGGTTAGGTACATTGGCCACTCTAGATTCTCCCTCAGTGTACTCGAACAGGCGGCAAAGTGTGGCAACTAGGGGATTTTCACAGTAGCTTCATTGCAGTGTTAATGGAAGCCTACTTGTGACGAATAAATAAACTTAATTCCTGATTTTTTTATTGAATTCAAATTTCACCATCTGCCATGGTGGGATTCGAACCTGGGTCCCCAGGGCATGACCCCGGATCCCTGGATTACTAGCCCAGTGACAATACCACTATGCCATTGCCTCCCCATATTTAAATTGAGAGACAAGAGTCATATTATATTTGATAATTTTTGAGAGCAGATAGAATGTGAGGAGCTTTTCCAGTCAAGTGCATTTCTATCCTCTTATTCAATTTTTCCTCATGGCACATCACATAGGATTGTCTCGCTGGTCTTCTCTGTATCTTTTCCAATTTCTGCATATTGGCACTATTACAACACAATAATCTTTCTGTGGTCAGACCTATGCATTGTAAAGATTTAACTTTGCAACTATCTGTCTGTCCTATCTCTTATGATCTAGGATAGACTTTTAAGATGGTTAGCAAAGCAAGATTAAACCTTGTCATTAAGAGTAGTCACTGACAAAGATGGCAGATTGAGAACTGTATGGGTTTTTCTGACAATAGATGAGGCTAGCTTTCAATTTCAGATTATACTAATTGAGTTTAAATTCTGTCTGTAGTGGGATTTGAACCCTTATCCCCAAAACATTACCCTGACCCTTTGGATTATCAGTCCAGTGACATTACCATTATGCCACCACCTCCCCATATGAAAATGATAGTACTGTAAGCATCAATCTAGATTGAATACTTAATTTTATTGCTCCTGAAAGGTCTAAATCTCTCAAATCATGTTTTGGAAATCCAATTAATGAAAATTGGATCTGACAGAAGGCAGCTACACTTTAACATGTACAACTCCCTCCGTGAGCCACTGATGTGCAAGGTACAACCAGCTCTCATTCCTCCCTCCTATGAAAATGGTCGGTGCCGGGTTCAGGGGTGGGACTTCTGGAATGGGGTCCCCACCACCATTTTGGCTAAGTTAGAGACCCACTCTGTAGTGGCCAAAATTCAAGCCTCCATTTCTCTTGAAACCGACATCTCTACGTTGTGCCAAATTTATCTTGCTAACCTTTTGCCATATGTAGTGTTGTAGTCTCCGGCCAGAGTTTTACCGCTCCGCCCGCCACAGAAATCGGAGCGGGCAAGGGGCAGACAATGGAAAGATCTGTTGATCTCGGGTGTGATGTTAGTTTTGGGACGAGTGCGGCCTTGAGTTCAAAAGGTCCAGTCCAAAAATTTCAAATAAAGCACAATATTTAACCTCGGCCAAAATAGACAGAACTCTCAATGTGGACAATGCAGAATATATGCTCTCAGGATTGGCTACTCTATCACACAGTGATTTCATAACATTCTGAATTCTGATTTCAATTACAATCATTATTTTTTTAAAATTCTTACAGGAAATGTTATCACAAATAATGAATTATACACAACCACAGAAAAGTTAGATAGGGAAAGAATTCTCCAAATAAACTCTAAAAAGGTAGCCTTACTTTTGCGTTTGTCTTGGTGTCACAGCTCTTCAGACGGTCAAATGACACAAAAAGAACCATTGGATTGTTTTAAATATGTTTTTCTCGGTTTGCTTCATGTTCTACTGTTTTTTTTAAAGATCTGATGGTGAATGGATTTTATTTTGGGCACAATGGATCTTCCTTTAAATCTGCAGCCATTACCTCAGTGGTCCAGAATGTACATTCGAATGGTTAGACCTGACACATTGTCACTGTTCAAAGGTTGCAGCTTTGAGTCAAATGTTTGACATGCCACATCATTCTGGCAGTGCAGTCATTGGTACTGCATCACTAAAATGCACTTCACTAAAGTGTAACATTCACACTTCTGGTCGAGTTACTTGAATTGACCTCTGGCTCTGCAAAACCGTCAACTCCTTATTTTATTCCTGTTTCAGCGTGATCGCTGCCACCTTCTGACTCATGGTTTCCTCTGTATAGAACTGTGTGCAACTTTTTCCAAGTTGGTGTCACTTTTAAAATAGAATAATTCTTCTTTGTTGGAGAGGACTTTTATTCCGCTTCTAAAAGTAAATGTTCAGACTTATACACCCGGGGCATCAGGAACAACGCACAATAGACTCTTTATGAAGAATATTTGATGCATTAACCCCTCCAATACTGAATGTTATTACTGTGTTGCAAAGTTCTACCACAATGGCGGCATATGAAGGGTATAGATAGGGTGAACAGTGGGAAGCTTTTTCCCAGGTCGGAGGTGACGATCACGAGGGGTCACGGGCTCAAGCTGAGAGGGGCGAAGTATAACTCAGACATCAGAGGGACGTTTTTTACACAGAGGGTGGTGGGGGCCTGGAATGCGCTGCCAAGTAGGGTGGTGGAGGCAGTCACGCTGACATCGTTTAAGACTTACCTGGATAGTCACATGAGCAGCCTGGGAATGGAGGGATACAAACGATTGGTCTAGTTGGACCAAGGAGCGGCACAGGCTTGGAGGGCCGAAGGGCCTGTTTCCTGTGCTGTACTGTTCTTTGTTCTTTGTTCTTTGTTCTAGTGGTTAGCACAGCTGCCTCACAGCGCCAGAGACCCTGGTTCAGTTCCCGGCTTCTGTCACTGTCTGTGCTGAGTCTGCATGTTCTTCCCGTGTCTGCGTGGGTTTCCTCTGGGTGCTCTGGTTTACTCCCACAGTCAGAAAGACGTGCTGGTTAGATGCATTGGCCATACTAAATTCTCTCTCAGTGTATCCGAATAGGTGCTGGAGTGTGGCGACTAGGGGATTTTCACAGTAACTTCATCGCAGTGTTAATGTAAGCCTACTTGTGACACTAATACAATAAATTTAAAACTTAAATAATGTAATCAAAACACAATTCATGAGACATAGTGGGCAGGATTTTCCGACCACGCTTGCCCTAAGACTGGAAAATCCCACCCAAGAGCAATGGACATCTGCATGTTCCTGTCCCGTCCGTAGGATTCCCATGGTGGGCGGGGCAGGAAAATTCCACCCATCATGTTCTAATAATCTCAGATTATATTTATGTCACACCATTATTGTAATGAAGTATTCCAAAAGGTTTTACAGGAGCATTACAAAGCAAAATTAGATCATATAAACAGCAGTATAAATGCATCAGTGGAACAGCAAACATTTCTGAAATTCAGAATGTCCTTATGGCCATGTGCATAAAGTGAGGTGATATCTAGTTGAACAAACGAGCGAACATGAGTTACATTTCTGAAATGGATGCCCAATCTTTTCTTCGGGATTCCACCAAATATCTACTGAAACTTTGACAGATCTGTCAGATCTGGGATTTTCTGATCAGTCTTATTCAAACAACATCAGAGGGTGGCTTAGCAGAGATCCTGTGTGTCTGTAGTTAATCCTTGCTTGGTTGCGTGAGAACCGAGTGTGAAACTGAAGATTGATATGTACTGAGTGGGATGAGGTGAACTGTCCCCAGATGGACAAAAGTAGGTCCCACCAAGGCAGATGGAATGTTCCAGGCAAGGGAAATAGACTACAGTTCCCAAAACTGGGAGATAGTATTTTTAAAAAAATCTGATTTTGATTTGATTTATTATTATCACTTGTATTGGGATACAGTGAAAAGTATTATATCTTCCGCTATACAGACAAAGCATACTGTACATAGAGTACATAGGGGAGAAGGAAAGGAGAGGGTGCAGAATGTATTGTTACAGTCATAGTTAAGGAGTAGAGAAAGATCAACTTAATATAAGTAGGCACCTTCAAAAATCTGATGGCAGCAGGGAAGAAGCTGTTCTTGAGTCGGTTGACATGTGACCTTAGGCTTTTGTATCTTTTTCCCGATGGAAGAAGGTGAAAGAGAGAATGTTCAGAGAGGCTGAGGAGAGGCACTATGGGGTAGGTGGAATATTTTCTGACTGCGCAGATGTTGCTAGTAGTGGCATAGCGAGTGTCCATTGACCCAGTGCAAATTAGGTTCCCTCCCACTGGCCTTACCAACTCCAGTGTGGTCAGTGGTCGATAACACTAGTGGGTACAATCTCAGCCTCACCGCCTGTATTACCATCTGCATCGTTTCAGCATCTAAAATTTTTTCTTGTTAAAGAGGTTGACAGACCTCACCATAGAATCCCTACAATACAGTAGGAGGCCATTCAGCCCATCAAGTCTGTACCAGCCACAATCCCACCCAGGCCCTATTCCCGTCACCCTGTACATGTATCCTGCTAATCCTCCTGACACTTGGGTCAATTTAGCATGGCCAATCCACCTAATCCGCACATCTTTGGACTGTG
Organism: Mustelus asterias; assembly: GCF_964213995.1. Lineage (NCBI taxonomy): Eukaryota > Metazoa > Chordata > Chondrichthyes > Carcharhiniformes > Triakidae > Mustelus > Mustelus asterias. Next base: position 116,086,293 of record NC_135808.1, read on the forward strand.
GGAGGAAACCGGAGCACCCGGAGGAAACTCACACCGACACGGGGAGAAAGTGAAAACTCCGCTCAGAGAGTGACCCGAGGCTTGAATTGAACCCGGATCCCTGGTGCTGTGAGGCAGTAATGCTAACCACTGTGCCACCGTGCTGCCCAACCAACCTGTTGTGTGTTTCAGATATTTTCGATTGTTATTTTGGGCAAAGTTTCGAAAGTTGATGGAGGATCTGGGAATAGCTGTGATCGATAGAACACCTTTGGATCACAGCACTTATATGGAAGAGTTTTCTGAAAAAACGTGAGCCCTGACACTATACACTGAATGTCAAACAAATTGGAGGTTTTTTAATGCAGAGGTCTTTTTAAGTCTTAGGGGAACATAATGCATATTCCATCTAGTTTAGTTTAGTTTATTTGTTAGTGTCACAAGTAGGCTTGTATTAACGCTGCAATCAAGTTACTGTGAAAAAAATCTATGAGAGATGATGGACACTCAGCATTCAATCCATTTACGTGGGGGCATAACATAGCTGATTTAAAGTTTTTTATTAATTGTATAAAATAACAAATCTGGCATGAAGGCACAAGGGATACTATGTTGAACTGGAAAATCCACTTAAATTTTCTCAGCAGATTTATTTGTGCTGGGATCAAGAGACCACTTATAAAAGATGTCCAGAATCAATACTAAGCTGAGAGCTTCAAGCAGTTAAATGTTCCATATAAATACTCATTTATCTTCAAGAGCAGATGTGTACAGAGATATCCTGAGTGACTGCTTTGTCAGTGATCTCAAAAATCACGGCAGAATTAATGACATGGTTGAACTTATATTAAAAGTATAAAACGCCTTGGCTGTTTTTAAAGTTTATTTATTAGTGTCACAAGTAGGCTCACATTAACACTGCAATGAAGTTACTGTGAAAATCCCCTAGTCGCCACACTCTGGTGCCTGATTGGGTACACTGAGGGACAATTTAGACAATTTAGCATGGCCAGTGCACCTAACCAGCACGTCTTTTGGACTGTGGGTGAAAACTAGAGCACCCGGAGGAAACCCTCGCAGACACAGGGAGAACGTACAAACTCCACACAGACAGTGACCCAAGCTGGAAATCGAACCAGGGTCCCTGGTGCTGTGAGGCAGCAGTGCTAACCACTGTGCCACCATGCCACCCCCTCTGATTATAACCTTACATAAAAAAAATATGATCAAAGCCCTTTATGAGTACTGTCTTAATGAGACAATATTTATGCAGGTTGATTTGAACATTCATTGCTGTAATTAGTTTGACTAATTCCATAAGAAAGGACAGAAAAGTTTAACAAGCAATACCAACTCACAGCAGCAAGACAAAGTTAGGCAGATTTATCATTTTATAAAAATCTTGTAACAGATTTTACCTCAAAGGCAGTGCAAAGGTACAGCCGTCCCACCAGTTGTTCAGTGAAGTGCTCAGTCCGGGAGCTCTACTGATTTGGACTCTCACAGCTGGTAAGTGCTGCAATACATCATCATATCATAAATTCCTCAGGTCACAGCCTGGCACAAGAAACCATTTAACAGAATAATGAGCGCTACAGTTTAAAACCACAGTCATATGGGCAGGATTGAACAACAGATCAACATATACGTTCTGGACCTGTGTAAAATCCTGCTGCTCAAATAAATGGTTGATGTAAAAGTCAGCTACGTTGGAGATTAGTTTGTGAGATCCCAATTATTCTAAAACTTTTCCTGTTGCACATGTCACTCTCGCATGCAAGATTAGTCACCATGCATCGGCAAACCTGCGTGTTCCCTTTCTGCGTGGGTTCCCTCCGGGTGCTCCGGTTTCCTCCCATACTCCAAAGATGTGCAGGTTAGGTGGATTGGCCACGCTAAATTGACCCTTAGTGTCTAAAGATGTGTCGTTTAGGGGGATTAACGGGATAGGTGTGATGTGGATTGCCGGCGTTGGACTGGGGTAGGCACAGTAAATAATCTCACAACACCAAGTTAAAGTCCAACAGGTTTATTTAGTAGCACGAGCTTTCGGAGCGCTGCCCCTTCAACAGATGAGTGCTACCAAATAAACCTGTTGGACTTTAACTTGGTGTTGTGGGATAGGTATGTGGGGTGTGTATGGGGTTACGGGGATAGGGCAGGGGAGGGCCTGGGTAAGAGGCTCTTTTGGAGAGTAAGTGCAGACTTGATGGGCCAAATGGCCTTCTTCTGCACTGCAGAAATTCTATGATTCTATGATTTTAAACGGCATTCTATAATTTTATGGATTGTTTCAAGTAATGTTCTGAAAACCATTGAGCTGGATTATGACACTGTAAATGGTCATTAAGGTTTGTACATAACTCAGAAGTAAACTGTCCCACAAAGAACCAAAAAATTCTCGGCTTGTTTTTAAAAAGGGATGCTGAATTGTCTGCGATGTTTGTCAAAAAGGCAGGAACTGAATGGTAAGGGGTCTCGCTTGATCAAAAGGAAAATACATAACCCTGTCAATAAAAGGTCAGGTGATTTTTTAATGTTTCTTGGGAGTTTCAATGTGACTAGTGGCTTTCGTTGTAAAGCTTTTATCTGGTGCAAGATATTCTGCACTTGCTGCGGTGATTAAAAGGTTTACAGCAGCGGTTTATAGAGGTGCAGATGTTTCAATGAAATCAGGAACACGGAGCAAAGGTCTAGATATCACAATGTCTCACTGATGCATGTGCAATGGTACTGCTGGAGGATTTATGGTCCATTTTAGCACAAAAGAATGGTCCACAACTGTACGGACTGCGTGACAAGGAGTGATCCTCCTTGTCGGAAACACACAGAGACTATGTTGGTAAGTGTGGTAAAATTCAGAGGTCTCACCAGATTAGGGAGGTGAGGTTATATTGGGCAAAATCTATTTCCCTTGAAAACTTGTTTCCCTGGGTGGTACGATGGCACAGTGGCACAGTGGTTAGCACTGCTGCCTCACAGTGCCAGGGACCCGGGTTCAATTCCCAGCTTGGGTCACTGTCTATACGGAGTCTGCATGTTCTTTCCATGTCTGCGTGGGTTTCCTCCAGGTGCTCCAGTTTCCTCCCACAGTATGAAGTCCGTGCTGGTTAGGTGCATTGGCCATGATAAATTCTCCTTCAGTGTACCCAAACAGGTGCCAGAATGTGGCGACAAGGGATTTCCACAGCAACTTCATTGCAGTGTTAACGTAAGCCTACGTGTGACCCTAGTAAGTAAATAAATAATTATTTTGTTGTTGCAAAGCTTTCAGTGGGGCACATGAGTAACTTTCACTTTGCCAGATAAATGTGGAAGAAGTTTGGAAATGGTGGGGATTTTTGGAAAACGTGGAATCCAGAAGAATTCCCGGAATGGTTCACTGGTGGTCTTCAGACACGGAGTAAATTTCCTTGATATCAAATCAATGAGTTGGATTTTCATCCCTCCCGTCATGGCTTATTTTCAGGTTGTGCAGGTGGCCTGCTATTGACTGGCTGTGGGATCTTCCGGTCCCCACTGATTTCTAAGGGGTTTTGCGTGCCCCGCACCCTCTGCCACCGGGGTACTTGTCATGGGGAGTCGTCATTGGCGGGACTGGAAGATTAGAAAGTTTTGTCCATTCCTCTTGGTTGACTTGCAGAGTCACAAATAACAAACAGCAAACCGCCTGTGACTACCTCCAAAGTGAGCAGGCACGCTCAATAATGTCCACAAGCATTCAGTGACATAAATAGCAAGATCAAGGACAGTTCAACTAAACTTAATCTGCCTTTCAAGGCAGCAAGATGTTGGTGCATGAATAAGCAGTTACACAGAAATTACAGCACAAAACTAGGCCATTTGGCCCAATTGGCCCATGTCAGAACCTAACCTCGACACAAGCCTCCTCCCACCCTCCTTTATCAAACTTTGAGATAGTTATGCAGTTTTGGAATACACTTGGGAATAAATTGTGCCACTAGTAACCATAAGATTACCCTTATTTTGAAAAGGGATGGTGAATTATCAGCATAATCTTTCTCCCACATCTACTTATCCAGGTTCCTCTCAAAGGCATCTTTGCTCTTTGCCTCAACTAAATATTTGCAATAGCAAGATATTCATTCTAACCACACTTTGGATTGGATTCATCAGTAACTATCTTCCTCTCAGGGTTCCAGGTTTTAGATTCTCCATGTGAACATTTTCTCTGTGTCTAATCTTGCAAATGAATGTATAATTTAACAACGAGGCCATCTTTTAGTCTTCTCTTTTCTCGAGATTCTGATGGAACTGTCGGAGGTTTCAGAGCTGTGACTATAGGTGGAGCAAAGATTGGTAGCTAGGATACAACTATTAAAACAATGAATGTGCCTCCTTGTAATCTCTCCATTAGAAAAGGTGTTTGAAGAGTATAAAATACATACTGGGGACGATCTTACCAAAACATTTTGAAGTGCCGAACGAGCACGAAAATGGGAGAGAATCTCACTCATCTTTTGGGCGAACTCCCAGATGCAATTGTACAGCAGTTAGAAAAAAAAAGATCCCAAATGTGATTCTCACCGGCAGTGTGAGTCGGCAGAGCCTATTCATGCCGGGAAGCCAGCTGCTGAGCTCTCAGGGAGCCATTGTGCAGGTGTCCCAGTCTCCCAGTGCACAGTGTACAGTGTGTATACAGTGCACTGGGAGATCTATCAATCTGTCACCCTCCCCTCCCCTCCACCCCCAGATATAGCCCCCCCTTCTGATCACGCCCCCAAGATATCATTTCCCCCTCCCCCACAACCCCCTCCCCCACACCTCCTGCAGCAATGAGGCTTATTTCGCCAGCAGAGTGGGTAACATCGCGAGAGGTGAAAAATGGATGCGAGCCCCATTTTTTGCCTCTTATCTGATCTTACCGGCTCGCCATGCCAATCGACCGGGGTAAGATCACCCCCACTATATTTGTTTCATAGTGACCCTCTATTATTTTGAGATAACGTGATAATCAGTGGTAAAGTCCACTTTGAGGATGTGAATTTTACTTGCTTTTGACAGGAATGAGCCTTAAAATTATAATTAGCGTATGTATGACAATTACTTTCTTTGGCCTGTGGGCATCACTGGAAAGGCCAACATTTGTTGCCCATTCCTAATTGACTTCAGGTTTCCTTCCCTGAAGGGGCAGATAGATCTTAACGAGAATTGATGGTAGTTTCATGGCCACCATTACTGAGACTGGGAGGGGGGGGAAGTTTCTGCCCCCATTTTTGGGGAATGGGAACAGCGGCAGGGGTGGAGAATCAAGAAGAGCCCCAAGATGACTTTTACGCCGGCGAGATTTCCCTGCTCGATTGTCCCCTCCCTCAACCAATGACATAATGTGAATCCTGACTTTGAAAGTCAAGATCCCCATTTGCCTGCCTGAAATGATGCCATTGGACCTGCCCCTTCTTATGCTGTTAGTACATGGCCTCTGTAGTTGACTTCAGGCTTCTTCAATTGCAGATTTTTCCTGTTCAGCTTCAGATTTATTTGGCGAGCTCTCTCTAGCAATCTTATTAGATTCTGATCATGATGAGCAATAGCTTCTGTTGAGCATGTGTATGATTTGCTAAGACTTCATTTTAAGGTATTTCTGCCTAGCAATTACATTTAAATGCTAAGCTTAAAACAATTAACTAATTCAGCTTTAACTTGACCACATTTTAAGAAACAAAGCATGCTGGGTTAGCGAGGAAAATTGACTGCATTTTTGAAAGTACAATGCAAGCAAAAACTGGCTTTCTCATAAGCCAAAGTTTTTCATAAACAACATCTGCAAGTTTTTTCTTCAAGTTAGAGACAGCATGTGCCGAACAATTTCAATAACACAGATAAGAATTAACATATATTGTAGTCACAGTTCTATGCTGTTAGTTCAGTCCAGAGTCTGTTCTAAGTACTGCTTTAATCAGTACAGGACTGTCAAAAGCCAGTATCTCTCTCTCCAGTTTTTCGCTTTCTGTAATGTTTTAATTTTAAATTATTTTCAATAAGAGAAATTCAACTCAGTACCAGCGCTGTCTTCATCTATTCGAAGGAATGAATGGACCCTAAAGCTTCCTCCATTGTGTCTCCACATCCCTGACTAATAAGTGATCCATTATGGCTTCTACTCCAGGAAGATCACTGACTATCTCATGCTGCCTGCACTGATACTTTGCTGGAGCCATGGAAGTGTCACATGGCATGTGCAACCATCTGTATCTCCTGAATGGCATCTAGAACGTTGTTGCAAAACTGCTGTTTTCATCCAGCTTCACTTGCCAGTAACTATCCCACTATCGAGGATAATAAAGGTCTTTGCTTTTGCAAGTTGTGGCAAAATGTCTTCAATGGCGGAATGGGATATTGTAATTTCTTCAATGCTTTATTTAGATCCTTTGGGTCTAAGCATACACTTCACTATTACCAGGCTGCTAATCCAGTCTGTAGGGCTTGTCACTCTCTTGATTACTCCCTTCTACTCCAGTCTTGTTTTTTAGGTGTGAATTGAGGGCAGTTGAAACTCTCAATGGGCCGAATGGCCTAATTCTACTCCTATGTCTTATGGTCTTATGGTCTTCTTGGCAGATGCTGAATTGTTTTCACACTCGTCTATTTTGAGATGATACTCTCCAGGAAGGCATCCAAACCCTGTAAACATATTTTCGTCTTCCTCTTGGATCTGTTCAGCGGTCAGTGGTTTAGTGTTCTGTGATACATTGTAAATCCCTTTTGGCACGTTTAGGGATAGCAGCTCCTACTGTTAGCAATTACAAGAGAAATGCAGGGAACAGCACCATCCCTTGTACATGGTCTTCTTTGACTGCACAAGGGCTAAGGAGTGTCCTCCTCTGTTTCGGCTCCCCCCAAACGTTTGTCACCATCCACCGCCTGCTCCACAATGATACATAAGCTGAGACCCTGATCAACGGATCCATCACAGACCCAATTCACATTTGGATTGGGGTCACGCAAGGATGTGTCCTCTCGATCTTCCTTGCTGCTATGCTCCATCTCACCCTCAGCAAGCTCCCCGCTGGAATGGAACTCAACTATAAAACAAATGGGGACCTGTTCAATCTCCACTGCCTGCGGGCCAGATCCACGGGCATTCCAACCTCTGTCATTGAACCCCAGTATGCAGATGATGTCAGCACCTGTTCAGAGGCTCCAAGCCATCGTCTAACCCGAATGCACAGTAATCGTCAGCATCTTCACTGAGGCATACTAGAGCATGGGCTTACACTAAACATCCATAAGACAAAGGTCCTCTACCAACCCCATCACACAGCACTGCCCCCCCGGTTATCAAAATCCATTATCCTCGTCACAATGGATGTCTCGGCACTCTACACCAGCATCCCCCACGATGATGGCATTGCTGCAACTGCCTCAGTACTCAACGCCGACAACTGCCAGTTTCCAGATGCAATTTTACAACTCATCCGCTTCATCCTGGACCACAATGTCTTCACCTTCAACAACCAGTTCTTCATCAAGACACATGGAACAGTCATGGGGACCAAATTCGCACCTCAATATGCCAACATCTTCATGCACAGGTTTGAACAAGACTTCTTCACCGCACAGGACCTTCAACCAATGCTATACACTAAATACATCGATGACATTTTCTTCCTTTGGACTCATGGTGAAAAATCACTGAAACAACTATATGTTGACATCAACAAGTTCCATCCCACCATCAGACTCACCATGGACTACTCTCCGGAATCGGTTGCATTCTTGGACACACGCATCTCCATTAAGGACGGTCACCTCAGCACCTCACTGTACCGCAAGCCCACGGATAACCTCACGATGCTCCACTTCTCCAGCTTCCACCCGAAACACATTAAAGAAGCCATCCCCTACGGACTGCTCGGATGAGGAGGATCGCAACAGACACCTCCAGACGCTGAAAGATGCCCTCATAAGAACAGGATATGGCGCTCGACTCATCGATCGATAGTTCTGACGCGCCACAGCGAAAAACCGCACTGACCTCCTCAGAAGACAAACACGGGATACGGTGGACAGAGTACCCTTCATCGTCCAGTACTTCCCCGGAGCAGAGAAGCTACGACATCTCCTCCGGAGCCTTCAACATGTCATCGATGAAGATGAACATCTCGCCAAGGCCATCCCCACACCCCCACTTCTTGCCTTCAAACAGCTGCACAACCTCAAACAGACCATTGTCCGCAGCAAACTACCCAGCCTTCAGGAGAACAGTGACCACGACACCACATAACCCTGCCACAGCAACCTCTGCAAGACGTGCCGGATCATCAACATGGATGCCATCATCTCACGTGAGAACACCATCCACCAGGTACACGGTACATACACTTGCAACTCGGCCAACTGATACGCTGCAGGAAAGGATGTCCCGAGGCATGGTACATTGGGGAAACCATGCAGACGCTATGACAACGGATGAATGAACATCGCTCGACAATGACCAGGCAAGACTGTTCTCTTCCCATTGGGGAGCACTTCAGCGGTCACGGGCATTCAGCCTCTGATATTCGGGTAAGCGTTCTCCAAGGCGGCCTTCGCGACACACAACACCGCAGGGTCGCTCAGCAGAAACTGATAGCCAAGTTCCGCACACATGAGGACGGCTTCAACCGGGATCTTGGGTTCATGTCACACTATCTGTAACCCCCACAACTTGCCTGGAGTTGCAAAATCTCACTAGCTGTCCTGTCTGGAGACAATACACATCTCTTTAACCTGTGCTTAATGCTCTCTCCACTCACATTGTCTGTACCTTTAAGATTTGATTAGCTGTATTAGCATTCATTAGCTTGATTAGCATTCCAATCATTATTCTGTAAATTGAGTTTGTATCTCTGTATGCCCTGTTTGTGAGCACATGTCCCACTCCACCTGACGAAGGGGCAGCGCTCCGAAAGCTATAGTGGCATTTACTACCAAATAAACCTGTTGGATTTAACCTGGTGTTGTTAGACTTCTTACTGTGTTTACTCCAGTCCAACGCCGGCATCTCCACATCATATCAAAATCCATGACAAGGCCTTGGACAACATGGACCACTTTCCATGTCCTCTGAACCTACAATTAACAAGAACGGATATGAATGAAGTTGTTCAACACCAACTTCAGTGGGCCTGAGCAGCCTTCAGTCACCTGAGGAACAGATTGGTTGAAGGCCAGGACTTCAGATCCAGCAATAAGCTGATGGCCTGCAGAGCAGTATTGATACTCACCCTCCTATCTGGCTCAGAGACGAGGACTATGTACAGAAGGCACCTCAAACCCTGGACAGGTACCACCAGATTCCACAAGATCCCGCAAATCCATTGGCAGGATAGGTGCACCAACATGAGTGTTCTCGCTCAGGCCAACATTCCCAGCATCAAAGCATTGACCATGCTCGATCAGCTCTGTTGGGTGGGCCACAGCATCTGTATGCCTGATATGAGACTCGCAAAACAAGAGCTCTTCTGTGAATTTGTCCTGTAATTAAAGTATGTTGATTGATAAGGGAGGAGCTAGAGGGGGAGGGTTCCATAGCAATTTCTCTCCAATTTATTGCAGAAATGCATCTTCCTGAGCTTTCATATATTATTTTCCATAATTAATTTATCATGGCAGAATATGGGAAATAATAGACAGTCACCAGTGAAATATGAGTGGCACAGTGGTTAGCACTGCTGCCTCACAGCGCCAGAGACCCAGGTTCAATTCCTGCCTTGGGTCACTGTCTGTGCTGAGTCTGCACATTAACCATGTGTCTGCGTGTGTTTCCTCCGGAGGCTCCGGTTTCCTCCCACAGTCTGAAAGACGTGCTGGTTATGTGCATTGGCCATGCTAAGTTCTCCCTCAGTGTACCCGAACGGGTGTCGGAGTGTGGCGACGAGGGGAATTTCACAGTAGCTTCATTGCAGTGTTAATGTAAGCCTACTTGTGACACTAATAAATAAACTTTAAAAAATAAATGATGCAAAAATTGCTGGGACCAATCCAGTACTATTTTTACAACATGATTGTGATCAGAGCAGGATCATAGGAATAGAACAAAGAACAAAGAACAATACAGCACAGGAACTGGCCCTTCGGCCCTCCAAGCCCGTGCCGCTCCCTGGTCCAAACTAGACCATTCTTTTGTATCCCTCCATTCCCAATCCGTTCATATGGCTATCTAGATAAGTCTTAAATGTTCCCAGTGTGTCTGCCTCCACCACCTTGCCTGGCAGCGCATTCCAGGCCCCCACCACCCTCTGTGTATAATATGTCCTTCTGATATCTGTGTTAAACCTCCCCCCCCTTCACCTTGAACCTATGACCCCTCGTGAACGTCACCACCGACCTGGGGAAAAGCTTCCCACCGTTCACCCTATCTATGCCTTTCATAATTTTATACACCTCTATTAAGTCTCCCCTCATCCTCCGTCTTTCCAGGGAGAACAACCCCAGTTTACCCAATCTCTCCTCATAACTAAGCCCCTCCATACCAGGCAACATCCTGGTAAACCTCCTCTGTACTCTCTCCAAAGCCTCCACGTCCTTCTGGTAGTGTGGCGACCAGAACTGGATGCAGTATTCCAAATGCGGCCGAACCAACGTTCTATACATCTGCAACATCAGACCTCAACTTTTATACTCTATGCCCCGTCCTATAAAGGCAAGCATGCCATATGCCTTCTTCACCACCTTCTCCACCTGTGACGTCACCTTCAAGGATCTGTGGACTTGCACACCCAGGTCCCTCTGCGTATCTACACCCTTTATGGTTCTGCCATTTATCGTATAGCTCCTCCCTACATTATTTCTACCAAAATGCATCACTTCGCATTCATCAGGATTGAACTCCATCTGCCATTTCTTTGCCCAAATTTCCAGCCTATCTATATCCTTCTGTAGCTTCTGACAATGCTCCTCACTATCTGCAAGTCCTGCCAATTTTGTGTCGTCCACAAACTTACTGATCACCCCAGTTACACCTTCTTCCAGATCGTTTATATAAATCACAAACAGCAGAGGTCCCAATACAGAGCCCTGCGGAACACCACTAGTCGCAGGCCTCCAGCCGGAAAAAGACCCTTCCACTACCACCCTCTGTCTTCTATGACCAAGCCAGTTCTCCACTGATCTCCAGTTTGAATATATCAAACATTTGTTGCCTAATATCATCAACAATAATTTCTTTATCATCTATGATATTAAAACCATATTACCTCTTCTTGGGCACTAGGGGACCTGATTGAGCTAGGAAAAATAAAAGAATCCTCTGCACATCAGTGAATAGGTTTGGTTAGAAGCTCAAGCTCTGATTCTACTGCACACTGTTGTCAAGCAGGCATGACATGAAGGACCAGCCGGTAAATTGTGTTGAGGAGGCAGATCACTCATGATACAGAATGATAAACAGGCTCAAGGGTCTAAATGGTTTACTCCTTTCCCCTCTTTGTGAACTCCACAAGTATAGAGTTTTACGCTTTCTGATGAGACCTATATAACTCCAAAGGTATGCTCCTATGTCTTATGGTCTTATGAAGAAACGCTCCTTTCAAACAGAGATGAGGAGGAATTTCTTCAGCCAGAGAGTGGTGAATCTGTGGAACTCTTTGCCGCAGAAGGCTGTGGAGGCCAGGTCATTGAGTGTCTTTAAGACAGAGATAGATAGGTCCTTGATTAATAAGGGGATCAGGGGTTATGAGGAAAAGGCAGGAGAATGGAGATGAGCAAAATATCAGCCATGATTGAATGGCGGAGCAGACTCGATGGGCCGAGTGGCCTAATTCTGCTCCTAGGTCTTATGGTCTTATGGTCTCATGGGTAGTTTGTTTCAGCAGCAACACCACCAAAAATAAAAATTAACTCAAGATTTCCTGTGCAGCTCAACAGGAAGCATTGATTTATTAAGGTTAAAGATTATTTATTCGTCACAAGTAGGCTTATGTTAACACTGCAATGAAGTTACTGTGAAAATCCATCACACTCCAGCATCTGTTCAGGTACACTGAGAGAGAATTTAGCATGACCAATGCACCTAATCAGCATGTCTTTCGGATTGTGGGAGGAAACCGGAGCACCCGGAGTAAACCCACGCAGACACGGGGAGAATGTGCAAACTTCACACAGACAGTGACCCAAGCCAGGAATTGAACCCAGGTCCCAGGTGCTGTGAGGCAGCAGTGCTAACCATTGTGCCACCACGGGTCAAGGGAATGCGCTTGCCTCAGTACAAAGTGTAAAGTAAAAGGTTAATGGTTAATCCAAGTTCAGATCATAGAATCATAAAATCCCTATGGTACAGAAGAAGGCCATTCGGTCCATCGAGTCTGTACCGATCACAATCCCACCCAGGCCCTATTCCCGTAACCCCACACATTTATACTGCTAATCTCTGGACACTAGGGTCAATTTAGCATGGCCAATCAACCTAACCCGCACATCTTTGGGCTGTGGGAGGGAACCCATGCAGACATGGGGAGAACGTGCAAACTCCACACAGACAGTGACCAAAGATGGCAAAGAGATTCCAAGTGAATAAAGGCACAGGACATTCTGTGCCTATAGAATAATGTACTTATCGTTAAACCTCAGATATAAATGGTTCTAAACAAATAATTTTAAGAAAAACTAAATGCTGATGTTTCCAAATCACTCTTAGATTAAGTGAAACCTCGTCGTGCCAGAAGATATTACAAATAAAGGGCTGCAAGCCAAACCATGGTAGCAGTGCTGGAGGCCGGAGATTAAGAAAATTAAGAGCACAGGTTGGTAACCCATGAGTGAAGAGCTTGGAATAGCTCAGAATTAAGAATTGATATGGGACAATGAACAAATCACTTATGATGTTGGTAGCCATTGAACCTTATGAGCCAGTGAAAATTGGGTGTCCTATAATTTACATAGGACCCCAATTCCGTATGTTGTGTGGTTAAGTGTCGGCTAAAATTTTAAAGGTTATTCATTAGTGTCACAAGTAGGCTTACATTAACACTGCAATGAAGTTACTGTGAAAATCCCCCAGTTGCACAATCCGGCACCTGTTCAGGTACACTGAGGAAGAATTTTAGCATGGCCAATGCACCTAACCAGCACGTCTTTCGGACTGTCTAGGGTCTAGACAGGATTATTTTGGGGCCTGTCTATTCTCCCGAAGTAAGCTGCTCGAGACTGTAGTTTCTTAAACCATAGTCAACATCCTTTCCCAAAGGTAGGGGAGTCTAAAACTACAGTGCAGAGGTTTAAGGTGAGAGGGGAGAGATACGAAAGGGTCCTGAGGGGCAATTTTTTCACTCAGAGGGTGGTGAGCATCTGGAACGAGCTGCCAGAGGCAGTAGTAGAGGCGGGTACAATTTTGTCTTTTAAAAAGCGTTTAGACAGTTACATGGGTAAGATGGGAATAGAGGGATATGGGCCAAATGTGGGCAATTGGGACTAGCTTAGTGGTAAAAACTGGGCAGCATGGACAAGTTGGGCCGAAGGGCCTGTTTCCATGCTGTAAACCTCTATGACTCTATTGCACTTTGTTTCCTGTTATTATTTACATATTCAGGCTTCTGCAATGTTGGAGCTTCTCCTCCTTCCAGGTCTCTCTCACTCAGTTATGTGATGTTACATCAGCATTCTGTATGCTGCTTGTGTTAAACCTACAAATTCCACTGTGTATGAACATTGAAACAGGAGTACACCTTTTAGTCCCTCGAGCTTTTTTCACTATTCAATGAGATCATGGGTACATAAATACAAGCTTTCAGCCGATAGAACACAGAAAACCGAAGCCTTTCAACACTGGAGCTGCCTCCTATCTTCCAAAATGTGAAACTGCAGTTTAAATGAGGGTACATATTCAGAAGTATGCACAAACCTGTTTGTCACCTGCACATCAATCTCATCTACTCTAGCACTTTCATAGAATCATAGAATCCCTACATTACAGAAAAGGCCATTTGGCCCATTGAGTCTGCACCGACTCTCTGACTGGGTATTTTACCCAGGCCCTCTCCCCCGCTCTAGAATCATAGAAGAAGAAAGAAACCCTACAGTGCAGAAGGAGGCCATTCGGCCCATCGAGTCTGCACCAACCACAATCCCACCCAGGCTCTACCCCCATATCCCTACATATTTACCCGCTAATCCCTCTAATCTACACATCTCAGGACACTAAGGGTCAATTTTAGCATGGCCAATCAACCTAACCCGCACATCTTTGGACTGTGGGAGGAAACCGGAGCACCCGGAGGAAACCCACGCAGACACGAGGAGAATGTGCAAGCTCCAAACAACCCCACACATATTCCACGGCTAATCCATCTAATTTACAGATCTTGGGACATTTAGCATGGCCAATCCACCTAACATAGAAACATAGGAGTTAGGAGCAGGAGGAGGCCATTTAGCCCTTTGAGCCTGCTCCACCATTCATTACAACCATGGTTGATCATCCAACTCAATAGCCTAATCCTGCTTTCTCCCCAGAACCTTTGATCCTGTTCGCCCCTAGTGCTATAGAAACATAGAAGATCGGGCGGCACGGTAGCACAGTGGTTAGCACTGATGCTTCACAGCTCCAGGGACCTGGGGTTCGATTCCCGGCTTGGGTCACTGTCTATGTGCAGTTTGCACATTCTCCCCTTGTCTGCGTGGGTTTCCTCCGGATGCTCCGGTTTCCTCCCACAGCCCAAAGATGGGTGGGTTAGGTTGATTGGCATGCTAAATTTGCCCCTTAGTGTCTTGAGATGCATAGGTAAGAGGCTTAGTGGGCAAAATGTGTAGGGATATGGGGGTAGGGCCTGGGTGGGAATGTGGTCAGTGCAGACTCGATAGGACAGATGGCCTCCTTCTGCACTGTAGGGTTTCTATGATTCTATGACTGCACATCTTTCCATGACCTACTATTCTGAGAGCTTCCTTCTTGCAGAAGGTCAAAGAATGAATATCTGTTGCTCATCTCTCTGACCTTTTGCTCCTTCATGTTATGCACCATTTTTTTGTCCAACACAATGCAGTTCAGCTTATGGGAGCTTGAAAGGAGTGACCACACGTAAGCTTCAAGATTTATAACAATGACCCTCTGAAGTCTAGTAATAAAAGCTTAGAAGGGGAGCATTTAAGGTTCAAATGACAGTGGATTACTCAGCTGGAACTTTTGTGGAATTACAGTCATGTTCAGGAGCAATGGAACTTCACTGTGTCCATACTGGTACTAGTCGGAAAACTGAGACATTGGGCTGCATTTTCTGAAGATGCCAGAGGTCTGGATGCCAAGGATGAAAGTTGAATTTGAGGGAAAGGGCAGTAAACCTGCTTTGGTGGTTAGCAGGATCCTAGGCAGCTAATTAACTGGCTGCCATCTCTATTAAGGACTGTGGACCGTGCTCAAGAGCCAATCAGAGAACTGACACCTCAGCAGCGCCACCATTAGCGATGGCCAGTGCTGGAGCTGCACCTGCAGGATGAGGGATTATTGGCAGCCGTGCACCGTCAAAGTCAGGTGGGTAAAGTCTGGCAGCACAGGGGCCAGCCAGGCAGACCCCAGCAAGTGGGAGGGTGGTTGAGTGGAGGTCACTGAGTACAGGCAGTGCCCATTGCCACAGGGCCAACCATTGCCGGTGTGCAGGCCCTCCATGACCAAAGACTGGCCAAAAAGGGAGACCCCTACCAACCCCTCATAGAGCCTGCTTAGAGGCTTGTCAGGGTTTACCTGGTAGTCTCCACGTATGGCGGAGGGTTCTCCAAGCGCTGGTAAAATGCCATCGGAGGCACTTGATTGACCACTTAAATGACTTATTTGAACTCTTGACGGGCCGGGCTATCAACCACCTTTCTGCTGTGTTTTAAGAAACTAAGAACATAAAATCTAGGAGCAGGAGTAGGCCATCTGGCCCTTCGAGCCTGCTCCGCCATTCAATAAGATCACGGCTGATCTTTTCATGGACTCAGCTCCACTTACCCGCCCGCTCACCATAACCCTTAATTCCTTTACTGTTCAAAATTCTATCTCTCTTTGCCTTAAATGCATTCAACGAGGCAGCCTCAACTGCTTCACTGGGCAGGGAATTCCATAGATTCACAACCCTTTGGGTGAAGAAGTTCCTTCACAACTCAGTCCTAAATCTGTTCCCCCTTATTTTGAGGCTGTGCCTTCTAGTTCTAGTTTCACCTGCCGGTGGAAACAACCTCCCTGCTTCTATCTTATCTATTCCCTTCATAATTGAATATGTTTCTTTAAGATCCCCCCTCATTTTTCTGAATTCCAATGAGTATAGTCCCAGTCTACTCAGTCTCTCCTCATAAGCCATCACGCTGCCCCTCCTCAAGATGCTGGTGAAATTCAGTCCATTGGTAGCACAGTGGTTAGCAGTGCTGCTTCACAGCGCCAGGGACCTGGGTTCAATTCCTGGCTTGGGTCACTGTCTGTGTGGAGTTTGTACGTTCTCCCTGTGTCTGCGTGGGTTCCCTCCGGGTGCTCCGGTTTCCTCCCACATTCTGGAAGATGTGCTGGTTAGGTGCATTGACCCGAACAGGCGCTGGACTGTGGCGACTAGGGGAATTTCACAGTAACTTCATTGCAGTGTTAATGTGAGCCTTACTTGTGACTAATAAATAAACTTTACTTATGTTCTAGGTGACATTGTTAACATGTCCGCTTTGGTCAAGTTAACCACCATTGCCCCTATTTTCTCAGAGGGCTAAGGAAATTCTGCTTGTCTGCTACGACTCTCACAAATTTTATAGAAAGTATCACAGCTCGGTATGGCTCCTGCTCTGACCAAGACTGCAAGAAACTACAAAATGTTTTGAACATGTCTATCAAACAAACCAGCCTCCCATCCATTGACTCGTCTACATTTTCTGCTACCTTAGCAAAGCAGCGAGCCATAATCAAGGACCCCACACACCCCGGACATACTCTCTTCCACCTTCTTCCATCAGGAAAAAGATACAAAAGTCTGAGATCATGCACCAACTGACTCAAGAACAGTTACCTACCTGCTGCCATTAGACTTTGAATGGGCCTACCATACATTAAGCTGATTTTTCTCAGCACCGTAGCTGTGACTGTAACATTATATTCTGCACCCTCTCCTTTCTTTTTCCTCTCTGTATTTTATGAATGGTACGTTTTGTCTGTATGGCGCGCAAGAAACAATACTTTTCACTGTATTCCAATACATGTGACAATAATAAATCAGATCAAATCAAGTTACATTTTTAGCTGCACAAGTAGGGATTATGCAAACCACCTCCCTCCTCTTGCCCTTGCTGGTACTCTAAGACGGTCTCCTGTCCAATGTGCCATAGCCCTGCGATTCCTGCTTTTACTGTTTGCAAGAAGGCTTCCTTCAATCTCGGTGATGATGAAGTTTGATGTTCTCTTTCCTGCAGGTCTCCTGGCTGTCATCACTAATTCTCACCTCCTCCCATGCTCCTTCTGTTGCCGCTTCCCCTTTTAACCACTCTAGGCTGTTCAGTCTCATTGCTACACTCTGATTGCCGCCCCCTCCACATGCACTTACATCCAGTCACTGATGGACCCCTGATGATAATTATGTAAATTGGCTAGCTCCAGCAAATCTGCCAGGGTCAGCACTGGAATCAGTGGGTGGGTGGAAATATGTGCCCACTCCATATCCATCAATGAAGTGGGGCTTCAGGAAGTCTCGGTACACAATTTTAACTCAAATATTTAAATGTTGATTGAGCATTTAACAGCTTGATGAATTGCACCTTTTTCAAGTGTAGGTTAAAGTTTAAAGTTTATTTATTAGTCGCATGTAGGCTTACGTTAACACTGCAGTGAAGTTACCGTGAAAATGCCCCAGTCGTCACACTCTGGCACTGTTCGGGTACACTGAGGGAGAATTTAGCATGGCCAATGCACCTAACCAGCACGTCTTTCGGATTGTGGGAGGAAACTGGAGCACCCGGAGGAAACCCACGCAGACACGGGGAAAACATGCAAACTCCACACAGACAGTGACCCAAGCTGGGAATCGAACCCGAGTCCCTGGCACTGTGAAGCAGCAACGCTGACCACTGTGCCACCATTAGTCCTTCTAGTAACTTAAAGAAGGTTCGTTGTTTGCATTCCTAAATTTACTCATTCCTTTTTTTTGTGAAAAGAAAACGCTCTTTGCAACCAAGAACAATGCACGCATCTTAAATGTTCTCCGAGGAAAAATAAAAACCAACAAGAGCCGGTGTTCCATGGATTAACTATTCGAACCCACGTTCCATGAATTAGAATTTTTAAAAAACTCCCAAGATCACAGCCAGTTTAAAGTGCTGGTGGTGAAGGCAGCTTGCTGTATGGAGTAGACGTTACATGCTGTTGTTATGGCTACAAGCATGGCCATCTGCAGCGTTGTGCTTCCTACTATCAGGTCCAACAGCTGTTTTTTTTTCTTGGGGGGATGTAACTTCAAACTTGCAACACTGTCTTGTCCTTTCTTGCATATGACAGGGAGCCCATTAAATCTCGCAGTTTCATCTCTGACTGATTTTCCAAAAGGTCAATTTTAATAATGTATGCTGTTCTGGTTAAAAGACTGATTTCTGCATGACGTGTAGGCAGCCTGTTCCTACGAGCAGCTTGGAAAATTTGTTATTTTTCTCTTCGGTTTCCCTGGTAACCGCACAAACGTTCTCGGGCTACAGAACCCAATGTCAAGCACCGGCTGTGGAAATTCTCCAGATTTTCTCAACGGCCCACTCCAGATTGAGATGTTGACTATCTCACCAAATGAACAAAAGCATTTCTCGATATTGGGTCAATAACAGCCATCAGTGTCCCAAATTGCAGAGCTGGAGTACCATATCTATTGAGCGTGCATGTTCCTAGCGCTAAGTGACTGAGAGAAAATCGATGCTCGGGTCAGTTGGTTTTGGAGAGCCAATCTTAGAATCATGTCAATTATACAGCATAGAAGGGATCTATTTGGTTCATTGTGCCTGTGCTAAAACATGTACAAAACATGTCTAACCAGTCCCACAACCCTGCTCTATCCCAATTGTCTTGCAGAGCTTTCCTTTTCAAATATATGGTCATGCCCAGTTTAGGCATGTCGTACTATGAACTTTTAGTCAACACTGTCACAAACTGGACACAAACAGGCTGCCGCAATTCATGTGACTTTTGGCCTTTGGATTACAGACACTATCAAATCCCTGGAGAATCTCTATTTAAATATGGACGTAGGAGAGGGTACCTCACAGCCAATTGTGGAATTCACACATCTCATTGTTTAAGAATGGGCAATGCCTAAAAACCTTTGGCGTTCCCAGACTGCAGTCTCCATGGGTGAAATTTTATGGCAGGGGGCTTTGTGGTTTCTCCAGATTCATAGAGTCAGAGAGTCATAGTGCAGGAGTAGGTCATTTGGCCCATCGAGCCTGCACTAACAACAATCCCACCCAGGCCCTATCTCCGTAACCCCACATACTTACCCTGCTAATCCCCTGACAGTAGGGGGCTATTTAGCATGGCTCATCAATCTAAACAGCACATCTTTGGACAGTAGGAGGATAGGGCGCAGCACAGTGGTTCCCACTGCTGCCTCACAGCACCAGGGACCCGGGTTTGATTCCTGGCTTGGGTCACTGTCTATGTGGAGTTTGCATGTTTTCCCTGTGTCTGCGTGGGTTTCCTCCAGGTTCTCCGGTTTCCTTCCACAGTCTGAAAGACTTGCTGGTCACGTGCATTGGCCATGCTAAATTCTCCCTCAGTGTACCCAAACAGGCGCCGGAGTATGGCGACTAGGGGAATTTCACAGTAACTTCATTGCAGTGTTAATGTAAGCCTTACTTGTGACTAATAAATAAACTTTAAACCGGAGCACCTGGAGGAAACCCACACAGACACGAGGAGAATGTACAAACTCCACACAGACGGTCACCCAAGGCCGGAATTGAACCCTGGTCCATGACGCTGTGAGGCAGCAGTGCTAACCACTCATTGGACCTTTGAGTGGCTTGCCGCATTTTACATCCACCCCCTCCTGCTGCAACAGGGCTGTAAAATTCCACCCATGATTCATACTGGATGAAAGGAAAGATTGTAACTTAATGGCCACTATCAACTTCTCATTGTATCACAATAGCCTCCCTCAACCAAACCAGGCTTGCTGAGATTCAGAAATGTAAACCTAGCAGTCATGTGACCAAATCTGGTCTTGAGGACTGCACCTTTATTACCCCAGGGCCCAATAAATTCATTAAAACCTTTAATTGTTGGCCAGTCTGACACCAAGACTCTGAAACAAGATGTAAGTCATCAAGCAGCCAAAATGCTCAACCAGCTCCAGTTTCAAAGTCCATCAAATAGGCATTCAAATTTGGGAAACCTTACAAACTGCTGTGAAATCATCCCTTCACAACACTCTCATTTCAACTTTAAATCATCAAATTTATTCAAGAAGTCACAGGCCTGCCACACCAGAGACCAGAAATTGTAAACCAGAGACTGAATTAACTGTAATCAGTAAAAGTGCACTATCTTTATCTGTATCCAATATTTGTGTGTGTGTGCGTGTATGTGTCATTCCATTAATTCAGAGTGAAGGTGTGAGAATAAATAACTTCCTTTATGTTAAACTCATGGAAGCTTGCTGCTGAATTATTTAATTGGAATACACACTCAAAGGGAAAAAGCACCACACATCTTTCCACACAAAACATGTTGATTCCAGTCAGAAAGAGGGAAAACATCTAAGGCAGAATTTTCCCATCCCACCTGCCACGGGAGTTGTAGCAGGCGGGACATGGACCATTTTAAGGTCCATTGTCCTCGGGTGAGATTTTCTGGCCTTGGGATGAGCGCGGCCAGAAAATCCCACCTATTATACCTGTGACTATACACATATCCGATTACCTTTTGAGCAGTACGACTGAATCTGCTGCACTCACCCTTTCAGTCAGTGCCTCCCCGATCATCACTTGCTGCATAAAAATAATGATCCTCATCTCCCCTCTTCTTATGCCAATTATCTAAATCTGCGTCATCTTGTTACCGACCCTTCTGACAGTGGGAATTGTTTCTCCTCAGGTACTCTTGTCAAAGCCCTTCATAATTTTGAACATGCCTTTAAAATTGTCCCTTTGCCCTCTCTGTTCTTAAGGAGAGCCATCTCAGTTTCTCTTTTTGACCAGCTTCTCCAGTCTCTCCGGATAATTAAAGCCCTCTGTCCCTGGCACCGTTCAAGAAAATCTCGTCTGCACTACAACACATTGTAAGAAGTTTAACAACACCAGGTTAAAGTCCAACAGGTTTATTTGGTAGCAAAAGCCACACAAGCTTTCGAGGCTCTGGAAAGCTTGTGTAGCTTTTGCTACCAAATAAACCTGTTGGACTTTAACCTGGTGTTGTTAAACTTCTTACTGTGTTTACCCCAGTCCAACGCCGGCATCTCCACATCACTACAACACATTGCCATTCTTCCAAATGCGTGTTGCCATCAACTGGACACACTGCTTCAGCTGAGGTCTAACCACTGACTCATAAAAGCTTCCTGTTGCTTCCTGTATTGGTCTATAATAATCCAGAAAACTCTAGACATTGCCTCCCTATTCAATGGCAACGCATTGTGCAAGTTTTAAACCAATCTGCGAGGCATATGCTGATATTAATGAGAGTATGAAATCCTTGCGGAAAGCTGTAATTACCGTGACTCAATTGGAATTGGCACTTCTGCATTAAATCCACTGTTTGCTCAAAGCCCTACAGGAATATGCTTGGTTTTCCCTTGGCAGACCTCCTGTGAACCTGAAACATTAAAGTACATTATTACGAATTATTTTAGCACCATCACCTCCAGGCATTATGATGTGCGGGTGTCGTCTGATTTAATAAATTACTCTAAACCATGTGAAGCATCGATCTTTCCACCTGCCAATTAACCAGGGAAAAAAAGCTTTAAATTCCTTCCCTTCATTTTTATTGGCGTATTGAATTCCAGCAGAGCAAGAATTAGAAAACGGGACTTTCTTAATTTAAGTTGAAACATTAGAAATGCTTTTCCCCGCATTAGCTTCATAAATGGAATGCTGGCAAATCCTTCATCTTTCCCATATTTTTGACTGGTGGACTTCATTAAGTTAGCATTCATTTCCACCATCAATAGTGTGTGGTAGTTCTGCTGACCAGGTTAGTGTAAGTTTTGTATTAATCTATCAATGTTCATGTTTAACCCTTACAGTTGCGTTCATAGAATGATACACCACAAAAGGAGGCTATCATAGAATCCCCACAGTGCAGAAGAGGCCATTTGGCCCATCGAGTCCAAACCAACTCTCTGACAGATTATTTTACCCAGGCCCTCTTCCCCCACCCTATCCCTGTGACCCCACACATTTCTCATGGTTAATCCATCTAACTACACATCTTGATGCACTAATGGGCAATTTAGCATGCCCAATCCACCCAACCTGCATATCTTTAGACTGTGGGAGGAAACCCATGCAGACATGGGGAGAATGTGCAAACTCCACCCAAGGCTGGAATTGAACCTAGAGCTGTGAGGCAGCAGTGCTAACCATTGTGCCACTGTGCTGCCCCTGTCCATTGTGCTTTCAGAGTTGAGTATGGATTCCCCATCCTTTCCCCAAAGCGGTGCAACCTTTTCCTTTTCAAGAATTTATCCAATTCCAAATTGAAAGTTATTATTGAATCTGTTTCTACCACCATTTCAGGCAATGCATTCCAGATCATAACAATATACTTTATTTACTTCCTTATGTTGCTTCTGGAACTTTTGCCAATTACCTTGTATCTGTATCCTCTAATCATTGACAGTTTCCCTTTATTTACCTTATCCAGGCACCTAATATTTTGAACCCCTCTATCAAATATCCTCTGGACCTTTTCTGTTCCAGAGAACAACTCTAGTTTTTCATGCCTCTCCACATAATTGAAATCTTTCATCTCTGGTGTCATTCTGAATGAATCTGCTCTGCTCTGTCTTTAAGGCCTTGACACCCTTTGTAAAATGTGATGCAGAGGAATGGCAACAGTACTCCAACTGAGGCCTAACCAGTGTTGTATAATAGTTTAGCATGAACTACTGTCCCTTTTTCCTCTATTTATAAAGCCAAAGATCCTGTACTCCTTTTAATCAGCTTTCTCAATTTGTACTGCCATGTTCAAAGACAAATGCCGGAATTTTCTAGCTGTTCCCGCCAGTGGGATCTTCCATTCTCATTGACGGTGAGCCTCCGGTTTCCCGGTAATGGGGGTGCATACAATGGGAAACCCTGTTGACAGTGATGGGACCAGAACGTCCTGTTGGCAGCCAAATGCAAGCACTCAGCTGTGGGAAAACCCGCCAGGGTGGGACTGGAAAATTTCAGCCATACGCTCACAGCTCTCTCTATTCCAGCACCTCCTTACATGTTGTACCATTTAGTTTATATTGCTTCTTTTCATTATTCCTACTGAAGTGAATCACTTTACACATTTCTGCATTATATTGCAACTGTCTTGTGTCTGCCCATTTCACTGATGTGTCCATGCCTTCCTGAAGTCTGTTTCTGTTCTCCTCACTGTATACAAAATATACAAGTTTCATGCCATCTGCACGCTTTGAAATTATGCCCCCTATAATATGGGGGACCCCACTCCACAAGTTCCTGCAGTCTGAAAACCAAACATTACTCTCTACTTTCTGCCCCTTAGCTATGTTCATATCCATCCATTGGCACTAATTCCATAAGCTCCACCTTTTGTAACAAGTCTATTACTTGATGCTTAATCAAACTCCTTTAGAAGTCCATGTACACCAACCATAATGCCCTCATCAACCCTATCTACTCCTTCATCAAATAAGCTTATCAAATTATCAAATATTATTTGTGCTCAACAAATCCAAGCTGAATTTAATTTATTGACCCATGAGCTGGGATTGTTTGACTGCATCGACCTACTGGAGGACATTTGGCAGCCCAGCCAAAAGTCCATTGATTTTCGATGGGACCAGTAGGTCCCTACAGTGGCAAAGGGCCAGAAAATCTCGCCCATGTTTTTCCAAGCGCTAATTGAAGTTTTAAAAGTGTATCTATCAGTGTCTCAAGTAGGCTTACATTAAAACTACAATGAAGTGACTGTGAAAATCCCCTAGTCGCCACACTCTGGCACCTGTTCGGGTACACTGAGAGAGAATTTAGCATGGCCAATGTACCTAACTAGCACGTCTTCGGATTGTGGGAGGAAACTGGAGCACCCAGAGGAAACCCATGCAGACACGGGGAGAATGTGCAGACTCCACACAGACAGTGACCCAAGCTGGGAATCGAACCCGGGTCCCTGGCGCTGTGAGGCAGCAGTGCTAACCACTGTGCCACCCCACCTGGATTATTGTCTCTAAAAGTTTCCCCATGACCAACAGTAGGCTGACTGACTGTGCTTGCTGTAGTTATCCAGAATGAATCACAGAAAGTTGGTACGCAGATACAGCACGTAATAAAAAAGGCAAATTGGATGTTGGCATTTATTGCAAAAGGACTGGAGTAAAAAGCTGTTGTTGCAATTGTATAGGGTGTTGGTGAGACCACATCTGGAGTATTGTGTCCAGTTTTGGTCTCCTTATTTGAGGAAGTATGTGGTGGCATTGGAGGCAGTTCAGAGGAGGTTCACCAGATTGATTCCAGGGATGAAGGGGTTGACGTATGAGGAGAGACTAAAAACCAGTTTGGACTTGTAATCATTGGAGTTTAGAAGGATGAGAGAGGATCTGATTGAGGTATATAAACTTTTAAATGGGATTGAAAAAGTAAATGTGGACCAAATGTTTCCTCTTATGGGGCAATCTAGGACAAGAGGTCACAGGTATAGTTTGAGAGGCAATAGATTTAAAACTGAGATGAGGAGGAACTACTTCTCACAGAGGGTGGTGAATTTGTGGAACTCGCTGCCCCATAGCGCAGTGGAGTCTGAATCGTTAAATGCTTTCAAGAAGGAGATAGATATATTTCTAATAAAAAAGGGAATAAAGGGATATGGGGAACAGGTGGGGAGGTGGATTTGAGACCAGGGAGAGATCAGCCATGATCTGATTGAATGGCGGAGCAGGCTCAAAGGGCTGAATTTGCCTAATTCTGCTCCTAATTCCGATGCTCCTACCCCTCTCCTCTTTTTAGATCAGGGTGCAACATTTACAGTCATTCAGGCCTCTGGCATCACCTCCTGATCAAAGGAGGATTGAAAAATAATAAAGCTTCCACAATTTCCACCCACGCATCCCTCAGTAATTTGGAATACATTTGATTTGGACTGGGTGATATCTCTACTTTCAACCTTTTAAATATCATGTCTTTTCTATTTTTATTCCATCCAAATACACAATTGCTTCCTCCTTTACTGTGATATTGGCAGCATCATCTATTGAAGACAGATTCATTGAGTTAATGGGAAGAATGTTTTAGAATCCAGTGAGGACACATGCAGAGGGAGATGGATGTGAAAATTTGCTATGGGGCTATTTTTCCAGAGGTATGATCTGAGCAGGCAGGGCTACTTGATAGCTAAAGGCCTATCAAGCTCTATTTCCAGAGGCCAGCTTGAATTTTCCAGTCAGTCTCTGGCCCTGACCCTCGAGGCACCTAGGCCTAGGCCAACTGCCTGGAGAAAGCCTCCTGACATCAGACTGTGGAGAAAAGGGTGAGGCAGTTCTCCTGGCTGGCTTTGAGGTCCTTCCCACCTGCTCAGGTCCAACTGCAGCTAGAGCCTGCTCTGTGGAGGCGTTTTCCCTCCACATATAATGACACAACTGCTGAAGACTCTTAATTTCAAAAGAATAAAAAGCTGAAGAGAGGGCACCCCAAAATTGAGGCACCCTCTCTCTTGATGCTGCTCCTTCACCCCAGCCGGTCCTCTTATTGACCCTTCAACTTTGATAGCCCATCTTAATTGCATCACAAGCCCCCCCCCCCCCCCCCCCACTCCACCTCCCCCGCCTCCCCACCTCCACCCCCCCCCCCCCCCCCCCCCCCACAGCTCTGGCCGCTAATTGACAAATTCAGGGACAGTCACTGCCGGCTGACTTTCTTTCTCACACAGTACAGAGTTGTGACCCCCCATATGACTCCAACGTTGTTTGTAAAATTTATTTATCAGTGTCACAAGTAGGCTTACATTAACACTGCAATGAAATTACTGTGAAAATCCCCTAGTCGCCACACTCCGGCGCCTGTTCGGGTACACTGAGGGAGAATTGAGCATGGCCAATGCACCTAACCCGCACGTCTTTCAGACTGTGGGAGGAAACCAGAGCACCCAGAGGAAACCCACGCAAACACGGGGAGAACATGCAGACTCCACACAGACAGCGACCCCAGCCGGGAATCGAACCCGGGTCATTGGAGCTGTGAGGCAGCAGTGTGAACGACTGTGCCACCATGCCGCCCTACGGAGTCCAGAAAGACAGAAAGCACAAAATGCTGCACAGTACCTCAGCCACACCATCTGCCTCCACAATAGCATTACCCTCTGATTCCTAATTGGTCTCATTCTCCCCTTGGCCACATTATTATTATTTGTATGCTACTGAGAGAACCTTTGCTTCCCTTTTCTGTCGTCTGCTAGGCTATTCTTGGACACACTCTTTGTCCCTCTTATTTCCTCCTTGAGTTCTCCCCAGCACTTTGTGTACTTGGTACGATTATCTACTTTCCCTCCACATTTAGGCACAAAATCGGAATTGCATTCAATTTGAAATTTGACAGCCTCCTTCAGTAATTTTTGATGCACCATCTTCATCGTCTGATAAGAATTTTCATGAATTTTAAATGTCTATTATTGCTTACACATTTTAAATCAGAGATGGATGCCAAAGTCGAACATATCAGTGGATTAAATCAACAAAATAATAGAAACCGAGATCATTTTTATCTTTTAATTTGTCTGACAGATGACACATAAAAAAATATTTGTATGTTTCTGAATCACTTAACGTGGCCTGTTTCATATTTCAGACATCCCCTCCACTTACATTTGTTTTATTAATGATTTGACCTATAGAAATGATTTGCAATGCTTTGCGCAAATAAAAATGTGTCCAGTCGGTGCATGATAGGATTGAGAGAGTGGACTGAGATTTCAAGTGCGTGCTTGCAGAGGAGAAGCTTTCAGACGCAGACCCCGGTTGCGATTTTATTTATTTTTATTTTAATGCAGACCTTCGATTGTAAAGATTTCTTATCACACTGAAATCTCCCCGTTTGAATTCAAAATCAATTGCGAGGTCATTCGAATTCTTTAGCAAAGTGAAAGCCTCCTGGACTGTTTAACCACAATTACTTAAATATAATCATAGAGCTATAGAAGTCTACAGCATGGAAACAAGCCCTTCGGCCCAACTTGTCCATGCCGCTCCTTTTTTTTAACCTGCAAGCCAGTCCCAATTGCCCCTGTTTGGCCCATATTCCTCTGTACCAATCTTACCCATGTAACTGTCTAAAGGCTTTTTAAAAGACAGAATTGTACCCGCCTCTACTACTGCCTCTGGCAGTCCATTCCAGATACTCACCACCCTCTGTGTGAACGAATTGCCCCTCTGGACGCTTTTGTATCTCTCCCCTCTCATCTTGGGCGGCATGCTGGCACAGTGGTTAGCACTGCTGCCTCACAGCGCCAGGGACCTGGTTCAATTCCGGCCTTGGGTGACTGTCTGTGTGGAGTTTGCTCGTTCTCCCCGTGTCTGTGTGGGTTTCCTCCGGATGCTCCGGTTTCCTCCCACAGTCCAAAGATGTGTGGGTTAGGTTGATTGGCTGTCCTAAATTGACCCCAGGCTCAGGAAGATTAGCAGGGTAAATATGTGGGGTTACGGGAATAACGCCTGGGTGGGATTGTGGCCGGTGCAGACTCGATGGGCCGAATGGCCTTCTTCTGCACTTTGGGATTCTATGGATTCTTAAACCTATGCCCTCTAGTTTTAGACTCCCCTACCTTTGGGTGAAGATGTTGACTATCTATGCCCCTCAATATTTTATAGACCTCTCTACAAGACCCCCCCCCCTCAAGCCTCATACACTCCAGAGGAGAAAGGTCCCAGTCTATCCAGCCTCTCCTTATAACCATCAAGTTCTGGTGGCATCCTAGTAAATCTTTTCTGCACTCTTTTTAATTTAATAACATCAGACAACTTAATATTAGACAACTTGAATTTATTTTGTGCAAAATAAATGATTTTGAATTATCAGGAATGAATCATATTTAAGTGGTATGTAAAATAGAATTCATAGTGGGGAACTAGTGAAATATGCATAGCAAAAGTGAAATCTAGCTCACTTGTGAATACTGCTTGTACGAGAAAGCAATATGCACCAATCTATCTCAGCAACGTTAATGTTTAGGCATTTGTGTTTATGGGAGGGACTATTGCAACTCAATTGCTTTTGCACCATATATTGCCCATTATTGGTGGAAGCACTGCCATCACCAGTGAGAGAGTCTGTTAATTATAATCCTCTCACCCTGGTACAGACCAGCAGTCTGTGGTTATTCATAGAAGAACAACATACCTGAATTAATGAGGCTAATTGTCCTACATCTGACTTAGCAACAGCTGTGGCAGCTTACAGCAGCTTATAGCCAACATGCTGTGCTGGGTTAACTGCGTAATTAGTTATATTAAAGAGGAAGATGTGTATTTCGAACCAGACTCTTGACATCATCGCTGCAACACGACCATGATGTACATTGTACATCATCCTGCTCTAGATCCCAAGAATTTTTATTTTATACATACATATATATTTTATGAATATTGTAACTAGTGGATGGGTCATGGGCCTATCTGTTCTGGTAGAACCATCAATCCCAATGCCCAGTTTGTACTGGCTTGTTTGCGGACCATACTCATGGCTACAGTGAGCCTGATCACTTCCAATAACAATCGGAGTAACGTGTGTTCAAAAGGGTGTCTTCGTACTTCCCAACATTGATCACTTGGGCGACACAATGGTTAGCACTGCTGCGTCACAGCGCCAGGGACCCGGGTTGACAAAGGGTCATCTGGACTCGAAACGTCAGCTCTTTTCTCTCCTTACAGATGCTGCTAGAACTGCTGAGATTTTCCAGCGTTTTCTCTTTTGGACCCGGGTTCGATTCCTGGTTTGGGTCACTGTCTGTGTGGAGTTTGCACGTTCTCCCTGTGTTTGCGAGGGTTTCCTCCGAGTGCTCCGGTTTCCTCCTACAGTCTGAAAGACATGCTGGTTAGGTGCATTGGCCATATTAAATTCTCCCTCAGCGTACCCGAACAGGCGCCGGAGTGTGCCAACTAGGGGATTTTCACAGTAACTTCATTGCAGTGTTAATGTACACCTACTTGTGACACTAATAAATAAACTTCATAAATAAGTAATAAACTTTCTTAATATCTTGAGTTCACTGCCCAAAGGCAGGTCCAACTCAGTTAGCAACTGAAAGATTGGCTGGGATTTTCTGGCCCCGCCCACTGCCGGGATCTTTCGATCCCGCAGAAAATCAATGGACTCCTGGGTGGCGCATTGCATCCCCCAGGTGGGTCCTGTCACAGCAGAGTTTGAAAATTCCAGCTATTGTTTCTGTTGGTTGGGAAGTTTAAAACGTGGGGCACATCCTTACGTTATGGAGCCAATCATTTAGGATATAAAGGAGGAATTACTTCACTAAGGGTTGTGAATCTTTGGAATTCTCCATCTGTGGATGCTCCTTCACTGAATACATTTAAGCTGTGATAGGCAGATTTTTGGTCTAGCATCTCTACAGTGCAGAAAGAGGCCATTCGGCCCATCAAATCTGCACCGACTCTCCGACAGAGCACCTTACACAGGCCCTATCCCCATAATCCCACATAGTTAACCTGCTAATCACCCTAACCGGCACATCTTGGGACACTAAGGGGCAATTCAGCATGGCCAATCCACCTAACCTGGACATCTTTGGACTGTGGGAGGAAACCAGAGCACCTGGAAGAAACCCACGCAGTCACAGGGAGAAGGTGCAAACTCCACACACTCTCCCAAGGTCAGAATCGAACTCAGGTCCCTAACGCTGTGAGGCAGCAGTGCTAACCACTGTGCCGCCGTGCCTCTCAGAGTTTGAGAGATATGGGAAGTAGGTGGAAAAATGGAGTTGAAACCCAAGATTAGCCTTGGCAGAGCAGGCTTGGCGGGCCATATGGTTTATTCCTGCTCCTATTTCTTGTGTTCTTGAGTCTCTTTGGTTTAGGAATGATGCACATTCTTGGGTATGTCCACATGGAGAGGTTCAAGATGGAAATTCACCACTGCTTTCCCAGGGCAATTAGCAACGGGCAATAAAAAAACATCTTTTTCAGCCATACCTTGTAAAACATTTTTAAAAATAAATTTAAAACATATATTGATATTATTTTTAATATCTGATTGTATAAACGCACTTTGTGTGGCATTACTTTTTATCCACAGTAATGTACTGATATTTTCAGTGGCCACTGTGGTTGGGAGCCCACATATGCAATATATAGAGATCATATGTATTGACACATAACCTTTTCCATCTCACACACTTCGGGTCATATCCAGAATTACGCAGCGCAACTAAAGAAATAAAGGGCTGAATTCTTCCAGCCCCATGGAGATGGGTTTGGAGGCTGGTAGGGTGGAGAAAATAAGGGAAATCATAAGGGGATGTCTCCCTGACACTTTCCCACTTCCAGGGGAATTTCCACGTTGGGTAGGGCACAAAGTCAGTAGCCCGCCACAGAAGCAAGTGGTCAATTAAGACCCTACTTTGGGTTCATTTTTCGAAAGTGACAGAAGCCTTCCTTCATTGGAGTCATCACCTGGTAAGTGTGGAGCTTAGCACCACATTGGAAGCAGCCTGCTGGTGACAGGCCGAGGGGTGGAGGGATTGCGGTTTGTACTGGAGGCAAAAGGCTTCCTATCTCAATGAAGACACTGCCGAGATGAAAAGCTGCAGTAATGGCCAAATCCAATCCTGTGACAGGGATTCCTGCACCACTGATCACCCTCAGCCTTTTTCATTCACAAATTTGCAGAAGTGCTTGAGAGGGCCTTGTGATCACCTTTCTACCTCAGCAGCACCTGCCTTTGCTGCTGGGGTTGTCAGCTGACTGCTCTCCGATTAAGCCTCCCACCTCGGGAACCTGCCCACCATTATCAATAGGACATAAACGCAGAGGCGCCATATAGAATCATAGGAGAATCATAGAATCCCTACAGTGCTGAAGGAGGCCATTCAGCCCATCAGATCAGCACCGACAACAATCCCACCCAGGCCCAATCCCCATAACCCCACATATTTACCCCACTAATCCCTCTAACCTAAGCATCCCAGGACACTAAGGGGCAATTTAGCATGGTCAATACACCTAACCTACACATCTTTGGACTGTGGGAGGAAACCGGAGCACCCGGAGGAAACCCACGCAGACACGGGGAGAACGTGAAAACTCCACACAGATAGTAACCCAAGCTGGGAATCAAACCCAGGTCCCTGGAGCTGTGAGGCAGCAGTGCTAATCACTGTGCCACCATAGCGGGCGGTTTCTTAGATGGTTTGCCAGTGGGTGACCTGAAACCATGAGTAGACTCAGAACCCCCATGTGGACACTAAAGGCATTAATTTTACACAGCAGCATAACTTCTGTAATTGCTGAGTGATTTTACAAGTTAATGTAAGGCAAGATGTGATGGGGATATGGTAACATAATGATTATGTCATTGGATTAATAATTAATACAGGACAAATGATCCTGAGGCATGAGTTCAAAGCCCATTCTGGTATCCAGGGGGATTAACTTCAACTAATTAAATAAATCTGGAATGAAAAATGTCCAGTGGTGTCTGTGAGACAAGTGATTTGTCTTAAAGTGTGATCTGGTTTAAAGTTAAAGTTTATTTATTCGTCACAAGTAAGGCTTACATTAACACTGCAATGAAGTTACTGTGAGATTCCCCTAGTCGCCACTGTCCAGGTCAATGTACCTAACCAGCATGTCTTTCAGAGTGTGGGAGGAAACCAGAGCACCCGTAGGAAACCCACACAGACACGGGGAGAACATGCAAATTCCACACAATCAGTGACCCATGCCGGGAATTGAACCCGTCCCTGGCGCTGTGAGGCAGCAGTGCTAACCACTGTGCTACTGTGCCACAAGGCAATTATTAATGGTCTTTACAGGGAAGGAAGTCTGTTATTCTTAACTAGCCTTGTCTATATGTATCTCCTGGCTGCAGCAAAGCGTAAATGTCCTCTTTGAATCAAACTGCTATGATAAATAAGTGCAACATGGAGTGTGGTGATCCAAGGTGCTGGCTTGCTACCATCTTCTCAAGGGCATTTAAGAATGGGCAACAAATGATTTGATTTGATTTATTATTGCCACATGTATGGGATACAGTGGAAAGTATTGTTTCTAGCACGCTATACAGGCAAAACATACCGATCATAGAGTACATAGGGGAGAATGAAAGGAGAGGGTGCAGAATATAGTGTTACAGTCATAGAAAAGCATAGAACAAGAGTAAAAGATAGAATTAGAGGGCACGCTGGGGACAATTTGCAAGAAGGCGCCTCACTCCGGTGCCATCTTGAATCAGGCAGGCTTTGCCAGTGACACACAGGTCTATGCAGGAATTAACAAACAGAAGGCATTGTATATTTTGTGATACACACTCATCCTTATACCATGCATACTGAGCAGTGCCATAGGAGACTCACTGACAAAAATGAAAATTGGAACATCTACAATGTTTATAAAGTTTTTAAAGCTCATTTATTAGTGTCACAAGTAGGCTTACATTAACACTGCTATGAAGTTACTGTGGAAATCCCCTAGTCACCACACTCTGGCACCTGTTTAGGTACACTGAGGGAGAATTTAGCATGGACAATGCACCTAACCAGCACGACTTTCGGACTGGGGGAGGAAACCTGAGAACCCATGCAGACACGGGGAGAACTTGCAAACTCCACACAGACAGTGACTCAAGCCAGGAATTGGACCTGGGCCCTTGGCGATGTCAGGCAGCAGTGCTAACCACTGTGCCACCGTGCCGCAATGGTCGAGTGATCTGATGCTGCCCATTGTACACGATTTCCCAAAGACAAGAGCTTTCTGCACTGGATCTTTTGTTCAGTTAAGTCCCAACTGAGTCAGTACCTCAGTACCACCGTTGCTGTGGATATTTTATGTGTTGAAATATTGTCAATTATGCAACCAAAAACTACTCATGGCTGCAAAATTATTCATGGATCTAATCACTTGACTATTGAGAATTAAATGCCTCTGCTGAATTTAATAATAAAATTATAACGTGTATATTCTTTATTGAAAACCTTCACAAATGATGAAGTTCCATTTAAAACGACTAATATATTTTTAACTAAGTTAAAGCTATTTTGCATCTGTCCCTTTTCACAACAAAAGCATAATTTAATGTTAAATTAAATAATAAAGTCTAAAGCACGGAATGAAGTACAAATGGCTGCAGGCACAGGACACTGGGATTACATTTAAAGCAATGGAGAACACAGCTACATTTTTACCTGATTTTGGCTTTAAAAACTGTGGTCGAATGCACTTCAGCCATGAAAAAAAAAGCTGCGATATTTTAGATTGATTCCAAATTCAAACATTTTTAGCTCCCCGCTTTTGAATTTTAAAATCAGGTCCCCCTATTAAATATTCCCTCCATGTAATCAGGCCGTTCATGGAGACGGATTTACTTAATGCATAAAATGAGGTTTGATTGATGCCTTTGTAATTAGACTTTGCATCCACGATACAGCTGCACCGAGCAGAAAACGTTCTCGTCTCCGACATTCCACATTCTGGTGCGTTATGTTTTGTGATAGAAAGTTAGATCACAACTTACTCCTCCGGCCTATATACTTTAGAAGTGTGTCTTTTGGCCATTTTGTGTGCCCAGCCAGGTGACATAATAGTCGGTGAGTAAGTGTGCAGCAACACAAGCCACTGATCATGCATTTGAGTTAAAAACTCTCAGCAGCCATTTGCAATTCGCTGGAATGACGGACAACCCAAGGAGATAGGTACGACAAGAAAATCCATTGCTCACCCATTTCAGAGTTGAGTACCCCCAAACAATCCTAAATACTCGTTTGGATGGAAACGTTGGGGTTGACTTTCATATACCTGGTGAATTTAGGTAAAATAAGCGCTATATTTTTGGCAAATAAAAATCACACGGTTTTAGCCCCATTCAGCCTGAAAAGCCGAGTGATAGATCGTAAGACAAGAACTGTCCCCATTCTTTCAGTCTGATCTGGGTTTAAATGTAGTGATGGAAGAGGTGAAAGGGCAATGTTCTAACCCAGTGCACCATGTAGTATCTTGATAATTATTACAATTTGTCTTGAGAGTCCAGATGACACTAGCTATTATTGCCACCTCTGATTGCCCTGACAACTGAGTGCTTTCAGGCCACTTCAGAGTGCATTAAGACTGAACCACACTGTGCAGTATTGGAGTCACG
This sequence comes from Mustelus asterias, assembly GCF_964213995.1. Lineage (NCBI taxonomy): Eukaryota > Metazoa > Chordata > Chondrichthyes > Carcharhiniformes > Triakidae > Mustelus > Mustelus asterias. The sequence continues at coordinate 116,120,724 of NC_135808.1, forward strand.
TGCAGGCCAGTCCTGGCAAGCGTGTCCCCGGAGTACATTAATAAGCCAGTTTTGTCTTTACAGCAATCCAGCAGCTATCATGGTCATTTATTTCTGGTGCCATCTTACAAATTGTCGGAATCATTTAATTCACTTTCATTTGTTTGAACTCTTAACCTCAAGCTGCTGGTCCAGTAGCGTAATCAATTATATTAAAGACAGGATTAAAAAATTATATTTATATAGCATCTTTTATGACCTCAGGGCAGCCCAAAGCGCTTTATATCCAATTAAGCATTTTTCAAGTGTAGCCACAGTTGTAAAGGGCGAAATATGGCAGCCAATTTTCATGTAGAAAACATCACTGGAATAATAGATAATCCATGCAGCTTTGGTGCTGTTGTTGGGATAACTATTACCCTGGAGATCAGAGAGAGCTTCCCTTGTTCCTTTTTGAAATACCATTAGGATCATTATGTTCACCTGAGGGGGCAAACACGGCTTCAGTTTTCTGACGTGGCAGCACTCCCCTGGTCTGCACTAGATCTGAGAGTTTGTGCTCATATCCCTTGAGCAGGGCTTTGAGGATCCTGAGGTGTTATTCAAAGAAGATCAAAGAGTTATGATGCTATGACCATCATCAACACGGTGGCACAGTGGTTAGCACTGCTGGCTCACAGCACCAGGGACCCGGGTTTGATTCCCAGTTTGAGTCACTGCCTGTGTGGAGTCTGCATGTTCTGCCCGTGCCTGCATGGGTTTCCTCCGGGTGCTCCAGTTTCCTCCCACAGTCCGAGAGACATGCTGGTTAGGTGCATTGGCCATGCTAAATTCTCCCTCTGTGTACCCGAACAGGTGCCAGAGTGTGGTGTCGAGGGGGTTTTCACAATAACTTCATTACAGTATTAATATAAACCTACTTGTGACACTAATAAATAAATTTTAAAAAACATTTTTTTCCCTCAATTAAGATCTCCAAAATACATTGGTTGACCTGTTGCTTAACACAACACTTTCTAATTGCTTGAATCTGCAGAATTAGCATGTTTACTAGGCTATATTGGCTGCATCTCAAAAAGCCACTTGCCATATGTGAAGCATATATGTGCATTTAGACATTTCTGTGATGTTATTTGCGGTTCTTTCTTTGTGATGGAGTTTGCACGTTCTCCCCGTGTCTGCGTGGCATTCCTCTGGGTGCTCTGGTTTCCTCCTACAGCCCAAAGGTGTGCAGGTTAAGTGGATTGGCTATGCTAAATTGCCTCTTAGTGTCCCAAGATATGTAGGTTAGGGGAATTAATGGGGTAACTGCATGGGATTAGGGGATAGGATGTGAGGTGGGCCTGGGTAAGATGCTCTATCAGAGAGTCGGTGCATACTTGATGACCGAAGAGCCTCCTTCTGCAGAAATCCTGACCCTGGACAGAAGACCCATCATGGGCTTTCCAGAGGAAAAGTCAGTTATTGTTGCTGCCTATTCATATTGTATTGAAGGACTGGACCTCTTAAACTATGGAAAGGCATTGCAAGTAACAAGCATGAAGATGGCCACATCTTTGCACTGCTAGCTGCTGAATGCATTCAGCATTAATACCATTTGCTATTATGCCTCAAAAAAGTATGAGGGCAGATGGATGGGCCTCCCTGCCAGAGTCCTTTGCCCATCATCTGCTCTCTTGCCACCCATCCATTAGGACGCACCCACTCAGTTGACCCTTGACCATGTCCCTCACAGCTGCACATTGTCATGGCAACACAGTGTAACTCAGAGGGAGTAAGCCATGAGGGTATCTAATGGTCGGGAGCACAGCATATGGGAGGCATTTGCCTGGTGGTATTATCACTAGACTATTAATCCAGAAACTCAACTAACATTCTGGGGACCCGAATTCGAATCTCACCAGGGCAGATGGTGGAATTTGAATTCAATAAAAATATTTGGAATTAATAATCTACTGATGATCATGAAACCATTGCCGCTTGTAAGAAAACCCCATCTGCTTCACTAATGTCCTTTAGGGAAGGAAATCTGCCGTCTTTAGCTGGTCTGGCCTACATGTGACTCCAGAGCCACTGCAATGTAGTTGACTCTCAACTGCCCTCGGGCAACTAGGGATGGGCAATAAATGATGGCCAACCAGCGTTGCCCATGTCCCATGAATGAATGAAAACAAAATTCTGTCTGGAATTGACACTCGCAATATCCATGCTACCATGGATTTGTGCAGAGCCATTTGCTATTCTACTGCTCAAGAGAACTCATTGATGATATAGAGAAAATAGTTAGAGCATGCAAGCACACAAATGAGATTGAGAACATTGTAAGATGCATGGCTCGTGACCCTTGTCATTTTACATGTATTTTTAGAATGTCACATAGAGGCGAGGGGTGGGGCAGAGACTGCAAATCGGGCTTATTAGTGATCTCAGAACCCATTGAACCAGAGTAGAAACAAGTCATCCTCAATCCAGAGGGACTGCCTAAGAAGGAAATAATTCAACAGTGGGTGTAGTGTTCTGAGAATGGGATGCTTTTGATTGTGCAGTTATTGAAAAGTGTGTTTGTAAACTGAGTTTAACCACATGTAAAATATTGCTTGGAGGTTGCACGGGTGACTCCAAATGGATCAGCAGCACTTCATGTTCTTTACAATTCCCTGGATAATGTACAGCGGTGACACACTCAAAAGCCAGCATTAAATCTGGAAGAGTATATATAAAGTCACATCAAAAAATGAATGTGCAGGGAAAACTCAGAATGTCTGGCAGCATCTGTGGAGAGAGAAAATAGAATTAATGTTTTGAGTTTGTTGGTCATTGTTCAGAGTTGTATTTTGCTTTTAGTATATTTAAAGCGTTTATTTTAAAGTGTTTGTGTTAAATGTTCTTCAAGATGATTAATTGCATTGTAGTTACACGTTCTATCCACACAAACCTTCATTTATTGATGTTAAGTTGTGACAGGAATATTTTAACTTTCAAACCATATTGATTTTAATGGAAGCCAGCCCCTCAGTGCTTCATTTCAACTCCTGCATTCATTCCCATATCTGCTTCTGCGTGAAACCTTTCTTATTTTTCTTGTGCCAGTTTTCTCCTGTCCCTAAGGCATGGAGCCCAGATGTGATATGAGTTCTGCCCTCCAGATGGTCATTGTGGGTCCAGGGCAATGAGTGCTGGGAGGCTATTCAATAAAAAGGAGTCACATATGTTTAGTTTACAGCAAGGGATCACTGCATGATGATTAAGAGCAGAAGCATTGGCAGATTGCCCTTTCACTACTGCAAGGGTACTAATGCCAGTTGGATTGCCCAGTCGCAACCTGTGCTGGGATTAGTTGACTGAGCACTGATCAAGAATCAAACCTGAGACACCCCGGTCTGTAATACTCTGCTATATGCTGCCTTTATTAACTCAACTATTGGGCAACTCTAAATATTCAGATATTTACCAGAACTCAGTGCCTATAATAAACAGAAGAGGACCCTTAAGTAAGTAAAACAAGGGGGCATTTGAAAGTCAGGGTGTGGGTGGCACGGTGGCACGGTGGTTAGCACTGCTGCCTCAGACGCAAGGGACTCAGGTTCGATTCCCCGCTTGGGTCACTGTCTGTGTGGAGTCTGCACGTTCTCTGTGTCTTCGTGGGGCAAACAGGCTTCAGGTTCTCTGATGCTGCAGCACTTCCCTGTTCTGCACTAGAATCTAGAGTTTGTGCTCACATCCTTGGAGCAGGATCCTGTGGTGTTATTCAAAGAAGATCAAAGAGTTATGATGTCATGACCAACATCAACACGGAGGCACAGTGGTTAACACTGCTGTCTCACAACGCCAAGGACCCTGGTTCAATTCCCGCTGGGGTCACTGTCTGTGCGGAGTCTGCATGTTCTCCCCGTGTCTGTGTGGCTTTCCTCCCCCAGTCTAAAGGACATGCTGGTTAGGTGCATTGGCCACGCTAATTTCTCCCTCAGTATACCCGAACAGGAACCAGAGTGTGGCGACTAGGGGATTTTCACAGTAACTTCATTGCAGTGTTAATGTAAGCCTACTTGTGACACTAATAAATAAAATTTGAACTGATTTTACATGTAGCATCTACCTTTTAAATTAATTTTTGAACATGGGCAGTTGCAGCAAACGTCACGTGGAATGGAGTGAAAAAAACAAGGCAGAGAGAGATCAAGATATACGAGATATGGCAATGTTATTCATAACATTTCTGATGCACATCAACCTGCGATCACAATGGTTGACAAGACAGGTTAGAAGTCCCTTTTTGCTCTCCAGTGCCATGTGCTGACTTGTATTTCACAGAAGACCAAAGCTCATTTCTGACCAAAGATCGGAACATTAATCAAGTCTGGGTGATCTTACTTTTCCCCTGTCTTTATGTCAGATCCTGCTCCCACCCCAAGTCAACAGCACACACCTTTTATTTATTGGGGGCGATTCTCCCAGCCCGCTGCGCTGCTCTAGCACTGGCCCAGAGACGTCTGGGAGACCAGCGATCGGTGGGGTTGGGGGGTTGAAGGGGCAGCGATGCAGGGCTACTGTGCTGGCCAACGATCGAACTGTCCAGCGATCAGGAGGCCGGCAGTGCGGGGCCACTGCGCATGCACCGATCGGCACTATGACAGATCGGCACATGCACAGTGACCTACTCAGCGCTCTGCTGCCAGCCTCTCCAGCGGGTATAGGCCCAGCCCTCGGAATTTCATCGTGATTCACGCTCGGGCACTCCGCAGCGCACAGAGTGTGGGAGATTCATTTTGAAAATCCTGCTGCAAAAGAACAGCGGGTTTACGCGAATTCGACACTTAGAATTTTTTTGGGAGAATCCCGGCCATTGTTTTTTTTAAAAAATGGCCACTAGATGGCAATAAATTACAACTTAGCTCTCTCGCCACCCCAAAAAACAATTCACATGCAAAGCTTCACTCAAGGCTAAAGAAGTGACCTTTAAAATATGACCAATAAATTGCTCTTCCATGAACTCCCTCCATGTGTAAATCTGTTTATAGCTTGGAAATCAACTATCATCTCCATGTCGTGGCTGATCAAGGTGATTCACAGTTTGATTTGAATTCCGACACGTTGGAAGACTCTAAGCATTGAACACACGATAATATTCCACCAACAGTCAAGATTTTTGTTTAACGTCAACTTTGGAATCTTCTTACTGCAACCAGGATTGGACAGGAATGGTGTGTAGCGATGATGTTTGGGGAGAAAAGGAGTAGTCCCTTTAGCGTTTGCCCCGACAGATCCAGATAATTCATGATCAGAATGCTTAATGACAATTCTATACTTAAGCAGTGGAAAGCTGCACAAAAGATGCCCAGGAAGAAGCATCCAATTAACCACACCCCAGGATAGATTTAGATTGAAGTGTAGTGCAGTTATTGAAATATGGTACATAAGAAAAGCAGCTTGTACAATCAATGATATAAAAACGTCTTTCATTTCAGTATCATTCCCCCTTTACCGTAAATCACACTTTGAATCAAACAATTCTGAGTAACATTCTTTTAAATGTATTTGATTTTTTTAAACAAGTGCCAATTTAAAACTGGGATTCCAGTGTATATCATTTTTAATGTGAAAGGGTCATTGCTTAACCCAGCAAGAAACACATGACTCTTATCGACCACACTGTTGTACTTCCTTAAGATATATTCAGATTTTAATTAATGGAGGTAAAGTTAATTTCTTCCCATATTGTGTCAAATATGGGGGCAGCAGATAAATATTTAATGCATACCATTCCTCATTAAAAATTCCCTTCAAAATGGATGTGTTTTTCAGTCTTTCAAAGGTAAAAGCTTTTATTGATGATAGCAGACTGTGTTCTAAGACAGGGACAAGCTTTGAATGCTCAAACGTTCCACAGCAATTGAACTGCTTCACAGCACTCAGTTACACCGAGAACCAAAAGAGATGAAATACTTCATTCATGCTTCATTTTGATTTGCAATAGTCGTTCTGTTAACTAGAAAATGAAATAAATGTTTCACCCCTTTCATATTCTTTTCCCTCATGTATTTTGCTCTCTACATTTATACAATTTCAAGACTAGATACAACCAGCGCTCTTTCCATTAAGACCAGCATCATCCGTTTTTACTATGTTGAAGTACCATGTTAAGTAAAAGGATCTTTTCTGTTGGGTTTGGTGGAGCAGCGAATATGTTTGGTGAATGTGCCGGAATACATTCAGAATCAGTCTAAAAGTGGGAGATTTTCCTTTGGCTGAATTTAACCCATTCCTTGATTGTAATATTGGGTGAAGAGTTTTGTCTATTCTAGTACAGCGTGGCCTCTTCTCATTTGGTGGCCCGGTGGCACAGTGGTTAGCACCGCTGTCTCACAGCGTCAGGGACCCGGGTTTGATGCCAGCCTTGGGTCACGGAGTGTGGAGTTTGCACGTTCTCCTCGTGTTTGCGTAGGTTTGCTCTGGGTGCCCCGGTTTCCTCCCACACTCCAAAGACATGCAAGTTAGGTGGGTGGGCCATGCTGAATTCCCCCTTAGTGCCAAAGATGTGCAGGTTAGGTTGGTTGGTCATACTAAATTCCCCCTTAGTGCCAAAGATGTGCAGGTTAAGTGGATTGGCCATGGTAAATGTGTGGGGTTATGGGGATAGGACAGAGAAAGGGAGCATGTGCCTGGTTAAAATACTCTTTTGGAGAGTCGGTGGAGACTAAATGGGCCGAATGGCCTCTTCTGCACTGTAGAAATTCTATGAATGTCCCTGCACTTGGTACCAACACCTATCCACAAATGTAACGGTTCATGAATGGATTCTGGCAGGGAATTGTGCTGAACGTAGGCAACTTGGAACCAAACAAATGTCCATGGCTCTTTTGACGCACTCCTGCTGTATCTCTTCAGGGAGTATACCGGAAAGGAATATTAGATTAATACAGGAGTAGGAGGTGACAGGAGGTTGACGGGCGTTCATAGGCCTGTTGGGGGAGAGTGGCCACCCAGAGCAAAGGAGAATGTCATTGAGAGGGGCAGGGGACTGAGGGGAAATGGAACCTCCTTACATTTTTTTTAAGTTTGATAATTAGTCTTACATTAACACTGCAATTAAGTTACCGTGAAAATTCCCTAGTCGCCACACTCCAGCTCCTGTTCGGGTACACTGAGGGAGAATTTAGCATGGCCAATGCACCTAACCAGCATGTCTTTCGGACAGTGGAAGGAAACTGGAGCACCCGGAGGAAACCCATGCAGGCATGGGGAAAACGTGCAGACTCTGCACAGACTGTGACTCAAGCTGGGAATCGAACCCGGGTCCCTGGCGCTGTGAGGCAGGAGCGTTAACCACTGTGCCACCGTGCCATTCCTAAGCTCTTAAAGGGGCCTAATGATTAATGAGTGGCTGCAACCAGACTTCCAAATGTACCAAACAGTGGAAGTAGTCCCTACCTGAGCCCAGGCTGAGATTAGGTCTGAATCTCTGAAGGAGATTTAAAAACAATAATTGCTGGCTCTTTAGTTTTGTAGAATAAAAAAACCTGGTGTGTGAGGGCGGGGACAGGTGAATGGAAAAGGACTAAGTGAAGGCATAAAAGTTTAAAGTTTATTTATTAGTCACAAGTAGGCTTACATTAACACTGCAATGAAGTTACTGTGAAAATCCCCTCGGTATTGATGATGAAAAAAGAACCTTGAAGCTGATCACAGTTATTCAGGATGGGATTATGAAAGGATGGAAAAAGCAAGATTTGCATTTCTTCAGGGTCGTTCAAGACTTGAGGATGCCTCAAAGTGCTTCGTAGCCAATGAGGTACTTTTGAATGTAGGACGGCTATAGGACATGGATTGTTCAACAAGCTGGAATCTGGTGAAGAGTTGAGGGCAGCAGTTTGGTGAGGAAAATATTGGAGATGCCAAGTTCTGAGCTGATAAAGATGTGGCAAATGATGCAGCTGGGTTGGATATTTCTTCAGAGTGGAAAGGAGCAGTCTTAATCCAGACCAGACCCAGAGGTCTAGATTTTTATCCTCGAGGTAGGTAAGGGGAGTTGCAAAAACTCCTGGCTCGATCCATCCACCTCGTGAGAAAGCACCCGCAAAGACAGGGGCTTTATTGCAGGAGACTGGGTGTGGGCTGGGGTAAGGTTAACTGACACGGGAAGGAGTGCAGAGGCAGCCACATGAGCTGCTAGATGTGGAAATAGGCTGATTGAAAGATCCGTCTTTGTGCCACCGGACTTTGTCTCAATGAAAATAAAGCACACAAAGGCCCTCAAATCCCCTATACTCTCCAAACACTCTGCATGCTCCATCCATGCCACCTCATGTTCCCCCTCTCCCCACCCCCCACCCCCCCCACTCACCCCCTATGATCCTTCATGCTCCCTATGTGCCCTGCCACCCAGCCCCTCAGCCTCAGGCCCTGCATTCCCCCATGACAAGCTCTGCCCTTCAAAGCACCCCATGCCTCTCATTTTCCTCATGAACCCAGTGTCCAACCATTGGCCCTCTCAGATCCCTCAGGCCCTCTGTGCCAAGCTACGCCTATTGACCCACTGTATACCTTCCAGAACCAATGAACCCCTTGGTGTAAACTATAGGGAGGACAATGTAGAGCTTCAAAAGGATGTAGACAAGTTGGTGGAGTAGATGGTAAATGGCAAACGAAGTTCAGTGTGCAGAAATGTGAGGTGACACATTTTGATAGTAAGAACATAGAGAAGGCATAAAATAAAGGTTACAAATCTAAAGGGGGTGCGGGAGTAGGGGGACCTGGGTATATATGCTCATGTCAATAAAGATGGCAGGATGAGTTGAAAAATCATTTCATAAAGTATAAAGTATTCCAGCCTTTATTTAAGATGGCATAGAGTATAAGAGCTTGTACCAGACACTAATTAGACCTCAGCTGGAGTACTGCATACAATTCCGGACAACACATTTCATTAAGAATGCGAAGGCAGAATGCAGAAGCAGTTTACAAAAATGGTTCCAGGAATGAGAAACTTCAGTTGATGGATTGGAGAGATTGAGACTCTTTGCCTTGGAGAAAATAAAACTGAGAGGAGATTTGAAAGGTGTATTCGAAATCGTGAATGGCCTGGACAGGGTAGACAGAGAGAAACCTTTCCCATTGGTGGAAGAATCATGAACCAGAAGGCACAGATTTAAACTAATTGGTCAAAGAAGCAAAGGAAATAAGAAAAAACACACTTCTTTTGAACAATGAATGGTTAGGGTCTGGAAAGTACTGCATGAGAGAACATTGGAGGCAGGTTCAATCGAGGCATCCAAGAGGGAATTAGATGATTATTTGAAAAGAATCATGTGCAGGGTTATCATGGGATCATAGATACCCTACAGCGCAAAAGGAGACCATTTGGCCATCAAGCCTTAACTGACAACAATCTCATCCGGGCCCTATCCCCATAACCCCACGTATTTACCCTGCTAATCTCCCTGAAACTAAGGGGCAATATAGCATGGCTAATGCATCTAAACTGAAGTCTTTGGACTGTGGTAGGAAACACACACAAACACGGGGAGAACGTGTAGACTCCACACAGAGTCACCTGAGGCCGAAATTAAACCCAGGTTTAATTTCACTGTGAGGCAGCAGTGCTAACCACTGTGCCACCGTGGCGCCCTGTGGGGAGAAGGCAGGAAAATGGCAGCATATGAAAGGCTCAGTCAGAGAGCTAATGCAGACACAATGGTCAAATGGCCTTCTGCACTGTAACAATTCTGTTATTCTATGTATCGTGGTATGTGTAAAAAAAAAACTAATTCACTCTATGTTTGAAAGGAAAGTCTTGACTGCAAGCTAATAAAAATGCCAATTATTCAGGCCCTTTGAATTTTCAAAACTTAAAAAAACCTTGAAACCACAACCTGTGTGAATAAACATTGCAGAAATCAGAGCGCCTACACTGTCAATCAAGCAATGTTTTCTTTGCAGAGTGCGTGTTCTATTATTATGGTAACTGTTTGAGTTCTCAGTCAAGCATACATAATGAGGCTTGGCTAAGTGCCAGATGTGGGTTTTTGACAGGAACCAGCCTGCACCCTGTGAAGGCATTCCCAAGAATTCAATACCCTGGGAATGGGGTCGGGAATTCTGGAATCAGGGCCCACCCGCCATTTGTAAAGGGTCCCTAAGTCAACTTGGTTTGGTGAAAATGGAGGTCAAAGTCTCACTAATTTAGCCTGAGAAGATATTTAAAGCTTTAGAATTGATGCTAGTGGCACCAAGTGCTGGTAAGAATGAAACGTAGGCTTCAGAATAAAAGAAGACTGAGGACTGATATGAGGAGTCCAAACCGAAGGACCACGAATACTATATCATCACCAATAAATCCAATTAGGAATGCAGAAAATAATGGTAAAATACTGTGGATGCTGGAATCAGAAAAAACCCCAGAAAATGCTGGAAAATCGCAGCAGGTCTGGCAGCGTCTGTGAAGAGAGAATAAAGCCAACGTTTGGGTCTGGATGACCCTTCATCAGAGCCTCATTAGCTCTTCTCTCCCAGAGGACTGCAGAAAAATTGTTTTCATAGAATCAAAGAATCCCTACAGTGCAGAAGGCAGCCATTTGGCCTTCTGAGTCCGCACCGACTCTCCAAACGAGCATCTTAGCCAATCCCACCCCACCCTATCTCCGTAACCCCACTTATTTACTCCTAAATTACACATCTTGGAATACTAAGGGGCAATTTAGCATGGCCAATCCACCTAACCTGCGCATCTTTAGACTGTGGGAGGAAAACAGAGCGCCTGGAGGAAACACACGCAGACACAGAGGGGACATGCAAACTCCAAACAGACAGTCACGCAAGGCTGGAATCGAACCCAGGTCCCTGGCACTGTGAGGCAGCGGTGCTAACCACCGTGCCAACATGCCACTATTTTCTCTCAAGACAGCGCTAGGAATGTGGAATTCATCAGCACATGGAATAATTGAAGAGAATAACATGTTCATTTAAGGGGAAGATAGATCAATACATAGAGAGAAAGGAATAGAAGGGTACGTTGATGGGGAGAGATGAAGTAAGGTGGGAAGGGATGTGAGTAGAGCATTCCAGCATGGATGGGCAAGCTTCTAGCCTGTAAAATTTTATGTTGTTCTATTGTTCATGGTTCCATATTGTTCATTGCCAATGTTGAACTTCAGTTTAAGTTTTAAGTTTAAGTTTATTTATTAGTGTCACAAGTCGGCTTACATTAACACTGCAATGCAGTTATTGTGAAAATCCCCTAGTTGCCACACTCTGGTGCCTGTTCGGGTACACTGAGGGAGAACTTAGCACGGCCAAGGCATCTAACCAGCACATCTTTCGGACTGTGGGAAGAAAGCGGAGTACCCGGAGGAAACCCACGCAGACACGGGGAGAACGTGCAGATGCCTCACAGACAGTCACCCAAGCCGAGAATCGAACTTGTGTCCCTGGCGCTGTGATGCAGCAGTGCTAACCACTATGCCACCGTGCTGCCCCTTTAGAAAACAGCATGTCATCCAGGACTCAATGATAGCCAAAAGAAATGTATATAAGTGTATTTGCAATCCATAATGGAGGCAGGGAATGAGTTGGGTGTCATATATATGGAAGCTGGTGTATGCTTCTATGTGATTTCCTGAGGTAACACTTAGATGATGGAAAAAATAGAACTGTGTTCTATTTTTACCCAACCCTATAAAGGATAAGGGCAGGTATGAGTGATCGGCCAGTTCAGTGCTTCCGATGTGGGATGTGGGAGTTCCTGCAAACACCGAGCTTCCCAGAGGTTCACATATGTGCCAGGTGCGTGGAACTGCAGCTCTTGAGGGACCGTGTTAGGGAACTGGAGCTGCAGATCGCTGACCTTAGCCTAGTTAGGGAAAATGGGAGAAAAATTGAAGGCAGTTATAGGCAACTAGTTACACCGGGGCATCGGGAGAATGACACGTGGGTCACAGTTAGGAGGAGTAAAGGGCAGAAGGGTAAAGTACAAGGGAGGTCTCCAGAGGTGTCTCAAAATAGGAAGGGCTTGGTGACAGGAGTGAGAGGGGAGGGGAGTGGACAGTTAGAAGAAGGGTCACCTGTGGTTGTCCCACTCCAAAACAGGTACATTGTTTTAGATAGTGTGGAGGAGTGTGCCTCTCCAGGGGTAAGACACAGTGACCAGGTCACTGGCACACAGTCAGGCTCTGTGGCCCGGAAAGGGAAGAGAGGGGTTAGGAGAGCGATAGTGGTGGGGGATGCGTCAGTTAGAGGGACAGACAGGCGATTCTGTGGGGGCGAACGGGACTCCAGGATGGTAGTCTGCCTACCTGGTGCTGGGGTCACGGATGTCTCCGAGCGGATAGGAGGCATTTTAAAAGGGGAAGATAAAGAAACGGATGTCATTATACACATTGGTGGAAATGACGTAGATAGGAAGAGTAGGGGGGTCCTAAGAGAGCAATTCAGGGAGTTGGGAAATAGGTTAAAAAGTAGGGTCACTAGGGTGGCCATCTCTGGGCTGCTCCCAATGCCTCGTGCCAGTGAGGATAAGAATAGGGAGTTGGTTCAAATGAATGCCTGGCTAAAGGACTGGTCCAGGAGGGAGGGCTTTATTTTCATAGACCAATGGGAGGTTTTCAGGAGAGGATGGCACCTGTACAAGAGGGAGGGGTCACAACTAAGTTGGAAGGGCACAAATATCCTGGCTGGGAGCTTTGCTAATGCAGTTCGGGGGGGTTTAAACTAGTATGGCAGGGGGGTGGGGATCAAACTATTAGGTCTATAAGTGTGGTGGCTGGGGACGAGCTTGGGGCTGGGACAAGGCTGGCAAAGAAGAAGAGCACTCTGGGGGAGGACGACCTCACTGAGCCTGGGGGTCTGGAGTGCTTATACTTCAATGCAAGGAGCGTAGCAGGTAAAACAGACGAACTCGGGGCCTTAATGCGCACGAGGAATTTGGATGTGGTTGCGGTGACAGAGACTTGGTTGAAAGAGGGACAGGACTGGCAGCTGAATATTCCAGGGTACAAGTGTTTTAGGCGAGACAGAGGAGGGGCCAAAAGAGGTGGGGGAGTACCGGTATTGGTTGGAGAGCATATTACAGCGGTGCAGAGGGAGGACAATTCGGAGGAGTCGTGTAGCGAGTCACTCTGGGTGGAGCTTAGAAACAGGAAAGGCGCAGTCACTATGTTGGGGGTGTACTACAGGCCCCCCAACAGCCCAAGGGAAGTGGAAGAATGGATATGTCAGGAGATACTGGATAGGTGCAGGAAATATAGGGTTGTTGTAGTGGGAGACTTCAATTTCCCTGGTATAGACTGGAAATCGCTGAGGGCAGGGACTCTGGATGGTGAGGCATTTGTAAAATGTGTACAGGAGGGTTCGTTGGAACAATATGTGGACAGCCCAACTAGAGAGGGGGCTATACTGGACCTGGTGCTGGGGAATGAGCCCAGTCAGGTCTTCAAAGTTTTGGTTGGGGAACATGTGGCAAATAGTGACCACAATTCTGTTAGCTTTAGGATAGTGATGGAAAAGGATGAGTGGTGTCCCAAGGGTAAGGTGTTGGATTGGGGGAAGGCTAACTTTATTGGGATCAGGCAGAAATTGGCAGCTCTTGATTGGGAGAGGCTGTTTGAGGGTAAATCCACATCTGGTATGTGGCAGTCTTTTAAGGAACGGTTGTTAGGGCTACAGGACAAGCATGTGCCTGTAAAAAAGAAGGATAGGAAGGGTAGGATTAGAGAACCGTGGATAACCAGGGAAATTGAGGGACTGGTCAAAAGGAAAAGAGAGGCGTATGTTAGGTCCAAGCAGCTAAAAACGGAGGGAGCTCTGGAGGAGTATAATGAAAGTAGGAAAATACTCAAACGGGGAATTAGAAGAGCAAAAAGGGGTCACGAAATGTTCTTGGCAGACAGGATTAAGGAGAATCCCAAGGCATTTTATTCATACGTTAGGAACAAAAGGGTTGTTAGGGAAAAAATCGGACCTCTCAGGGACAAAAGTGGGGACTTATGCTTGGAGCCCAAAGAGGTAGGGGAGATCCTAAATGAATACTTTGCGTCGGTATTCACAAAGGAGAGGGATGTGTTGACTGGGAGTGTCTCGGATGGGAGTGTTGAACCGTTGGAGAAAATCTCCATTACAAAGGAGGAAGTGTTAGGTTTGTTAGAGAATATAAAGACTGACAAATCCCCAGGGCCTGATGGAATCTATCCAAGGCTGCTCAGGGAGACGAGAGGTGAAATCGTTGGGCCTCTGACGCAAATCTTTGTCTCGTCACTGGACACAGGTGAGGTCCCAGAGGATTGGAGGATAGCCAATGTGGTCCCGTTATTTAAGAAGGGTAGGAAGGGTAACCCGGGTAATTATAGGCCGGTGAGCTTGACGTCCGTGGTGGGGAAGTTGTTGGAGAAGATTCTTAAAGATAGGATGTATGCGCATTTAGAAAGGAATAAACTCATTAACGATAGTCAACATGGTTTTGTGAGAGGGAGGTCATGCCTCACGAACCTGGTGGTGTTTTTTGAAGAAGTGACCAAAATGGTTGACGAAGGAAGGGCCGTGGATGTTGTCTATATGGACTTTAGTAAACATAGAACATAGAACATAGAAAGCCACAGCACAAACAGGCCCTTCGGCCCACAAGTTGCGCCGATCACATCCCCACCTCTAGGCCTATCTATAGCCCTCAATCCCATTAAATCCCATGTACTCATCCAGAAGTCTCTTAAAAGACCCCAACGAGTTTGCCTCCACCACCACCGACGTCAGCCGATTCCACTCACCCACCACCCTCTGAGTGAAAAACTTACCCCTGACATCTCCTCTGTACCTACCCCCCAGCACCTTAAACCTGTGTCCTCTCGTAGCAACCATTTCAGCCCTTGGAAATAGCCTCTGAGAGTCTACCCTATCCAGACCTCTCAACATCTTGTAAACCTCTATCAGGTCACCTCTCATCCTTCGTCTCTCCAGGGAGAAGAGACCAAGCTCCCTCAACCTATCCTCATAAGGCATGCCCCCCAATCCAGGCAACATCCTTGTAAATCTCCTCTGCACCCTTTCAATGGCTTCAACATCTTTCCTGTAATGAGGTGACCAGAACTGCGCGCAGTACTCCAAGTGGGGTCTAATCAGGGTCCTATAAAGCTGCAGCATTATCTCCCGACTCCTAAACTCAATCCCTCGATTAATGAAGGCCAGTACGCCGTACGCCTTCTTGACCGCATCCTCCACCTGCGAGGCCGATTTAAGAGTCCTATGGACCCGGACCCCAAGGTCCTTCTGATCCTCTACACTGCTAAGAATGGTACCCTTCATATTATACTGCTGCTTCATCCCATTGGATCTGCCAAAATGGATCACCACACACTTATCCGGGTTGAAGTCCATCTGCCACTTCTCCGCCCAGTCTTGCATTCTATCTATGTCTCGCTGCAACTTCTGACATCCCTCCAAACTATCCACAACACCACCTACCTTGGTGTCGTCAGCAAACTTACCAACCCATCCCTCCACTTCCTCATCCAGGTCATTTATGAAAATGACAAACAGCAAGGGTCCCAGAACAGATCCCTGGGGCACTCCACTGGTCACTGACCTCCATGCAGAGAAAGACCCCTCCACAGCCACTCTCTGCCTTCTGCAGGCAAGCCAGTTCTGGATCCACAAGGCAACAGCCCCTTGGATCCCATGCCCTCTCACTTTCTCAAGAAGTCTTGCATGGGGGACCTTATCGAACGCCTTGCTGAAGTCCATATAGACCACATCCACCGCTCTTCCTTCGTCAATGTGTTTGGTCACATTTTCAAAGAACTCAACCAGGCTCGTAAGGCACGACCTGCCCTTGACAAAGCCGTGCTGACTACTTTTGATCATACTAAACTTCTCTAGATGATCATAAATCCTGTCTCTCAGGATCCTCTCCATCAACTTACCAACCACTGAGGTTAGACTCACCGGTCGGTAATTTCCCGGGCTGTCCCTGTTCCCTTTCTTGAATATAGGGACCACATCTGCAATCCTCCAATCCTCCGGAACCTCTCCCGTCTCCATCGACGATGCAAAGATCATCGCCAAAGGCTCCGCAATCTCCTCCCTCGCCTCCCACAGTAACCTGGGGTACATCCCATCCGGTCCCGGCGACTTACCAACCTTGATGCCATTCAATAGTTCCAACACATCCTCTTTCTTTATGTCCACATGCTCGATCCTTTCTGTCCACCGCAAACCAGCAGTA
The DNA here is from genome assembly GCF_964213995.1 of Mustelus asterias. Lineage (NCBI taxonomy): Eukaryota > Metazoa > Chordata > Chondrichthyes > Carcharhiniformes > Triakidae > Mustelus > Mustelus asterias. Next base: position 116,136,907 of record NC_135808.1, read on the forward strand.
CAACCACCCAGATCCCTTTCCACCGTGAATACCGAGGTAAAGTATTCATTAAGCAGCTCCGCCATTTCTAACGGTTCCGCACAAACTTTTCTCCCTTCACCTTTTAAGGGTCCTATGCCTTCACATTTAAGGGTCCTATGCCTTCACAAAGCATTTGACAAAGTCCCTCATGGTAGGCTAGTGAAAAAGGTTGGATCCCATGGGATAAAGGGGGAGGTGGCTAGATGGGTGGAGAACTGGCTTGGTCATAGAAGACAGAGGGTGGTAGTGGAAGGGTCTTTTTCCGGCTGGAGGCCTGTGACTAGTGGTGTACCGCAGGGCTCTGTATTGGGACCTCTGCTGTTTGTGATTTATATAAATGATCTGGAAGAAGGAGTAACTGGGGTGATCAGTAAGTTTGCGGACGACACAAAACTGGCAGGACTTGCAGATAGTGAGGAACATTGTCAGAGGCTACAGAAGGATATAGATAGGCTGGAAATTTGGGCAAGGAAATGGCAGATGGAGTTCAATCCTGATAAATGCGAAGTGATGCATTTTGGTGGGAATAATGTAGGGAGGAGCTACACGATAAATGGAAGAACCATAAAGGGTGTAGAGACGCAGAGGGACCTGGGTGTGCAAGTCCACAGATCTTTGAAGGTGACGTCACAGGTGGAGAAGGTGGTGAAGAAGGCATATGGCATGCTTGCCTTTATAGGACGGGGCATAGAGTATAAAAGTTGGGGTCTGATGTTGCAGATGTATAGAACGTTGGTTCGGCCGCATTTGGAATACTGCGTCCAGTTCTGGTCGCCACACTACCAGAAGGACGTGGAGGCTTTGGAGAGAGTACAGAGGAGGTTTACCAGGATGTTGCCTGGTATGGAGGGGCTTGGTTATGAGGAGAGATTGGGGAAACTGGGGTTGTTCTCCTTGGAAAGACGGAGGATGAGGGGGGACTTAATAGAGGTGTATAAAATTATGAAAGGCATAGATAGGGTGAACGGTGGGAAGCTTTTCCCCGGGTCGGTGGTGACGTTCACGAGGGGTCATAGGTTCAAGGTGAAGGGGGGGGAGGTTTAACACAGATATCAGAAGGACATATTTCACACAGAGGGTCGTGGGGGCCTGGAATGTGTTGCCGGGCAAGGTGGTGGAGGCGGACACACTGGGAACGTTTAAGACTTATCTAGACAGCTATATGAACGGAGTGGGAATGGAGGGATACAAAAGAGTGGTCTAGTTTGGACCAGGGAGCGGCGCGGGCTAATTGTTCCTGGTTTCTCGTTTCAAGGCTTCATTCTATGATCATCTTGCTGGTGCCAGTACAGAGTGAGACTGCGGATAGTTGGGAACCTGTCTCGGGGGCAGGGAATTCATATGGTGTTCGTGGAAGTGGAAATGACTAGGGTTGGGAAGCATTTTCCGATCGGGGCCATTGTGATCTCCTGGACTCGTTTCGATCGCCTCAGGGGGTCGGAGAGGAATTTCCCAGATTTTTTTTCCCCATATTGGCCCTGGGGTTTTTCACTCTGGGTTTTCGCCTCTCCCTGGAGATCACATGGTCTGGAATGGGGGGGTGGGGGTAAGTTAATAGGTTGTAATGAACAAAGCATCGTAGCTGTGAGGGACAGCTCGGTGGATAGGATATTGGTATGTAGATAGGCTGGAAAATTGGGCGGGGATCCTGGATTCAGGATTCAATCCTGGACCGGGGAGCGGCGCGGGCTTGGAGGGCCGAAGGGCCTGTTCCTGTGCTGTATTGTTCTTTGTTCTTTGTTCTTTGTGTCTTGGTGTTGGCAGGGATAATGGTGCTAACATGAATGGTTAAATTAGATGAGGGACTATGTTGCAACAAGTATGAATGATAACATGATGGAGCCATGAAAATGGACGGGGGAGGGGGATGGTGTGGTGTACAGTGTTAAGGGCGAAGGAGAGCATGAGGATGGCAGAAGATTTTGCATGAACATTTTGTTTGAAATTTGGTGGACGAAGGAATAACCCATAACAAAAAAATTCCTAAATTTCCTTCTACCTCCACCAGAAATGTGCAAACATACATTAAAAAAAGAACAAAACATTGCAATATTTTGGCACTGTTTAATTTTTAGCAAATGGCCTGATGGTGACAGTATACCTTCAGAACACAGAAAAACAACATTTTGCTTGTGATGGTTTTTAATTGTGGATTATACTTGTGCTGTAGCTTCTTATAAATATGCAGTATATTTAGTGTTTCATCAGATCACAATTAAAATCAACACCCATTGTTCAATCACCCTCAGTTTCCAGCCCCACTTCCCCACATTTCCCATCCCCCTCCACCCAGGATAACTTTCCATTCAAACATTAGCAGAACCCTAAAAAAAATTAATGGTGATTACATTTCAAATGCCAACAGATTAAAAATTGAAACAACTGTACATTTAACAGGACAGTGCGTAAGCGGTGCACCCAGAAATGAACCGACGCCTTTGGAAAATGGCAGGAGACAAGTGGAACATGCCGGTAAAAGCACAGGGATCTTGTTGCAATGGGTCTCCATAATTTTGCAGCCGGCCTTGTCGAGGGGTTGGGGGGGGGGGGGGGACTTGCACCAGCCCCCAAAAAGGTGAGAGTTGTCAAGTGCGGAACTAGGAGTTGGGGATTTCCTCAAGGGGAGATTTTCCAAATCCCGGCTCATTTGGCATCCAGGGTAGTTATGGGGATTGGTGTATTCTGTATGAAGAGGCTCATCAGTCATCGTTTGAGCAATAGGGTGAGATGGATTGGGGCCTACTTGGGCAACAAATCCTCAGTCATTGGCGGGTGCAGGGCCACGTGGAAAGTGGGCACCAGACAGGTTCCCACGCTGGTGCTTGTGCTTACTGACCTCATGTTAATTAGGTGCCTTCCAATTAAACTTGAAAATTCCAGCTGGGTCAGTTTTGGAGGGCATTGCCCAGTGAGATGCCAGCATCACGTTTCCTGGGGGTCCTCACATTAACGGAAAAAAAGATCTCTATAGGGTAATGACTATTCCCAGCACAGCTTTTAGAGGAGGTCTCATTGTTTGTACCGTAGCTTAACATGTTTTAAGTGTTTGTGGACACTTGGGAGGGAAGGTGACAGGGTATCTTGAGCAGTGCACAGGAGCTATCTGCAGTTCTCAGAATACTTTTGTTTTGGTCATGCGATTAGGAGCAAATTACAGTGTGGTCCCGTTATCTGCCTGTCAGCAATCTGCCTCTCCTTCCCTGGGGCTTTATGGCCTTCATACCAGTTTTAAGCTGCTTAAGTAACAAATTTCACCAGACCTAAAGCATTGGATCTATCACCGTCCATGAAGGTTAGCCTCACCGTTCGCTTCACTTCCAGTCTTTCATCATGATGAGGAGCTGCCATGGGAGCTCAGTGAGATGTGGTGTAATGTGCAAAAAGCCCCACAAAACAAACTGTGTCAATTTTTACACTTCATTTCAATGGAGAGAAAATTGAACAGCTTGCATTTACCAGTGTGAAAACCTCCCCCCATATTTTCTAGTCTGTCCTTTGTCTCGGCAATGCCTGATGTTCAAATAGTAAAGGCAAAAATTTAACCCTTCATCACCATCTTCATCTATTCATTTAGGTTCTACTCCCTGGCCTTGAACTGTACTTCAAAGTCCATGGGGCGAGATTCTCCGGCTTCCCAGCCGTGTGTTTCCCACCGGTGGGAGGTGGCGCGTAGCTTGCTAGTGGAAGGATTTTCTGGTCCCATCGCTGTCAATGGGAATTCCCATTGATGTCACCCCACACCGGCGGGAAACCCGTGCACTGCCGGAAAGACTGGAGAATCCCGCCGGCATGAACGGCCGGATAATTCAAACACATATTCTATTTGTGACCAAGATCAATGATTTCCATCAATGCCACATTGCCGACTATAATAACCCAAGGTGACTCAATGTGGCAAACAAATAACTAAAGGGTTTATTGACCAGAAGAACTATATACATGGAGGATTCAACAGCACAAGCAATACAGGTCTAATCCTAACAATGCCCTAACTTCAACCAAAGCCCTCCAGCACCAGGACTGCTCGCACTCACACCTGATTGGCCCAGGTTCATGTTCTCATGCTCCATTGGCTCCAGTCCGGTCACGTGGCCCATGAACAATCGCCCCCCTAAAGGGGCCATGCTATCACAAACGTTCATCCGTAACTTCTTGGGCTACCTATGATAAAACAAAAGAAAAACAGTTAACACATAGGCAGAGGAACACCAATATTACAAATGAGACACAATTGGAGAACAGTTCATAGAATCATAGAGTCCCTACAGTGCCCATTCGGCCCATCGAGTCTGCACCGACAACAATCCCACTCCAGGCCCTATCCCCACAACCCCACACATTTACCCTGCTAATCTCTCTCACCGACACATTCCAGGACACTAAGGGGCAATGTAGCATGGCCAATCAACCTAATCCGCACATCTTTGGACTGTGGGAGAAAACCGGAGCATCCGGAAAAAACCCACTCAGACACGCTGAGAATGTGCAAACTCCACACAGACGTTGACCCGAGCCAGGAATCAAACCTGGGTCCCTGGAGCTATGAGACCGCAGAGCTAACCACTGTGCCACCATGCCGTCATAAATCATAACTATCAGCTGGTCCGGAGATATCCAGACCCTTGTGGAATGCTGCAATTCTCTAAGGTGATCTTCAGCAGCTGCTGATACAGGATCCTCTGAATGGGGTGGATGTGCCAGCCATCTCTGGAGTTAAGCTCTGGTTGGATCCTTCTTCTGCCTTGCTCATCACCTGAAGTTGGCTCCACTTTCTTGCGTAAGAGGTTGACATACTTCTTTACTCGAAGGCCCTGTACCTCCACTACATATGCCTTCTCCAGTGAAATCTTGGTTTCTGCAAGCAGCTTCTTTTGGGTGTTGGGGCTGTTGATCCCGCACACTTAACGGTCCCTCAACATATCTCCCAGTGAAGGCCTGGACTCGCAGTGCTCAGCTAGCTGTCAAAGTGTGGCCACGAGGCCAGAGACCGTCTAACCGCAGAATGAAAAAGCTATTTTTGCACGATTACAGAAGGTCAGGGTTTGTAGTGATCCTTAACCAAATTGATGAACTGGTCAAAGGTGTTTGTGTCCAGAGCTTCAGGTGATGTTATTTTGAGGGCAGTTGCTCTTTGATTGGAGGACAATTCCATGGTTACCATTTTGATTTGATTTATTATTGCCACATGTATTAGTATACAGTGAAAAATATTTCTTGCATGCTCAGGAAGAGCATGACAGGAAGGAAAGGAGAGAGTGGAGAATGCAGTGTCATAGTCATAGCTAAGGTGGAAAGATCAACGTAATGAGAGGTAGGTCCATTCAAAAGTCTGATGGCAGCAGGAAAGAAGCTGCCCTTGTGTCGGTTGTTACGTGATCTCAGACTTTTGTATCTTTTTCCCGAAGGAAGAAGGTGAAAGAGAGAATGTCCCGGGTGCGTGGGGTCCTGAATTATGCTGGCTGCTTTGCCGAGGCAGCGGGAAGTGTCGACAGAGTCAATGGATGGGAGGCTGGTTTGTATGATGGATTGGACTTCATTCACGACCTTTTATAGTTCCTTGCGGTCTTGGGTGTGGGGTCCTTGATTATGCTGGCTGCTTCTATTTGTCTTCCATTCTCCTGTTCAAGTAATCGCTGCACATTTGTGAACTCCAATGTGATCGGCACCGACGACCCTCGGAACCTGATTGATCGCTCACAGCCTAAACCCATTCATTAAGACACCAGGAGAATCGTACACCCGTTCTTGATTGTGGTGGATGGGATTGACCAACACCGAGTTAAGTGAAACATCCGCCCAATATTCAGAGCTGCTTGTTCATAATGGTGTTAACATTATCATTATGAGCCCAATCAAATATCTCCCGTGGTGGCAAATTAAAGATGCAGTGCCCTCTTCTTTTGTGCAGACACACTGGGTAATCAACATTGTAATCATCCGAATCACACTGAAGTGATGAAGATGGGGCGGATTTATTCTCTAACAATTGGCTACGAAATTCATTGAAGCTCTCGCTTTGATTGCATTTAAATTTAATATAGTTTCGGGAGACGAGGGAAAAGGAAGCAAATAGCTAGTCATTAAGGAGGTGAGAGCAGCTGTCAGCATGTCAGGCAATTTTCTCAGCATCGTTACCATGGTGATTATTTACATGGGCCACAGTAGCTGTGGGTTCAGAGTTCTGGGTATGGCGGATTCAAACTGTGAACCATTTAAAATAGAAAGCAAACACTTCTTTTTGTTTCGAGCACTTTACATTTTTGATGTTTTAATGTAGCCTTTCATTAAATCGTCTCAAAAGACTTTCCCGTGATTCATCCTGATTTTTCTTGGTGAATTATACCTTGCCAATTGTATCCCTGAAACACGACTGATGAGGAATATAAAATCTTATGTTATTACGGAAGTAATCTTATGATGAATATATTCTGTGGAAAATACAAGGCAAACCAAATTACTGGATCATCATTTGCAAGTCTTACAGAATAAGCAGCTATTAACATATATGTATATAATATATATATAGAATACATAGATATATATATGATCTAGTGCCATATCAACATTAATAACTGACCAAATCTACATAAGTAAGAATACCTGTATTTTTCTTACTAGTTGAACTTTAAAATAGGCAAAATATTAGGGTAGAAATTAATATTGTAAGATATTATCCAACAAACGATTAATGACATTTGTCTCACTGCTACCTAAAAAAAGGTGTTACCACATTTGAATGAACAGGTTTACAGCTCTCTTAACATAATAGAGAGAAAGATTTAATACAGGCAGTTATCAATACTAACAGTATTCGCTACCCAAATATCACTTGGAATACTGTGCACAGTTATGGTCATCCTATTATAAAAAGGATATTATTAAACTAGAAAGAGTGCAGAAAAGATTTACTAGGATGCTACCGGCACTTGATGGTTTGAGTTATAAGGAGAGGCTGGATGGACTGGGACTTTTTTCCCTGGAGCGTAGGAGGCTTAGGGGTGATCTTATAGATTCTCTAAAATAATGAGGGGCAAAGATCAGCTAGATAGTCTTTTCCCAAAGGTAGGGGATCTAAAACTAGAGGGCATAGGTTTAAGGTGAGAAGGGAGACATACAAAAGGGTGCAGAGGGGCAAATTTTTCACATGGAGGGTGGTGACTGTCTGGAACAAGCTGCCAGAGGTAGTAGTAGAGGTAGGGTACAATTTTGATTTTTAAAAAGCATTTAGACAGTTACATGGGTAAGATGGGTATCGAGGGATATGGGCCAAATGCGGGCAATTGGGACTAGCTTAGTGGTTAAAAAAAAGGGCGGCATGGACAAGTTGGGCTGAAGGGCCTGTTTCCATGCTGTAAACCTCTATGACTCCATGACTCTTCTGATCTTACTACCTTACTGATCTTCACTGTGCTACTTTGTTGGATTGTCTGTAATGAGAACAACATTAATTCGTATTGCTTTTGGAAAAACACAACCATTTGTGTCAATTGGTCATTTAAAAAAGATATTCATAGGCTGCTAGGTGAAAGAGTTAGTCAACAACTTGAGCTTTGTTCAACAGTCAGATGTTCCAACCTTTCTTTGAAAGTAGGCTGTGTCTTCAACATCTCCATAGAAAACAGGTAGAATCTCTTCCACATCATTGCCACAAGAGCGATTACCCTTCAACTGTATGTCAGTGGCCGCACAGCACTTTGAAATGTCCACTGGTCATGAAAGGCATGGTATAATTGTTAAATAGTTTGATATTTGTACAGTGTATAACGACCAGGCTTTATGATGGTGGGTAGCTAGTGGTATTGTTGCTGGAGTAATAATCCAGGGACCCAGGGTATTGCTTTGGGGACCTGGGTTCAAATCCCACCACAGCAGATGGTGAAATTTGAATTCAATAAAAAATCTGAAATTCAAATTCTAATGATGACCATGAAACCATTGTCGATTGTCATAAAAAAAGCCCATCTGGTTCACGAATGCCCTTTAGGGAAGGAAATCTGCCATCTTTACCTGGTCTGGCCTACATGCGTGGCACTACCACCATGTTAAATGGGATAGATTTCAAACAGATTTAGCAACTCAAGACTGGACACCCATGAGGTACTGCTAGCCATCAGCAGCAGCAGAATTGTACTCAACCACAATCTGTAATCTCATGGCCCAGTATGTCCCCCACTCAACCATAACCACCAAGCCAGAGGATCAACCCTGGTTCTATGAATAGTGCAGGAGGCCTTCCAGGACCAGCATCAGGCATACCTAAAAATGAAGTTTCAAGCTGGTGAAGCAAAAACACAGCACTACCTGCGCGCCATACAGCATAAGCAGCAAGTGATAGACAGAGCTAAGCGATCCCACAACCAATGGATCCGATCTAAGCTCTGCAGTCCTGTCACATCCAGTCGAGAATGGAGGTGGACAATTAAACAACTCATTGGAGGAGGAGGCTCCACAAATATCTTCAGTAATGGGAGCCCAGCATATAATGCAAAAGGTAAGGTTGAGGCATTCGCAACAATCTTCAGCCAGAAGTGCTGAGTGGAGGATCCATCATGGCCTCCCAGCATTACAGATGCCAGTTTTCAGCCAATTCTATTCACTCCACATGATATCAAGAAATGGCTGATGGAACTGGATGCTGCAAAGACTATGGGCCCTGACATCATTCTGGCAGTAGTACTGGAGACTCGTGCTCCAGGATTGCTGCGCTCTCAACCACGCTGTTCCAGTACAACACCGGCATCTACCTGACAATGTGGAAAATTGCCCACGTATGTCCTGTACACAAAAAGCAGAGCAAATCCAACCCGGCCAATTTTTGCAGCATCAGTCAACTTCGATCATCATTAAAGTGATGGATGGGGTCATCAACAAAGCTATTAATCAGCACTTACATAGAACATAGAACATAGAACATAGAACATTACAGCGCAGAACAGGCCCTTCGGCCCACGATGTTGCACCGACCAGTTAAAAAAAAAAAAAACTGTGACCCTCCAACCTAAACCAATTTCTTTTCGTCCATGAACCTATCTACGGATCTCTTAAACGCCCCCAAACTAGGCGCATTTACTACTGATGCTGGCAGGGCATTCCAATCCCTCACCACCCTCTGGGTAAAGAACCTACCCCTGACATCGGTTCTATAACTACCCCCCCTCAATTTAAAGCCATGCCCCCTCGTGCTGGATTTCTCCATCAGAGGAAAAAGGCTATCACTATCCACCCTATCTAAACCTCTAATCATCTTATATGTTTCAATAAGATCCCCTCTTAGCCGCCGCCTTTCCAGCGAAAACAATCCCAAATCCCTCAGCCTCTCCTCATAGGATCTCTCCTCCATACCAGGCAACATCCTGGTAAACCTCCTCTGCACCCTCTCCAAAGCCTCCACATCCTTCCTGTAATGTGGGGACCAGAACTGCACACAGTACTCCAAGTGCGGCCGCACCAGAGTTGTGTACAGTTGCAACATAACGCTACGACTCCTAAATTCAATCCCCCTACCAATAAACGCCAAGACACCATATGCCTTCTTAACAACCTTATCTACTTGATTCCCAACTTTCAGGGATCTATGCACACATACACCTAGACACTTGCTCAACAATAACCTGCTCACTGATGCTCAGTTTGGGTTTCGCCAGGGTCACTCAGCTCCTGACCTCATTACAGCCTTGGTTCAAACATGGACAAAAGAGCTTAACTCCAGAGGTGAGGTGAGAGTGACAGCCCTTGACATAAGAACATAAGAACATACGAACTAGGAGCAGGAGTAGGCAATTCAGCCCCTCGAGCCTGCTCCGCAATGCAACACGATCATGGCTGATCTCATCTCGGCCTCATCTCCACCTTTCTGCCCGCTCCCCATAACCTTTCGTCCCAATACTAATCAAAAACCTATCTATCTCCTCCTTAAACTTGTTTCGTGTTCCAGCATCCCCTGAACTCAGGACTAAACCTTCTCTGACAAAGGCTCATCCTGACTCGAAACGTTGGCTCTATTCTCTCTCCACAGATGCTATGAGACCTGCTGAGATTTTCCAGCATTTTTTGTGTTTGTTGTGAAAGAGTTCCACAGGTTCATGACTCTTTAGTGAAGCAGCTTCTCCTCATTTCTGTTGTAAATCTGCCACCCTAAGCCTAAAGCTATGGTCTCTCATTCTAGAATGTTCAACAAGGGGAAACGTTGGTTCTATGTCCACCCTGTCAATCCCCTTTACCATCTTATATACCCCAATTAGACCTCTCATTCTTCTAAACTCCAGCAAGTATAGGCCTAAAGTGTTCAATCTCACTTCATAAGACAAGTCTTTCATCCCTAGAATCAATCTAGTGAACCTTTTTGAACCATTCTTCCTCAAGTAAGGGGACTAAACCTGTGCACAGTGCACTAGGTGCAGTCTCACCAGTGCCCTATATAGTTGCAACTGTACTTCTTTAATTTTATACTCTATTCCATTAGCAATGAATGCCAAAATTCCATTTGCTTTCCTTATCACCTGCTGCACCTGCATACTAATTTTCAGTGATACGTGCATGAGAATACTCAAATCCGCCTGCAGCGAAGCATTTCGAAGTTTTTCTCCATTTAGATAACAAGTTGCCCTTTTCAATCCACTGATCAAAATGGATAACCTCACACTTAGTCATGTTAAATTGCATCTGCCAGATTTTGGCCCACTCACCTAACCTATCCATATCAATTTGTCAATTTCTTATTTCCTCGTTGCAACTTGCTTTCCCACCTATTTTAGTGTCTTCTGCAAATTTGGCAATAAATGCTGGCCCAGTTGGCGGTACCCGCATCCCTTGAATGAATTTTAAAGAAACGGCCAGGAGGCCACCTTGATGTTGTTGGAGGATTCATCACAAGCCAGGGTGGTTATGGATTCTGGTTACTGAACAGCGCGGCTATTACTGCTGTCATCTTTGTTAATATGCTATTGCAGCAGGAGCATGTTGGACTTCTCTCCCAATGCTCTCTGTAGTATAATGGGAAGAATCAGAGACTTGGGTCTGGATTTTACAGCCTTGCCCATTCTGAAAATGTAAAATCTCACCTGAGGTCAGCAGACCTTTCTATGGTCCACCCCTCGCCCGCTCCGATTCCCATGGCGGGCGGGACAGTTAAATTCCAGCCTTGGAGTGCGATGTAGTATAAGGGGTTAATTCTAACCATGTGATATGCTAATGAGACAGGATACATAATCACAAGAAGTGATGCCACATATCTTTCTCCCTCTTGTAGACCTCCTCATAGCAAAGTGAGGTCAATGTTAGATGTTTATTAATGAAGATAATTGTTTCCTTACATGCAGAGGATGTAAATCTGGATTAGCACAACAAGACCAAAAATATTGTCCCTTCTCCACCATTTTCCAAGTTCTCCAGCTCCCCGCCCATCTCCAAAGGCCTGATGAAACTCCCATCATTCACTTTACCTGGGTCAGTCAGCATGAGGTCAAATATATTGTTTCCATTCTGCACAACTGTTCCCTGAGTTAGTTGGGTTAAACCCGTTTTGCATTGGTCTACTGTCTCTTGAAAATATTCTCAAAGTACGTAAATTACCTTTCGAAATCCAACTAAAATTGTATCATGGGAAGATGTAGCATCTGAATTATAGCAAAGATCATGCAAACAGCATTGAGAGGAACAGCTAAGCTGTCATGTGTATACCAGCCCGAGGGAAGACACAGCAACAACTTGCCTTTCGGCCACAACTAGTATTCCTGGAACTTTAATTCCACATGCTGAAGAGGATAGAGTACAGAGAAGATTTACCGGAATGATAACTGGACTGATGGGATTGACCTCCTTAGAGAAAAGATTGAGGGGAGGTGTAACGGTAGTGTTCAAGATGTTTTGATAGATTAAATAAGGAGAAAGCAGTACATGATTCACAGCCCGAGGACATGGATTTTAGATAATTAGCAAAAGAACCATAGGGGAGCTATGAAGAGAAAACATTTTTACTCCCTTGTGATCTGGAATGAACTGCCGGAGAGGTTGGTGCAAGCGGACTACTTTCAAAAGAAAATTGGAGATGTGTTTCAAAAAGAAATATTAGGGAAGTGGAACTAATTGCATTTTGTTTTGTTTCTTAAGGGAATATTAGCATTGCTGGCTTGACCAGCAATATATTGCCCATCCCTAATTGCCCTTGAGAAGTTGGTGATGTGAGGAGGAAAGGGTTCTTGGAACACTGCAATGTATGTCAGGTGCACCCACAGTGCTGTTAGGGAGGGAGTTCCAGGATTTTGACCCAGCGACAATGAAGAAATGGTAACTCTTTCCCTACCTGATGTGTTGTGGTGTCTGCAGCTCAGCCTCCAGCTCAATGACTCAGAGCCAAAGCTCCTCAAGCCGCAGAAACTTACTGCAGGTGTGTTTGCCCTTGGATAACACTCATATCCACGAGCTTCCATATGTTCCCTCCTTGACACATCACCTGTCCTGCCATACTTATGATCTTTAACTAATTACTTAATTATTTTATTCTATTATTTATTTTCTTTTAGATATTTATTGATCTTATCACAAACGGCAAGGCAAATTTAAAACTTCGGAAAATAGAACAAAGAACAAAGAAAATTACAGCTCAGGAACAGGCCCTTCGGCCCTCCAAACCTGTACCGACCATGCTGCCTGACTAAACTAAAAACCCCTACCCTTCCGGGGACCATATCCCTCTATTCCCATCCTATTCATGCATTTGTCCAGACGCCCCTTAAAAGTCACTATCGTATCTGCTCCCACTACCTCCCCCGGCAGCGAGTTCCAGGCACCCACCACCTTCTGTGTAAAAAACTTGCCACGTACATCTCCTTTAAACCTTGTCCCTCGCACCTTAAACCTATGCCCCCTCATAATTGAGTCTTCCAACCTGGGAAAAGATAATTGATTCTTCCACTCTGGAAAAATTAGACCTTGACTATTCACCGATATTCACCAGATACTCACCAACAGCTCTCCTCCTCCCCTGTAGAACAGCAGAAATCAATTCCCACAGGGGAAAAAAGTTAGAAAACCCAGGAGTACCACGCTTTCCTCCTCACTGAACTCCCTCTTCTCGCCAAACCTCTACACCTTGTCCAAAGTTGCACTCGCACCAAAGCCTCAAATTAACACCTTGGATGAGATTCTCCGGCCTCCCAGCTGTGTGCTTCGCGCCGGTGGGAGGTGGCGCGTTGTTTGCTAGCGGCGGGATTATCTGGTCCTGCTACTGTCAATGGGAATTCCTGTTGACATCACTCCATGCTGGCAGGAAACCCGTGGGCGAGGGTGCGCTACCGGCGGGACCAGAGAATCCCGCCGGCATGAACAGCTGGAGAATCCTATTGGAGAACTATCTTGAGTTTTGCACCTCCAAACATACAACATTTCTGTCGCACTGCACTGAAGTTTGAGTTTACATAATCCGCACTAATCCTGGAGTGCCAGTTGATTCAGAGATGAAGGCAACTAAGGCAGGTTATTATAATTGGAGAAAGAAGAAAATTTCGATAAGACGCGATGCATTGAAAGCAAAAGGTCTTAGAGGTGAAGGGACACTGTTAATCCACTTGCTGCCTCCTTAAATCAATTTTGCTGAAATGTGTCAGGTATTATCGATCTGTCAGCATGCCTTTCCTTTTAGGGAGCCGCAAACTGCTTTAATATATTTGAAAGTTAAAACAAAAATGAAATTCCAGTGAGATTTACAACAAATTGTTTAATAAAAGTAAATTAAGTAGTCTAGATATTTCAGAGGAGTAATGTGACAGCTAATGCAATCAATTCTTCAGAGGCAAATACAACAGACAGACACATGAAGCTGTGGGGTTGAATGAGAATTGTTAGATCAATAATTAGTAATATTCGCAGTCCTTAGGATGAATTCTTTCACAATGATAGCCTCAGTGTTTTGTGGCTTCTTGATAATTTAATAACATCCATCATCATTAAAGGCACTTGTTTACTTCTATCAACGTTTATGGAGAGAAGGAGCTCAAATACCATGGGGACGATTATCCCAGCTCGCTGAGCTGCTCTGGCAACACAGTGGGCTGGAAGACATCAGCAGAGGCCATCTTGCGGGCTTCCCGCTGGGCATCATGGTCTCCGTGAGTGGGCCAACCTAAGATGACCAGAGTAATCAGCTCCATGCTGGAAATTGGTGCGGAGCTGATTACAACATGGAAATCGTTATTTCCATTTCATTAGTGGGCCTGGGGCTGAATTCATCCAGGCCTCACGCCGCGACCACCGCCCCCCCCTGCCCCCCCCCCCCCCCTGCCCCCGCCACCCCCCCAACACCAGGAGTGGTTCACTCCACTAACTGGGGAACAGGCAGCCATCCATGCTGGAGGGAAGAGAGGCCATTGAGGACCCTCAGGAGGACAGGGGTAAGGGGGATGCTGCTTGGGCAGTGCCAGCCTGCCAGCGCCAGCCTGGCACCCTCGCACTGCCCAAGGGGCAAACTGGCAATGCACACGAGGCACCTTGGCACTGCCCACTGGGCATCGGGCACTGCAAAAGGAGTGGGACCAGAAGGAGCGTGGTTCCTATTGGGGGTGGGGCCTATTGAGGGGGTGATCGGTGTGGGTGGGGGATCCTGTAGCCACCTTGTATTGGGATCGCGGGTAGAGGGAGGGAAGAGATGATCGGGGCTGGCTATCCGATTGTGGGGGAGATACGGGGCTGCTGGGGGGGGGGGGGGGGGGGGGGGGGGTCGGGACCTTCCGTGGGGGTTGGGTGGGGGACTGCCAGGTGGGGGTCGGCACTGTCTGGCTGGGGGATCGGGGCTGCCCGGGGAGCTGCGGGAGGCCCGTGATCAGGGGGGTTGTGGGGTTGCCCAGCAATCAGGCTGACCAGTGATCGGGCTGGCCAGCGATTGGGAGGCTGGCAATATGGGGCCACTGTGCATGTGCATTGGCCCGTTCAGTGCTATGCTGCCGACCTCTCGAGCGTGAATAGGGCCCCCCAGATTTTCAGAGTGAATCATGCTGAGGTGATGCACAGAGTGTCGGAGATTCATTCTGGGAATCACGCTAAAAACACCGGTGGGATTTACTCCCATTTTCCCACAAATTGGGAACTTAGAATTTTTTTGGGAGAATCCCGGCCCATTTGCTTGTCTTGCCAAGTTAGACCTCACTTAGCTGTAATGACAGCACAACATCTTTGTGACATTGCATTGTACATTAACTGTAAATAATGCTTAGCTCATTATCCCTCAAAGTTTCCTATTGCATTTTATTTACTATCTTAATCTGCTGGAAGTTATGGGGATTGATTTTGTAATAATCTTGCCGAGGCCAGTGTTTCATAGAATCATGGAATCCCTACAGTGCAGAAGGAGACCATTTGGCCCATCAAGTCTGCACTGACTCTCCGACAGAGCATCCCATCCATGCCATATCCCCATAACTCCATGTATTTACCCTGCTAATCGCATAACCTACCCATCATGGGACACGATGGCAGTGGTTAGCACCGCTGCCTCACAGCTCCAGGGACCCAGGTTCGATTCCCGGATTGGGTGGCTGCCTGTGTGGAGTTTGCACGTTCTCCCCGTGTCAGCATGGGTTTCCTTCCACACTGCAAAAATGTGCAGGTTAGGCAGATTGGCCATGGTAAAATTGATTAGTTGGGGGCAATTTTACCTTTTTTTTCGAAGTGCTGGGTGGACTTGAAACTGAGAGTTTTAGATCCGTCTTTTGTGTGTGTTTTCAGGCTCACCCATATACACTCTGCCTGCAAAAGTCTGCGCTGCAGAAGCCTGTGGGTCTGGCTTAATGTGCCCGAAAGCCTGCAGAGGGAGGTAGTGTGCACGTGTAGGCCTCTGATGGTGCACATGCGCATTAGCAGTTGCAGGTTCTGACAGAAAAGAGAGAGCTGTCAGGCCCCTGCTTGTGCAGGCTGCCTGCAGCAGAACCCCTCCCCCTGCAATTGTGAGGGCCCGCGGCCTGAAATATAGCTCCCGCCGACCCCCCCCGCGCCACCCAGACTGATCGCGGATCCCCTGCCCCACCAACTGCGAACCCACCACTCTCCTCCCGGCTAATCACTGCAGAGTGGCAGTGGGCCCCCTCTCCCTCCCTCCCCTCACTGATCACTGCAGAGTGGCAGTGGGCCCCCTCTCCCTCCCTCCCCTCACTGATCACTGCAGAGTGGCAGTGGGCCCCCTTTCCCCACCAGCCCCGCCCCCATTCACCCTGTACCCACTGCCCCCCATTAGCACCCACTGCCCCCCATTAGCCCCCCCCACTTGCCCCGCCCAGTGGCCCCTCTTTCCATTAGCTCTGTCCCCACAAGCCCCTCCCCTCTGACCCCGCCCCATTAGTCCCACCCCCTGGCACTGCCCAGTGGGCATTGTCCAGGTGCCAGCCTGGCACTACCCAAGGGACACCACCCCCCCCACCCTCAGATCCCCACGGGGCCTCAATGGCCTCCGGTTCCACCAGCAAGGCCAACTTCACTGCTCCCCGTTCATGGGGAGCATGTATATTCTTCACTGGCGCGAACCTTTCCCGACGAGGTCATAAAGGGGGCCTGGACGATTAAGCGCTGGGCTTGCTAAGCAGATGTTAAACAACATTTAAATAAATTTAAATACATTAAACTGCCTCTCCCCCATTTCTGGCTGACTGCACCGGAAATCCAGTGCTCATAAAATGGCCCCAGCCATGAAAACCGGCGCCAATCGCGTTATTCGCTTTACGACCCATTTTACCACTGTGTCGCACCTGAAAACAGATACAAAGCAATGGTAAAATTGCCCCCTTCGTGTCAGGGGGATGAGCAGTGTAAATCCATGGGATTATGGGGATGGGTCTGGGTGGGATTGTTGTCGGCTTGATGGACTGAATGGCCTCCTTCTGCACTGTAGGCATCTTATCATTAGCTGGAATGTTTACGCTAATCCGTCAATAGTCTCATCTAAGCCAATAAAACATTGCTCTCATCACTCAGTCCACCATTCCAGCCCAGCATAGAATACCTAACAAATGCTTTGTCATGGAGTTTACATAGAATCACAGAATCCCTTGAGTACAGAAGGAGGCCACTCAGCCCATCAGGTCTGTATCGACCACAGTCCTACCCAGGCTGTATTCCCGTATCCCCACACATTTACCCTGCTAATCCCTCTGACACCAGGGTCAATTTAGCATGGCCAATCAACCTAACCAGCACATCTTTGGACTGTGGGAGGAAACTGGAGCACTCGGAGGAAACCCACGCAGACACGGGGAGAGTGTGCAAACTCCACACAGACAACCAACTAAGGCCAGAATTGAACCTGTGTCCTGGTGCTGTGAGACAGCAGTGCTAACTATTGTGCCACCGTGCCGCCCTTACCAAGGATGCTCACAAAATAATGGCAGCTGTGTAAATGGTAGAGGCAATGGAAGTGTACAAATTGAAAGGGAGGACATACTGGAAAGGCTGGTTATGCTTACATTGGATACGTCACCTGGTCCAGAAGGCTTGCTTCCCAAAATTGCTAACAGATGCGGGAGTGGAGATAGCTGAAGGGTTTGCCATGATCTTCTAATTTTCCTTAGATATGGGGGAGGTAAGAGGGAATTTGAGAGTGGCAACAGTGACACCCTTGTTCAACAAAGCCTAGAAGGACATTCCTATACCTGCAGACCAGTCAGTTTAACATCAGTGGTGGGTTCGACTTTAAGTGCACAATAATCAGGGAATTCTTTTTGTGAGCACAATAATCAGGGATATCTTTTCCTGCCCCAGAACATTACCCAGGGTCTCTGGATTATTAGTCCAGCGACAATACCACTATGTCCCCACCTCAATCACACAACAATCAGGGAAAAATACAACAGACACTTGAAGAGGTTTAAGATAATTAAGGAGAGGCAGTACAGGTTTGTAATAGGCAGATTGTGCTTGACTAATCTAATTGATTTCTTTGGTGAAGTGAATGAGAAGGTTGATGAAGGGAAAACAGTGGATATTGTCTATATTGATTTAAGAAAGCCATTTGACAAAGTACCAAATAAAAGCTGGTTAACAAGATTGAGGCACATGGAATAGGAGTGTATCAACTGAGATTTTCAAAAATTGGCTCAAGGACAGTTGTGGCAAACAATTTTTTTTCAGACTGGCTGATGATAGAAAGTTGTGTCCCCCAAGGGCCAGTGTTACAGCTACTGCTTGCATTGATCTAAGACATAACAGGGACAGAGTGACCTAGGGGTTCATGCGCACGTGGCAGAAGATATTGAGAGAGCAATTAGCAAAGCCTATGGTCTAAAAGCAAGATACTGTGGAGCTGGAATCTGAAACAAAAACAGAAAATGCTGGAAAATCTCAGCATCTGTGAAGAGAGAATAGAGTCAAGTCTGGATGACTGTGATGAAAGTATGTAGGGCACAAGACAAAGGAAGTGTTAATGGCTGTGTTAAGGACTGTAGATGGCTGATAGTGGTATAAAGGTAAGATACCAGATTGTGTTAAAGGGAGAACTAAGGTCAGTGCTCAGTGAAAGCAAAACTAAAGAACAAATGACGGATGACATCCCTGTGGGGATGTAGTGAGGGGGCCGGGGTGAGTGGGAGGGGGGTTGGCAGTTAGGGATGGGGGTTGCATTGTCAAAAAAAACAATTTTTGAATTTTAAATTAGGAGAGTTGAGATGGAGAATGTTTACAATCTAAAGTCATTGAACTCAGTGTTGAGTCTGGAATGCATAAACTCCACACTCCAAAGATGTGCGGGTTAGGTTGATTGGCCTTAGTGTCAGGGGGATTAGCAGGGTAAATATGAGGGGTTACAGAAATAGGGCCTGGGTGGGATGTGGTCGGCGCAGACTCAATGGGCCGAATGGCCTCCTTCTGCCCTGTAGGGATTCTATGATTCTAAGGCTGCAATAAGTTGAATCGGAAGATGAGGTGTTGTATTTCATCTGCTGAAATTGCAAATATTCCATTTAGCACGTCTTTGTAACAATAAAATCCTCTATGTTTGAAGGCAATAAGATTCTAATCCTTATAGCAGCTGGCATTGATGGGTTTATCATAGTGAAATACAAATCATATCTGGGTCTGTACTTAATTTAGTTTTAACAAAGATGTGCTCCTGGCACAAAGCTTTGTGTGTGAGAATGAGTTTGGGGATTTACATATAGAGGTCAAAGGTCTACACAGGACAATTGTCCATTAAAATGAGGCTTGCTGACCTCTTAGAACATAGAACATAGAACAGTACAGCAGAGAACAGGCCCTTCGGCCCACGATGTTGTGCCGAGCTTTGTCTGAAACCCAGATCAAGCTATTTCCTCCCTATCATCCCGAAGTACTCCATGTGCCTATCCAATAGCTTCTTAAATGTTCCTAAAGTTTCTGACTCCAACATTCCCTGCAGGCAGTCCATTCCACACCCCAACCACTCTCTGAGTAAAAAACCTACCTCGGACATCCTTCCTATATCTCCCACCATGAACCCTATAGTTATGCCCCTTAGTTACCGCTCCATTCACCCGAGGAAATAGTCTTTGAACGTTCACTCTATCTATCCCCCTCATCATCTTATAAACCTCTATCAAGTCTCCTCTCAACCTCCTCCGCTCCAAAGAGAAAAGCCCAAGTTCCCTCAACCTTTCCTCATAAGACCTACCCTCCAAACCAGGCAGCATCCTGGTAAATCTCCTTTGCACTCTTTCCAGTGTCTCCACATCCTTCTTGTAGTGAGGTGACCAGAACTGCACACAATATTCCAAATGCGGTCTCACCAAGGTCCTGTACAGTTACAGCATAACCCCACGGCTCTTAAACTCAAACCCCCTGTTAATGAACGCCAACACACTATAGGCCTTCTTCACGGCTCTATCCATTTGAGTGGCAACCTTCAGAGATCTATGGATATGAACCCCAAGATCTCTCTGTTCCTCCACATTCTTCAGAACCCTACCTTTGACCCTGTAATCCACATTTAAATTTGTCCTACCAAAATGAATCACCTCGCATTTGTCAGGGTTAAACTCCATTTGCCATTTTTCAGCCCAGCTCTGCATCCTATCTATATCTCTTTGCAGCCTACAACAGCCCTCCACCTCATCCACTACTCCATCAATCTTGGTGTCATCAGCAAATTTACTGATCCACCCTTCAGCCCCCTCCTCCAAGTCATTTATAAAAATGACAAATAGCAGAGGACCAAGCACTGATCCCTGTGGCATTCCGCTGGTAACCGGTTTCCAGTCCGAAAATTTTCCATCCACCACCACCCTCTGTCTTCTGTTCGATAGCCAGTTACCTATCCAATCGGCCAAACTTCCCTCTATCCCACACATCCTTACTTTCTTCATAAGCCGACCGTGGGGGACTTTATCAAACGCCTTACTAAAATCCATGTATATGACATCAACTGCACTATCTTCATCTACACACTTAGTTACCTCCTCAAAAAATTCTATCAAATTTGTGAGGCAAGACTTGACCTTCACAAATCCGTGCTGACTATCCCGGATTAATCTGCATCTTTCTAAATGGTCGTAAATCCTATCCCTAAAGACCTTTTCCAAAATGGACTTTACCAACCACCGAAGTAAGACTAACCGGCCTATAATTACCAGGGTCATTTCTATTCCCTTTCTTAAACAGAGGAACAACATTCGCTATTCTCCAGTCCTCTGGCACCATCCCCGTGGACAGTGAGGACCCAAAGATCAAAGCCAAAGGCTCTGCTATCTCATCCCTTGCCTCCCAAAGAATCCTAGGATATATTTCATCAGGCCCAGGGGACTTATCAACTTTCAGTTTATTCAAAATTGCTAGTACATCTTCCCTCCGAACATCTACTTCCTCCAGCCTAGCAGCCTGTGACACCCTCTCTTCCTCAAAAACATGGCCCCTCTCCTTGGTGAACACCGAAGAAAAGTATTCATTCATCACCTCTCCTATCTCTTCTGACTCCATGCACAAATTCCCACTACTGTCCTTGACCGGCCCCAACCTCACCCTGGTCATTCTTTTATTCCTCACATAAGAGTAAAAAGCCTTGGGGTTTTCCTTGATCTGACCCGCCAAGGACTTCTCATGCCCCCTCCTAGCTCGCCTAAGTCCCTTTTTCAGCTCATTTCTTGCTAACTTGTAACCCTCCATTGAGTCAACTGAACCTTGTTTTCTCAACCTAACATACGCTTCCTTCTTCCTCTTGACAAGACATTCCACCTCTTTTGTGAACCATGGTTCCCTCACTCGGCCATTTCCTCTCTGCCTGGCAGGGACATACCTATCAAGGACATGCAGTATTTGTTCCTTGAAAAAGTTCCACTTATCATTAGTGCCTTTCCCTGACAATTTTTGTTCCCAACCTATGCTTCCTAATTCCCGCCTGATTGCATCATAATTACCTCTCCCTCAATTGTAAACTATGCCCTGCCGTAAGGCCCTCTCCCTCTCCATTGCAATAACAAAAGACACTGAATTGTGGTCACTATCTCCAAAGTGCTCTCCCACAACTAAATCCAACACTTGGCCCGGTTCATTTCCCATTACCAAATCCAATGTGGCCCCACCTCTTGTTGGCTTATCCACATATTGTGTCAGGAACCCCTGCTGCACACACTGCACAAAAACTGCCCCATCCGAACTATTCGACCTATAAAGGTTCCAATCAATATTTGGAAGGTTAAAGTCCCCCATGACAACTACCCTGTGACCTCCACACCTATCCATAATCTGCTTAGCAATTTCTTGCTCCACATCTCTATTACTATTTGGGGGCCTATAGTAAACTCCTAACAACGTGACTGCTCCTTTCCTATTCCTAACCTCAGCTCATATTACCTCTGTAGGCAGATCCCCTTCAAAATGCCTTTCTGCAGCCGTTACACTCTCCTTGATTAACAGTGCCACTCCTCCACCTCTTTTACCAGCTACCCTACACTTACTGAAACATCTATACCCCGGAACTTCCAACAACCATTGCTGTCCTTGTTCTACCCATGTCTCCGTAATGGCCACAACATCATAGTCCCAAGTGCCAATCCACGCCCCAAGTTCACCTACCTTATTTCGGATGCTCCTTGCATTGAAGTAGACACACTTCAACCCACCCTCTTCTCCTGAATTTCCAATCTGATGTCTCGGCTCATATCCCTCTTTGCCAGGATCAGGCACTTGTACAATCTGGCCTGCCTCATAATCGGCTGCACATGCCATGACTGCAGAACCATGTTGTGATAGAATGAAGGGAGGGCATATACTTATTCTAAAGCAGTGAGAAATGATTTTTCTTTGTGAAGTTTCATGCTCTTCGACGTGAATGGTGCAAACGGTGGTAAATGGGACACATTTTACTTTTCACCTTTTGATATCCGGCTGCAATACTTCCAAAGTCAATTATAGAGGAACAAGATGTTGACTCAAACTCCTTGTGATGTTAGGAATGGGTTAACTGCAACCTTCCACTTTACATCTAATTTGTATGTTAATTGTTTAATAGTACTCACTGGGATATATAAAGGGATTATAGGTGGCACTGGGGTGCTGGGTGTGTATGTAGACTTGGCAAAGAGAATAAAATGAATTTGTGAAGAAGTTGTACTTGCATCTTCTTTTATTACTGGACTGCAACTGAGAAGCTTAACATGTGATGTCCTTCTGTGTTCCTTCAAAAGCTCCAGAGGTAGAGTTTCATGACCAAAGAATCATAGAATCCCGACAGTGCAGAAAGATGCCATTTGGCCCATTGAGCCTGTACTGACAACAATCTCCACCTAGGCCCTATCCCCATAACCCCATGTATCTATCCTGCTAATCTCCCTGACACTAAGGGGAAATTTAGCATGGCCAATCCATCTAACCTGCGTGCCTTTGGACTGCGGGAGGAAACCAGAGCACCCAGAGGAAATCCATGCAGACACGGGAGAATGTACAAACTTTACACAGACAATCACCCAAGGCCAGAATTGAACTCTGGTCCTTGGCATTGTGAGGCAGCAGTGCTAACCACTGTGCCCCCCCCCCCCCCCCCCCTTCAATCTGGGGTTTTTAAAGCATCATGGCAGGGGTGGCGGGGGGAGGCGGGGGGGGGTGTGTGTGGCGGGGGGGGGGGGGGGTGTGTGGCGGGGGGGGGGGGGTGTGGCGGGGGGGGGGGTGTGGGGGGTGGTGGTGATGCAGAAACATATGAACTACAGGAGGGTGGATTGCGGGGGTGGAGGTGGTTGAGGAGGCTGAGCGGGGTATTAGATGATATGTGTGTGTGCATTGCAGAACCTGCCTGAATTTCTTTCCATTAAATAAAATCAGGCGATTTCTAATGGAGATGCTAAATCCTCCTCTCCATGCTCCACTAAGGTGATGTTTAATATCCAGGTTATAAAGCATTGTAAAATAACTCTTTAATAAAGATTAATCTTTGTTCCGGCGTGGCAGAATAAAAGGGAATCCTTTTCTTTAATCTTCTTTAAGCATGTAAATAATAAAAGGATGGTAAGAGAAAGAATGGGACCAATTAGGGATGAAAAAGAGACTTGCACATGAGGCAGGAGACATAGCGGAGGTAGTAATGATGAGACACCGGTGCCCCACAAGGCTGTGCTCTCAGTCCCCTATTATACTCCTTATACAACTATGGTTGTGTGGCCAAATTCCCCTCCAATTTGATTTTAAAGTTTCCTGACGACACCACCTTAGTGGGTCGGATCTCAAACAATTATGAGACAGAGTACAGGAATGAGATAGAGAATCTGGTGAACTGCTGCGGCAACAATAATCTCTCCCTCAATGTCAACAAAACGAAGGAGATTGTCATCGCCTTCAGGAAGCGTAAAGGAGAACATGCCCCTGTCTACATCAATGGGGATGAAGTAGAAAGGGTCGAGGGCTTCAAGGTTTTAGATGTCCAGATCACCAACAACCTGTCCTGGTCCCCCCATGCTGACACTATAGTAAAGAAAGCTCACCAATGCCTCTACTTTCTCAGAAGAGTAAGGAAATTTGGCATGTCAGCTACGACTCTCACCAACTTTTATAGATGCACCATAGAAAGCATTCTTTCTGGTTGTATGGTATGGCTCCTGCTCTGTCCAAGAACGCAAGGAACTACAAAAGGTTGTGAATGTAGCCCAATCCATCACGCAAACCAGCCTCCCATCCATTGACTCTGTCTACACTTTCCGCTGCCTCAGCAAAGCAGCCAGCATAATTAAGGACCCCACGCACCCCAGCCATTCTCTCTTCCACTTTCTTCCTTCAGGAAAAAGATACAAATGTCTGAGGTCACGTACCAACCGACTCAAGAACAGCTTCTTCCCTGCTACTGTCAGACTTTTGAATGGACTTACCTTGCATTAAGTTGATCTTTCCCTACACGCTAGTTATGACTGTAACACTACATTCTGCACTCTCTCGTTTCCTTCTCTATGAATGGTATGTTTTGTCTGTATAGCGCGCAAGAAACAATACTTTTCACTGTGTGATAATACATGTGACAATAATAAATCAAATCAAATCAAAATAAATGAGGACTTCACATCTGTTTTTACAAAGGAACAATATGTTTCCCAGGCCAAGGTGAGAGAGGAGGTAACTGGAACACTTAAAGAATTTACAATTGTGAAGGATGAGGTGTTAGAAAAGCTATCTTTATTTTAAATTCATAATGTAACAGGATCAGATGAGATACATCTAAGAGTACTGATGGAAGTGTGAATGAAAATTGCAAGACACTTGTTATAATCTTCTAATTTGCCTTAGAAACAGTAATGGTGGCAGTGTACTGGAAAATTGTAAATATTCAAAGAGGGCTGCACAGATAAAGCAGGAAACATAGTGGCAGGGAAAGTTCTGGAATCTATAGTCCAGGACAAAATTGATAATCACTTAGACAAGTGCAGGATAGCTAAGGAAAGCGAGCATAGATTAATTAAGGGAAAACCATGTTTAACTAACTTGCTGGAGTTTTTTGAGGAGGTAACAGAGAAGGTTGGTAAGAGCAATGCTGTTGATGTGGTGGATATGGATTTTCAAAAGGCAGTTGATAGGGTGCCACACAACAGACTTGTGAGTAAAATTCTAGCTCATGGAATAAAAGGGAAAGTTGGCACTTGGATGAGAAATTGGTTGAGTCGCAGGAAACAGAGTGGTGGTAAATGGTTATTTTTCAGATTGGAGGAAGGATTGTAGTGGAGTTCCCCGGGGGTCACTGTTGGGACCCTTGACCTTCCTGATGTATATTAATGATCCAGGTGGTCTACAGGGCATGACCTTTCACAATTTGCAGATGATACGAAGATGGGAAATGTTTGCAATAAGGGTAGTCTTGAACTTCAGCAGGACAAAGACATATTGATGGATTGGGCAGCCAAGTGGTAGAAGAAGCTCAATGTCGGAAATTGTGAGCTGATTCATTCTGGCAGGAAGAAAATGGGAAGGCAATGTAAAATAAAAGGTGAAACTCTAAAGGAGGTGGTGGAACGGACGAAACTCGGTGTATACGTCCGTACGTCATTGAAGATGGTAGGACATGTTAAGAGCGAAGCTAACAATGCATATAGTATCTTAGTGTTTACCAAAGAAATTTGAAATGCCAAACGAGCATGAAAATGGGTGAAATTCATGCTGGGTTTTTTTTTGGTGATTTAAAAGTCAAATCTTACCACCCTGGTAAAACAAACCTTGATAAAATTGAAATTTTCCAGCGGGGGAGTGGGCAGCAACTAAATCACCCAACAGCCAGTTGAGAGGAGCAGAGGGCACTGTTGCGCATGTGCAGGTTTCTGTGCTCTGAGAGCACTGGAGACCTGTCAGTGCCTCTGCTGCAATAGCCAACTTCCATGGCCTAAACCCACCCCCTCGCTATCACAGGGCTCCGCGGCCTATGATGAACCACACCCAGACACAACCTGGAACGATTGTGAGCTCCCCACCCCCCGTCCCGCTTGGAATGATCGCAAGTCTCACCTACACAGAATGATTGTGAGCACCCCCCACCCAGAATGATTGCCACCCTCCCTCCCCCACCAATCACTGCTGCAGAGTGGCAGCAGTCCCCCCTCCCTCCTCCTGCTGATTGCCAGTTGCAGAGTGGCAGTGGTCCCCCTCCCTTCCCCCACCGATCACTGTGCAGAGTGGCAGTGGTTCTGCCTCACTGAACAGCCCATATCTGGTCTGGCCCCACACTCCAGTAGACTCCATTCCACTCAGGCCCCATCCCCTTGTCACTGCCCAGAGCCCAGTGGGCACTGCCAGGGTTCCAAGTTGGCATTGCCAGGATGCCAGGCTGTCAGTGCCAGGCTGGCGCTGCCCAAAGGGTACTCCCCTTTCCCCAACCTCCTGGTGGGGCCTCAATGGCCTCCGGTTCTACCGGTGAGGCCATCACAACAGGTCCCCGTTGGTGGGTGACCAGCTGGGATCCTCGCCGGGGAGAACCTTCCCTGACGAGGCCACACAGGTAAGTGAGCCCAAGCAGAGTGGCAGTGGCTCTGCCTCACTGAACAGCCCATGTCTGGCCTGGCCCCACACTCCAGTAGACTCCATTCCACTCAGGCCCCATCTCCTTGTCACTGCCCAGAGCCCACCGGGCACTGCCAGGCTCGCTAATTATATTTAAAATAACATTTAATTGAATAAAAATAAGATATTCAGCTATGCCCCTTTTCCGGGCATGAGGCTGAATGCGCCGGATATCCAGTGCCGATAAGATCGTGAGAGGCAAGAAATTGGGCGCGAACCTGATTTCTCAGCTCCCTCACAATCTTACCAGCTCGACCCACCTGTTGGCCAGTGTGGCGAGAGGGTAAGATCACCCCCTTAGGTTTATTAATAGGGGGATTGAATACAAGAGTAAGGAGGTCATGTTCAATTTCTATGAGACACCAGTTAGGCCTCATCCAATAGACTGCATACAATCGCAGATGGCATACTTGAGAAGGATGTGAAGACATTGGAAAGAGTACATAGAACATAGAACATAGAACAGTACAGCACAGAACAGAACAGGCCCTTCGGCCCACGATGTTGTGCCGAGCTTTATCTGAAACCAAGATCAAGCTATCCCACTCCCTATCATCCTGGTGTGCTCCATGTGCCTATCCAATAACCGCTTAAATGTTCCTAAAGTGTCTGACTCCACTATCACTGCAGGCAGTCCATTCCACACCCCAACCACTCTCTGCGTAAAGAACCTACCTCTGATATCCTTCCTATATCTCACACCATGAACCCTATAGTTATGCCCCTTTGTAATAGCTCCATCCACCCGAGGAAATAGTCTTTGAACGTTCACTCTATCTATCCCCTTCATCATTTTATAAACCTCTATTAAGTCTCCCCTCAGCCTCCTCCGCTCCAGAGGGAACAGCCCTAGCTCCCTCACCCTTTCCTCATAAGACCTACCCTCCAAACCAGGCAGCATCCTGGTAAATCTCCTCTGCACTCTTTCCAGCGCTTCCACATCCTTCTTATAGTGAGGTTACCAAAACTGCACACAATATTCCAAATGTGGTCTCACCAAGGTCCTGTACAGTTGCAGCATAACCCCACGGCTCTTAAACTCCAACCCCCTGTTAATAAAAGCTAACACACTATAAGCCTTCTTTATAGCTCTATCTACCTGAGTGGCAACCTTTAGGGATCTGTGGATATGGACCCCAAGATCTCTCTGTTCCTCCACAGTCTTCAGAACCCTACCTTTGACCCTGTAATCTACATTTAAATTAGTCCTACCAAAATGAATCACCTCACATTTATCAGGGTTAAACTCCATTTGCCATTTTTCAGCCCAGCTTTGCATCCTATCTATGTCTCTTTGCAGCCTACAACAGCCCTCCACCTCATCCACTACTCCACCAATCTTGGTGTCATCAGCAAATTTACTGATCCACCCTTCAGCCCCCTCCTCTAAGTCATTAATAAAAATCACAAAGAGCAGAGGACCAAGCACTGATCCCTGTGGCACTCCGCTGGCAACCTGCCTCCAGTCTAAAAATTTTCCATCCACCACCACCCTCTGTCTTCGATCAGATAGCCAGTTACCTATCCAATACAGAGGAGTACAGAGCAGATTCATGAGAATAATTCCAGGATAAGAAACTTAGCTATGAGGATAGTTTGGAGAGGTTGGGAATGTTTTCCTTGGAGAAAAGAAGGCTGAGAGGAGACTTGATAGTGGTATTCCAGATCCTGAAAGGTATCAACAGGGTAAATAGTGAGAAAGTGTTCCCACTCAACTGTGAACCAATAGCTAGAGGGCACGGATTCAAAATAATTAGCAAAAGGAATAAAGGTGATGTGAGGAAATATTTTTCACCCAGAGGATGGGTGGAGTCTGGAACAAACTTCCTGAGAGGGTTGAGGAGGCAGCTTGGATCGAGTTATTCAAAAGGGAATTGGATTGCTATCTGAAAAGAGAGAATATGCAAGGTTACAGGGATTAGACCGGGAGTGGGATTAGATTGAATGCCCTTTCAGAGAGTCAGTGCAAACTTTATGGGCTGAATGGCCTCCTTTTGTACTGTAAAGATTCTGGGCAGAATTTTTCCATGTCCGTGTCAGCAGGATTAATGGTGGGTTGGGTGACAGCTGTGCAGAGAATTTGGCAGAAGCCCAAAAATCACTTTTATATCGGTGTGAATTTCCTGGATCTACTCCTAGTGCCCGCCATAGCATATCAGGAAACCCGCTGGAGGCCACTGTAAAACTGATTTGTATCCTGCTAATGGAGTGCAGACGAGAGCCCAACCAGAATCCTCCTGCCACACCCGATTCTTCGCAACCACAGAGGGAATTGGGGAATAACATGGCATGCAGAAGTCAGGGGTGGGATTTTACATGTGTCCCCCCCCCCCCCCCCCCCCACACCCCTCACGGCTTGCTTTGCAGCGGTGGAGGCAGCCTGTCATTGGTCGGAGGTGAGATCTTCCAGTCCCGCTGCTGTCACCAGGGTTTCCCGTTGTTCACACCCTCCTCTGCTGGGGAACTCGTGGTACAGAGTCACCATCAGCTGGTCTGGAAGATCCTGCTGGCAGGAACAGTCGGGAAATCCCACACCAAGCCTTACTAGGAGAAAGCCTGGGGCTGCCTCCAGAGCTCAGAATGGAGGCGGCTGACAAGCCTGGACCACAATACACCACAGCAATGGGCGAGGCAGCATCCATAGGTTGATCTTTAAGATTCAGTGTCATCAAGGAGTTCTTCCAGCCTGAAAATGTTTCTGGAGATCCCTCTACTTTTTCATGAGGTCCATCTTCCAGTCTGAGTGTTCCCAGAGATCCAAGTTCTTTTTCAGGAAGTCCATCTTCTTTCTTCAATGGTGGATCAGTGATGTTGGGCTCCTCTTCAATATGGCACCCAGATGTGATTGAGGCACTCGCGCCCCATCCATGGAATATGGCACTAAAACCCCCAGGTTTGACTTGATTTGATTTACTATTGTCACATGTATTAACATACAGTGTAAAGTATTGTTTCTTGCGCGCTATACAGGCAAAACATACCATTCATAGAGAAGGAAACGAGAGAGTGCAGAATGTAGTGTTACAGTCATAGCCAGAGAGTAGAGAAAGATCAACTTAATGTGAGATAAGTCCATTCAAAAGTCTGACAGCAGCATGGAAGAATCTGTTCTTGAGTCGGTTGGTACGTGACCTCAGACTTTTGTATCTTTTGCTCGAAGGAAGAAGGTGGAAGAGAGAACGTCCGGGGTGCGTGGGGTCCTTAATTATGCTGGCTGCTTTGCCGAGGCAGCGGGAAATGTGGACAGAGTTAATGGATGGGAGGCTGGTTTGCTTGATGGATTAATTATAATGCGTGATGTATAATTAATGATGTCAGGGCCAGAAGATATGGCGTGGCTTCCCATTGGCCTCCGCAGTGGGTAAAACTCCCCGTTCCTGCCCTTTGACATGAGACTTAACCCCAGATGGGAGAATTGTACCCTCTGTGATGTTGCGTGCCACTTAGATAATGTTAAATCACTCAGAAACAGTTGTGTAATGATGCAGTTTGACATGGCGTATATCTTTGCATTGTGCACTTTTTTAAAAAAGGGATGCCGAACTCTATTTGATGAAGATAACTCTTTAAAAATATTCTTTTAATCTCTGGTGGTGCGGAGCACCTTGTACTTCATGGTTATGATTTTTGTTTGACCTTACACCAGCCATTTTCATCAACAGTTTATTGCTAATTTGTGATGACTCGCGGTCATGCCTTCGGGTTAATGACCTTCAGGGACTGGCATTCATGTGTTCAGAGGGGTTTTCCCCAAACCTATCCAAGCAGCAAAGGGCTTTTATTCCATCTCTCAGAACTGGATTCAAGCCCATGACCTGGAGGTGAAAATGCAATGTGGAAGCCTATTGATCCTGGCCAATTCCTCATGTACCATCGAATCGTTTCATTAACCTGTCATGTGCAGCAGAAGAACGAGGAAAAACACTGGGCAATCTGGAACAAAAATAGGAAACAAAATCTGTTATAACCTGAGACATTAACCTGCCTTTTCTCTTCACAAATGGTGACAGTACATATCCAGTATTTTGCCATTGTTACAGTTAGTTTGTTTACACTCACAATTCATGAAAAATTGCCAAGCTGGCAATAACACAGTAATTATCTGTGTCTAATACAGGAGATGGGCTGGAACTGCTGAAAACACACTTGACCTATAAAATATGTTGCTTTATGGGACTAATTTGCACTTACTTTTAAGTTAACCCCTCACCTGTCTTGATCCGATAGTTATGATGAATCTGATATTCTATTTGAGTTTTCATATCTGGCCAGTGAGTTCTTATCGAAGATATTAATTTCTCTCTTGGTTAAAATGAATTTGTTTTGACTACTTACACAGGGGAAAAACCTTAATTTGATGAAAATATACTTTCAAATACTTCGTAATCCTTCTAAACAAATTGGGGTTGACATCAAGACCCCTCCCCTGCGCTCCCCACGACCAACGGGAGAGGGGATGGGATTACAATTTAAAAGTGGTGAAAGTATTGGTTTTGTGTATTCCCCTTTACTTGTCTTCAAGCTCATTATTCACTACATTCACCCAATGAGGTTTCACTATATGGGCGGCACGGTGGCATATTGGTTAGCACTGCTGCCTCACAGTGCCAGGGACCCAGGTTCAATTCCCAGCTTGGATCACTGTCTGTATGGTGTCTGCACGTTCTCCCTGTTTCTGTGTGAGTTTCCTCCGGGTGCTCTGGTTTCCTCCCACAGTACGAAAGATGTGCTGGTTAGGTGCATTGGCCATGCTAAATTCTCCCTCAGTGTACCCGAACAGGCACCGAAGTGTGGCGACTAGGGGATTTTCACAGAATCTTCATAACAGTGCAAATGTCAGCCTACTTGTGACACAAATAAGTAAATAAATTCGATGACTTGGAGATAGTCAGTATTTATTTTTTCTTGAAACTATTTATTGATAACTATTTACATCCAAGACATCATGGTTAGTGTGGTGATGGCCATGAGGGATCATCAATAGATCTCCCTGTGGGCTTCATAATAATATAAGTTCCCCAATTAGGCAAGTGGAGGTTTGCCTAATAGGGAAGGAGCAGTAGGGTTGGTGGTGGGGGGACGGGGGGGGGGGGGGTGTTGCGGGGTGGGGGGGGTGGGTGGCAGGGTGGTGGTGGGGGGGGGAGGATAGTTTAAAACTAACTCGCTCCATTCAGGCCAGCAGCCGAGAGACTCGGGGCTGACCTGCACTCTGTAGCCATTGAATGGCACTTTGAACACACTGTAAATAAATGGGTGATTGGTGACATAAGACTGGCCTCAGTAAGATTATTACATTGCCGATGAAGAGTAAAATGAGTTTTATCTTCCCTTGGGACTATCTTTACTGTTGAGACAAGTAAGCCTTCGGTAAGAAAATTGCCTCTTTTTGGTAAACTTGAAGCCTATGATGCAAGCACAGAAGACTGGGCCCAATACACAGTGCACATGCATTACCTTTTTCTGGGCCAACAGCATTGAGGGGGGCAAGAAGCAGAAAATGATCCTGTTGATGGCATGTGGGTCCCGACCTTCAATGTATTAAAAAGCCTGATCAGGCTGTCCCTGACTCCGAAACCTTTAATGAATTGGTGGACACGGTTTAAAGCTATTATAAAACCTTCCATAAAAGTGCAGGGATGACATTTTAACACAACAGGGGCAAACCCCTGGGGAATCTGTCACTGAATTTCTGTAAGAAGTTTAACAACACCAGGTTAAAGTCCAACAGGTTTATTTGGTAGCAAATGCCATTAGCTTTCGGAGCGCTGCCCCTTCGTTAGGTGGAGTGGAGAAATGCCTCTTTTTACTCCATTTCTCCACTCTACCTGACGAAGGGGCTGCGCTCTGAAAGCTAGTGGCATTTGCCACCAAATAAACCTGTTGGACTTTAACCTGGTGTTGTTAAACTTCTTACTGTGTTTACCCCAGTCCAACGCCGGCATCTCCACATCATGACTGAATTTCTGACCAGGGTGCAAAAATTGGTAGAACACTGTGAATTCGGGCCACCTCTGAATGACATGTTGCGAGGTTGATTGGTCTATGCAATTAACAATGTGACAGTCTAAAAATATTTCTTGGCAGAACCCAATTTGGATCTAAAGATTATCACTGGAGAATGCAGAGAAAGGAGCGCAGGAACTCAAGGGGACGTCAGATAGCAGTGTCCTCCAATTGGGAGGAGGGGCCTCATGCAATATCCATCCCTCAACTGAGAGTGTTGGTATTAATAAAATATTTCAGGATCCTTTTCAGCGGTGGAGCCTGAGTCGCATTACCAGGCATTCAAGGAAGGTTAGGGATAGCCTTCAGACTCCTCGGGAGTACGTCCCAGAATGTTGTAGATGACATATAGAGGGCTATTCCACGTGCTGCAGAAGACCACAACCAAGGCTAAGATATAAAAACAGACAAAAAAATGTGCTATTTCAAAAAAGGCGAAGGGCAGTACCGGACTGTCCCTTGCAGATGGGCCCACTACCAGGAATTGAGACAATGCAATTAAATGGCATTGCCATGACAAAGGTTGCCCTCATAATGGTGGAGTTGTTAGTAAATGGCCACCCATTAAAAAGGGAAATGGATATAGGGATTGGAGTCTCCATCATCGGGGATCAAACTTAGCATCACCTCCAGCTGGTATTCAGCTCCTGAACTTAGAAAGCAAAAAGGCCAGGCTGGCCACCAACATGGGGAAACCATAGCCAGGAACTATGTCTAGTGGCCCGGCCGTGATGTCAACATTACCGACTTGGTCGCACAATGTGAGTCATGCCAAGAGAATCAAAAACTCCCCTCCTCAGCCTCCCTATAACCATGGGAGTCGCCTGGGTGTGAGTGCATGTGGAGTTCACTGGGTCTTTTATGCATTCCATGTTCTTGATTCTGCTTGATGCACTCTCCAAATGATTGGAGATACGTCGCATGAGCTCCACCACTTAGAACCGTAGAACAATAGAAATGTTACAGCATAGAAAGAGGCCATTCAATCCATCTTGTCCATGCCAGCCCGAGGACACCCAGGTGCCCTTTCTAATCCCGGCCCATAGCCCTGTATCTTACAGCACTTAAGGTGCAGATCCAGGTACTTCTTAAAAGAGACAAAAACAGAAAATGGGGGAAGATCTCAGCAGGTCTGTAAGCATCTGCGGAGAGAGAATAGCACCAACATTTCGAGTCTGGACGACCCTTCACCAGAGCTGAAGACAATAGAAAATCGGACATGGTTTATACCATGAGGGTGGGTGGGAGGCTGTAATTGGATATTATAGTGATAATAAAGGCTGATAAAGTTGCTAAGAGTGTCCATGAAGAGATCAGAATGTGTGAATGGCAGAACAGAGGTAGAGATTGTCAGAGGACAACCTGAGGAATGTGGCAGTTGGCCCTGAGGGGGAGCGGGGGTGGGAGAGGTTTTTAAATAAAATGGAGAGCAAGATTTCAAAAGTGGAAAAACAAGAATAAGAATATGAAGTAATAAAAATGGATGAATGAGATGAAAAGAAGAAATGAAATAAAGTAAATGGAAATGGGGTGAAGGTGAAGGGGAGAGTTCATGCTCGGAAGTTGTTGAACTCAATGTTCAGTCCAGAAGGCTGTAAAGTGCCCAATCGGAAGATAAGGTGCCGTTCCTTCAGTTTTCATTGGGCTTCACTATGACAATGCAAAAGGCCAAGGATGGACATGTGGACAGGAGAGCAAGGTGGTGTGTTGAATTGGCAAGTGACAGGAAGGTCTGGGTCCAGCTTGCGGACGAACCAAAGTAGGGATATGATCAGCGCAACTTGTGGGCCGAAGGGCCTTTTTGTGCTGTGGCCTTTTTGTGCTGTGGCTTTCTATGTTCTATGTTCTATGTTCTGCAAAGTGGTCACCCAGTTTGCATTTGGTCTCTCCTATATAGAGTGGACCACATTGGGAGCAGCATATGCAATAGATCAGATTGAAGTAGGTACACATGAAGCTCTGTTTCACCTGAAAAGGGTGTTCAGGACCTGGTCTGATGAGTAAGGAGGTGAAGGGATAGATGTTGCGCCTTCTATAGTTGCATAGGAAGGTGCCATAGGTGGTGGGTGGGTTGTTAGGTGTGATGGAGGAGTGGACCAGGAGAGAATGGTCCCTGCAGAATGCTGACAATGGGGGTGAGGGGAAGATGTGTTGAGTAGTGGCTTCATGCTGGAGTTGGTTGAAATGGCGGAAGATGGTCCTTTGAATGTGGAGGCTGGTGGGGTGATAAGTGAGGACAAGAGGAACCCTATCCTGGTTCTGGGATTGAGGGGAGGGTTGGGAGCAGTGGTTCACTTCCAAAATGGCGCTGCCGATGTTTTCCTTCTTCCTCGATCATAGTTTTCCACCCAATGTGGTTGACAGGCCTCTCAACCGCGTTCAACCCATCCCCCCAGGCCATTGCTCTCACCCCACCCCTCCCTCCCAGGAGAAATGCTGGCCGAGTCAGTGACACCCACATCCTGTGAAAGTATATAGATTTTTTAAAAATCACCACTCATTTTCCTAAACTCCAATGGATACAACCCCAAACTGCTGAATTAACCTTTCAATCTGGCTGATGGGAGAAGGCAGGAGAAAGGGTAGGTTAGGCAGAATGGCCATGCTAAATTGTCCCTTAGTGTCCCAAATGTGTAGGTTAGATGGGATTAGCCATGCTAAATGTGTGGGATTACAGGGAAAGGGCAGGGCAGAGGTCTTGGATAAAATCCTCTGTCTGAGAATCGGTGCAGACTCAGTGGGCCAAATGGCCTCTTCTGCACTGTAGAGATTCTATAATTCTATAATAAAATGATAATGAGTTTCGGCCATCAAATTCAGCTGGATCACCACATCACTGGGATTTCGGGCCTTCCCACTCACCTGCCTTTCCATGAGTTCTCTCTAAATTGAATATGGTCCCTCAACCTGTTCATCCTGATATCCAGCAAAAGCTTCCTTGCACATTACATTTACTATTCAATTCTATCATGAAGTAGGAGGAATAGTGAGTCCCCTGGGACCAGATTTACTGACAATTCTCTTCTAAACAAACCATGTTGGAAATCAGAAGACCAAATTACCGTGATAAAAAAATGTTATCTGCCAGAGTCATCCTTTGTAACTTGAGGTGATGAACAGGTTCGGAAAACAATGTCACACACAACCTCGCCATGTCAGAAAGTAGACAATGTAGACCAAAATTAGGATCGGATTTCAGGTCTAGCAACAGAATATATTATCTGTAGAGCCATTTTATGCGATTATAGTATATAAATGGAGTGAATATGTCTTAAAACACAGAACACAACCTTTCCCATGTCTCGTATCTGAGTTTAATGAGCCCATGGTTTATTTCTGACAGTATGTTGAGGTAGACTTGTCTCTTCACTGCACAGGTGGTAACCAGGCAGTGTGACTCTCCCACTTGCTCTCAAATCTACCTGATTCTCATTCCAATCATTTTCTTTGATATACCATTCCAGCCTCACATCACGGAGCGGTGCTTAGCAATTGTGGCCAGTTCCCCCAGCGACGCAGGAGAAGCAAAATCCAGCGACAGCTCTATTTATTTCAAATTTCAGGGCTTTTATTTCGAAGGAAAATATCAAGCTGCTGCCAAAGTGTGATTTTGGTAAAGGATGCTGATTGATTCCTGGAATGAGCTGGCTCTCGTTGACAGGAAACGCCTGAGGTGCTCCAGACGCAGTGAAGAATCATCAGTAAATATTTTCACAAATGCAAAGTGGAAGCATATATTATGTTTTTTTAAACCTACACTGTTGCTCAGTGTCTTTTAAAGGCACAGACTGAATAACTATCGTACCACTGTTCCTACCACAACATAATCTGCTGTTCAATTTGGTTCAGAGTGCTGGTGCGTAACTGCATGATTGCCCTGGTGTAGGGATTGATTGGGTGATGGGTACTTCCTTTTGCTTTTCGAAATAAAGTTTTTTAAAAAAGTTTATTTATTAGTGTCACAAGCAAGCTTAACACCGCAATGAAGTCACTGTGAAAATCCCCGGAGCACCCAGAGGAAACCTACGCAGACACGGAGAGAACATGCAGACTCTGCACAGACAGGGAATCGAACCCGGGTCCCTGGCGTTGTGAGTCAGCAGTGCAAACCACTGTGCCACCGTACTGCCCAGGCACACAGGCCAACAGAAACAAAAAGGTGTACTGATATTTGTTATGAGCCAGGCCAGAAACTCCAAGGTGCGTTATGAAGTCAGCCTAGGCCATAAGATTTTACCTTTGAATTTGGCACAGATAAGCATAAGATGTTTCACTCCAGGTTTGATTTGAGTCACCCACGAGGAAGCTTTTATCAAACAAAATTTATTTAAGAACACTGTTAACACATAATAAGGAAAATTAGCATAACTTTTACCAATTACAAGAGAACAACCATGATATTGTCTAAACCTTAGCAGCTAACTATACTGTTCCAAATTAAACAAGCCCCACAAACATACACCCCATTCTAGGCTTGGCACAGAAAGCAAGTATACTCACGTGATGCTGGGTTTTTCATCTTTTCACCACCTGTTGTGAATTAGTCCTTTGGATGTTGAATTAAAACGCTGAGGTTTTCTACTCCTTGAACTTTCAGCACACTTCAAGAGAGAGAGAGAGAGACACTGCTTGCCTCTAGCTTCTACCTAACAACCCCCAGACAGCAGAATTTTCACTCCAGAGAGAGAGACAAAAACACTGCTTTCAGTCTGCAGTCTAAATAGCTTCTGATAAAAATGGATTTTTCCTGTGAAAGAAAACTACCCAAAGGCAGCACCTGACCTGTCAATCATGCTCCACCCAACAATTCCAAAAGGGTCATAAAATTCCAGCACACTACATTAGGCCCAGATTAAAAATAAACAAGATGCCCATTATATTGCCTCAGTAACAATTAGAGGTCACCACTTACAGAAGTGCAGTGCCTAAATTAAACTACCAGAGCCTGTTGATAAAACTGCACAGGAACATGATTATAATACATTTCTTAAAGGCACAGTATCATCACATATTTGCCAAGATAATGTTCACTTCTTTAGCTCAGTGCAGTTATTCTTGAAGCAAAAAGTTGTGGTCCAAGCATGAGTCCAAGAATTGAGAAGTTAATGCAAACTGTACTGTTGAACATGTTGCGCGCAATCCTAAGAGCACTGTGGATCCAAGGTTGCAGGCGAGACTGTGAGCAAAATTTGAAAATGGAATGTCGGTTTATCTCCCTGACATGTTCCCGCCTCTGAGCGATCTTTGCTGAAGTGGTGTCAGTGTGGCAGTGGACCGGGTGACTGCTTTGCAGGACCCCTCCATTCAGTCTGCAAGCAGAACCGTGACCCACTGGTCATTTGCCATTTCAGTTCTGTGAAGATACTGTGCCTTGAAGAAATGTATTTTGGTCATGTTTCTGTGCTGAATGTGCTTACTCATCCCTTCCATTTTATTGGAGGTGTTTTGCCCGGATGAAGCAGTACTGTATTGCTATTGCAACAGCATAATTCATCTTAATGGCTGCAATGTTTGTTTTCCTCTGAACCAGTGCAGCGGTCCATTGTTTTGTGTTTTCCCTTGGGATATTGCAGAGTAGTGCTTGATTAGGTTGATTGACAGATAAGGTCATATGACTGGGGGAGGCCAGGCTTTCACGGTAAACTCAAAGCAGTCTGATTTTGGGATTTTTAGAGAGAGGTTGCTTTCTCTGTATCTCTTGCTCTGTTGGAAGTGGAATCTGGAATCTGCCAAGAAATAAGCCCTTTTCTCTGAGATTCTACTGTCTGGGGTTGAAGTTTTCTCTAGAAGTTGTTGCATGAGAACTCGGAGACAGGTGTCTGTCTGGGTGACTCTCCAGAAGTGTCAAAAGGCTGGAAATCTAGTACCCACATAAGTAACTTTGGCTTCTCTGCTAACTGGTTCGAAAGAAGGGATTCAAGTCGGTGGGGCATACTACTAAATTGGTACATAGAGATAGCTAGCTGTTAAGATTTGTATTTTGTCATGTTTAAGTATTTTAATTAGTAAATGTTATGTTAATTTATTTTGTTATATTCTGTGTTCTTAAATAAAGTTTGTTTTGATAAAAGCTTCCTAGTGGATCATTTGAATAGTACCTGAAGTAAAACACCTTATGCTCACTCTAATGTCCAAAATCAAATGTCAACTTCATTAATAACTTCATAAAATAACTTGGAGTTTCTGATCTCGTCCTTAACAATTAACCATCTCTCTGTCGTGCTCATATTTCTGCCTTTGGTCTACTGCAAAATGTTATTTCATCTCAGCATGGCTCCTGAAATCTGCAAATGATGGATACTAAGTGAGCTGGCATCAATGTAAGGGCAAAGGGTGGTGCGTGGGTGGTCATGAGTTGACACTAATTTGGCATAGTGGGTATAAGGAACCATGTAGCTGGGTGAGGGACATGTATTTGTATGGAAGTTATAAGGGGCCATGCAGGGCCAGGCAAGAGGAGCATTGATTGGCACAGTGGTATAAGGAGCCAACAAAGGGTGGGTAGGAGCATAGTAGGCATGAGTTGGCAAGATGGGCAGTGGGTGAGGGGTGAGGTGGTATGAATGGTGAAATAAAAGAACTTGAATGAGCAGCAAGTCGGGCTTTTTCAATAGCCTGTCTTGGCACATGGCAGGCCCTGTGGCTACCTCCATGCTGTTTCTGAGGCTGGTGTACCTGAATCCAGTGCGCTCCTGGCTCCCTGGAATGAAGATCCCATTATTCAGGGCAGTTTTTCTTGAGTCAGGTTCTGCTAGCCAAATAGTTTCCCCACTCTGTGCACTAGAGTTGCCAGCTGTAATTAAATGTATTCTTGAAGATCTTGCCACATGACTTGCCCCCACTGTACGGTCAGTGGTTGGCCAACACATCCATTCTTATGATATAATACCTCCCTACACAAATTGGAGAGCAAAAACACTCATTGCCCAATTGGATGGTGATTGACTGTCAGCCAAACAGCCTTTATTTCCCATTTCCAACATTTCTATAGCTGGTAAAGAGAAATGTTTTAATATCCCAGTAATATTTCTCCAGGGTTGCACACAGCAGTATCCTGGAGATTGATATTTAATTCCCGGAGTCTCCAGGCCAATCTGGAGGTTTGGCAGCCCTATCTCAGGAGCGCAAATCCAGGCTGCCGTTTTAAAGTTTATTCAAAGGTTATTAAAGAGCAAGATATCCAGATCAATTCTAGCCCCACTGTAAAATTATCTGTGTTCCACTGGAGAAACACACTCATGTTATTTTTTGACAGGATATTGGCAAGTTGCTGCAAAAGGTATCTTTGTGAAGAAAGATTAAGGATACTGTTTGATCAGTTTAATTTACAGCAGTTACAACCTTTCTGATTATTATCAATGGTTTACGGACGTTGTTGGAAGTTGACCTGATGGAGTGGGGAAATTGAGAAAGCAGAATTTCATTTGGAAATAATCCTCCCTTCACCTCGGTAAAGATGCAGAATGTTTCACAGATTCAAGC
This sequence comes from Mustelus asterias, assembly GCF_964213995.1. NCBI lineage: Eukaryota > Metazoa > Chordata > Chondrichthyes > Carcharhiniformes > Triakidae > Mustelus > Mustelus asterias. The sequence continues at coordinate 116,176,879 of NC_135808.1, forward strand.
TGTATTCTAAAGACTATCATCATCAAATGTCCAACCTCCATCTCTACAATAGACCAGCTGGCCTCAAACATCAATACAGCTGGTGAACACCAAACATCGGTCTTTAATTAAATGGTTGGAACATAGGAGCAAAAGAAACAGGAGCAGGAGCAGGCCATTCGGCCTTCTCTGCTAGACATTAAAATCATGGCTGATCTGATGTGCCCTTACCTCCACTTTGCTGCCTGCCATCTATAATTCTTGACTCCCTCGTCAATTGAAACTCTACCTAACTCAGCCTTGAATATATTCAATGACATAGAATCCCTACAGTACAGAAGGAAGCCATTCAGGCCATTGAATCTATACCACCATAACACCACCCAGGCCCTATTCCCACAACCCCACACATTTACCCTGCTAATCCCCCTGATCTAGGATCAATTTAGCATGGCCAATCAACCTAACCTGCAAATATTTGGACTGTGGGAGGAACCGGAGCACCTGGAGGAAACCCACACAGACACGGGAAGAATGTGCAAACTCCACACAGACAGTGACCCAAGGCCCGAATTGAACCTGGGACCCGGGCGCTGTGAGGCAGCAGTGCTAACCACTGTGCCACGTTGCCCCCCCCATAACCATCACTGTTGGCTGTCGAAGAGAATTCAAAATGCTTAATCATCCTCTGAGAGAGGAAATTCCTGCTCACCTCCATCTTAGTTCAACATAGAACATAGAACATAGAAAGCCACAGCACAAACAGGCCCTTCGGCCCACAAGTTGCGCCGATCACATCCCCACCTCTAGGCCTATCTATAGCCCTCAATCCCATTAAATCCCATGTACTCATCCAGAAGTCTCTTAAAAGACCCCAACGAGTTTGCCTCCACCACCACCGACGTCAGCCGATTCCACTCACCCACCACCCTCTGAGTGAAAAACTTACCCCTGACATCTCCTCTGTACCTACCCCCCAGCACCTTAAACCTGTGTCCTCTCGTAGCAACCATTTCAGCCCTTGGAAATAGCCTCTGGGAGTCTACCCTATCCAGACCTCTCAACATCTTGTAAACCTCTATCAGGTCACCTCTCATCCTTCGTCTCTCCAGGGAGAAGAGACCAAGCTCCCTCAACCTATCCTCATAAGGCATGCCCCCCAATCCAGGCAACATCCTTGTAAATCTCCTCTGCACCCTTTCAATGGCTTCAACATCTTTCCTGTAATGAGGTGACCAGAACTGCGTGCAGTACTCCAAGTGGGGTCTAACCAGGGTCCTATAAAGCTGCAGCATTATCTCCCGACTCCTAAACTCAATCCCTCGATTAATGAAGGCCAGTACGCCGTACGCCTTCTTGACCGCATCCTCCACTTGCGAGGCCGATTTAAGAGTCCTATGGACCCGGACCCCAAGGTCCTTCTGATCCTCTACACTGCTAAGAATGGTACCCTTCATATTATACTGCTGCTTCATCCCATTGGATCTGCCAAAATGGATCACCACACACTTATCCGGGTTGAAGTCCAACTTATCCGGGTTGAAGTCCAACTTATCCGGGTTGAAGACCCCTTGTTTTGAAACTGTGCCCCCTCAGATTCCCTCTTGAGGCGAAACATCTTCTCAGTATCTATTCTGCCAAGTCCACTCAGAATCTTATAGTCGGCCTGGTAGACACGAGGGGCCATGGGCAGGTGGGTAGGGGTATAGTTTCACATGAGTTGGCACAGATTTGATTTGATTTATTATTGTCACATGTATTGGTATACAGTGAAAAGTATTGTTTCTTGTGCGCTATACAAAGCATACCGTACATAGAGAAGGAATGGAGAGGGTGCAGAATGTAGTAGAACAAAGAAAAGAACAAAGAAAAGTACAGCACAGGAACAGACCCTTCGACCCTCCAAGCCTGTGCCAATCATGATGCCCTAACTAAACTGAAAAAAAACCTTCTGCCCTTACTCGGTCCGTATCCCTCCATTCCCTCCATATTCATGTACCCATCCTGATGCCTCTTAAATGTTGCTAATGTGCCTGCTTCCACTACTTCCTCTGGCAGCGCATTCCAGGCACCCACCACTCTCTGTGTGAAAAACCTCCCCCACACATCCACCTTAAACTTTCCCCCTCTCACCTTGAATCTATGCTCCCTTGTAATCGAAACTTCCACCCTGGGAAAAAGCCTCTGACTATCCACACTGTCTATGTCTCTCATAATTTTGTAGATCTCTATCAGGTCTCCCCTCAACTTCCATTTTTCCAGTGAAAACAATCCTAGTTTTTTCAACCTCTTCTCATAGTCAACACCCTCGAGACCAGGCAACATCCTGGCGAACCTTCTTTGCACTCTCTCCAAAATTTCCATGTCCTTCTGGGAGTTTGGCAACCTGAACTGCACGCAACACTCCAAATGCAGCCTAACCAAGGTTTTATGTAGCTGCAACATGGTTTGCCAACTCTTTTACTCAATGCCCTGGCCGATGAAGACAAGCATGCTTATATGCCTTCTTAATCACCTTGGCCACCTGCGTTGCCACTTTTAGGGAACTGTGGACCTGCATGCCCAGATCGCTCTGTATGTTAATGTCCCTAAGGGTTCTGCCATTTACAGTATAATTCACACCTAAATTTAATCCTCCAAAATGCATCATCTCGCATTTGTCCAGAATCTGCCAATTCTGTGTCCATGTCTCCAATCTATCTATATCCTGTTGTATCCTCTGACAATCAGCAACTCCGCCAATCTTCATGTCATTCGCAAACTTAATGATCAGACCACCCACATTTTCCTCCACATCATTTATATATACTACAAACAACAGAGGTTCCAGCACTGATCCCTGCAGAACATCACTAGCCAATTCTGGAAAATACCCTACCACCACTACTCTCTGTCTTCTATAACCAAGTCAGTTCTGTATCCATCTAGTCAGCCCATCCCCAATCCCATGTGATTTTAATTTTTGTACCAGTCTACCATGTGGGACCTTGTCAAACGCCTTACTAAAGTCCATATAACCTATATCCATAGCCTTCCCTCATTAATCACCTCTTCAAAAAACTCAATCAAGTTGGTGAGACATGACCTTCCCTATACAAAACCATGCTGCCTGTCACTAGCTAGTCCATTTTTTTTTCAAATGTGCATATATCCTGTGTTACAGCTGGACTTGCGGATAGCGAAGAGCATTGTCGGGCAATACAGCAGGATATAGATAGGCTGGAAAATTGGGCGGAGAGATGGCAGATGGAGTTTAATCCGGATAAATGCGAAGTGATGCATTTTGGAAGAAATAATGTAGGGAGGAGTTATACAATAAATGGCAGAGTCATCAGGAGTATAGAAACACAGAGGGATCTAGGTGTGCAAGTCCACAAATCCTTGAAGGTGGCAACACAGGTGGAGAAGGTGGTGAAGAAGGCATATGGTATGCTTGCCTTTATAGGACGGGGTATAGAGGATAAAAGCTGGAGTCTGATGATGCAGCTGTATAGAACGCTGGTTAGGCCACATTTGGAGTACTGCGTCCAGTTCTGGTCGCCGCACTACCAGAAGGACGTGGAGGCGTTAGAGAGAGTGCAGAGAAGGTTTACCAGGATGTTGCCTGGTATGGAGGGTCTTAGCTATGAGGAGAGATTGGGTAAACTGGGGTTGTTCTCCCTGGAAAGACGGAGAATGAGGGGAGATCTAATAGAGGTGTACAAGATTATGAAGGGGATAGATAGGGTGAATGGTGGGAAGCTTTTTCCCAGATCAGAAGTGACGTTCACGAGGGGTCACGGGCTCAAGGTGAGAGGGGCGAAGTATAACTCAGATATCAGAGGGATGTTTTTTACACAGAGGGTGGTGGGGGCCTGGAATGCGCTGCCAAGTAGGGTGGTGGAGGCAGGCACGCTGACATCATTTAAGACTTACCTGGATAGTCACATGAGCAGCCTGGGAATGGAGGGATACAAACGATTGGTCTAGTTGGACCAAGGAGCGGCACAGGCTTGGAGGGCCAAAGGGCCTGTTTCCTGTGCTGTACTGTTCTTTGTTCTTTGCTCTTTGTACAGTCATAGCTAGGGCATAAAGATCAACTTAATATAAGGTAGGTATATTCAAAAGTCTGATGGCAGCAAGGAAGAAACTGTTCTTGAGTCAGTTGATACGTGATCTGTGACTTTTGTATCTTTTTCCTAATGGAAGATTGTGGCGGAGAGTATGTCTGGGATGCGTGGATCCTTGGTTATGCTGGCTGCTTTCCCGAGGCAGCAGGAATTGTAGACAGAGTCAATGGATGGGAGGCTGGTTTGCATGATGGGCTTTGGTCGCACCCTTTCTAGTTTCTTGCGGTCTTGGTTAGAGCAGGAGCCAGACCAAGCCGTGATGCATCCAGAAAGGATGCTTTCTGTGTTGCGTCCGTAAAAATTGGTGAGAGTCATAATAGACATGCTGAATTTGCTTAACCTCTTGAGAAAGTAGGGAGGTTGGTGGTGGTGGGCTTTCTTAAATATAGCCTCGGCATGGCAAGCATATGTATGAAAATTATAAAAAAGCTTTCAGGAACTTATCTCACCATCTTGCAGAGGATGAAAATGAAACATTTGATAACCCTCATCTCAAAGAGGTGATTTTTAATGGAATGCTCAAAGCGAGAAATGTACTGGAGCTGTGGAGGAGGAAGTTATTCATTCTGTGTTCTGTGGAATTGTTCTCTGGTGGGTGTTACTGGATAAATTGGGCACTGCGATTATTCCTGCCTATCATGTGCGACTGTGCAGACCTGCAAATAAACTAAGGTTGTGAACGGCCCTTCATCTTGAGAGTCACTGCGTATTTCATTACTGTTGCGGTGAATCTGTCACTCCGTCAAATATCACATTAATTAGTATTTCATTAAAAATGAGAACATTTGGGAAAATATGAGGCAAATATGGAAACTGGCATGTTTTGAGATCACGGCATTGGGGAGATAGGCCATGAGGAAGCAGTATCTCGAACCTCAGCTCCAACCGTAGAAATATGATTGCTAATTGCATCATTTTAACAAATATACTTGTGTCAGCTGAGCTCAATTGTTCTGCATATTCCACTCTTTTTCAAAAACACATCCTCTTACAATATTTGCTCGTGCCTCTTAATCTGACATTGCTTCATCATGTTGGTTATGTTTTTTAAAATTCAATCAAATTGGGATTTTGTATATGTAAAAAAAAACCTCAAATGTTCACTTTCAGCATCAGCAAGCAGAAGGTGTTACCATAGCAACCCCTACCAAAAAGTGCTGTGACATCAGTGCCATGTACAGAAACGCTGCAATCTCATACTAAAGGTATGCACGAACATGCTACCTGTTGCCATGGCAAGGAGCTGGGCATTCTCAAACACTATTGCAAAAGAATTAAAAGGGGTCTTGTCAGGACTCTACTGAAATAGGTGATCACATTTGCTTTTCTTCACAAAGGGCCTTTATGGATATAAAATGTGAAGGATCAGCAAATGAGCTCTTCTGTACGAGCTCCCTTTTCCTCAATTTTAATCAATCCTTTCAAATAAATAGCGTTAATACCTCTATTGAAATAGGAGACAAGGGAAAATGTACACACACAGCATTACTTCAAGATGAAAATTCTCCAGCTGCAAACATACTGGCGTGTGTAAATGCTTTTATCCACTCCCTTGTCGTTTGATTTCTCTGACGCTCCTTGCTGGTCCTTGCTGCTCTACACAAATAACTTGTCAACTTCACCTGCTCACAGGCCTCCAGAACCATTCTCGCTCCACTCTGCCTCTGGCCCCAGTAAATCGACTTTAAGAGGGAACGTTAGGTCATTCCGCCCATCCACTGAAGAGCCCCAGGAATAAACAAGGTAAAAGCAGAAGTTACATGGCTGAGCGGGAGAACACCTGCAGCAATTCACCCTGTCCTCATCTTCAAATCCCTCCTTCGCCTCATCCCACTCCACCTTGGTGGTCTCCTGCACATCTCTGCACACCTTCTTCAATCACCTGATTTATTTCTTGTATCCATTCACAGAGCAGCTCCATCAGTAAGACCATAAGACCATAAGACCTAGGAGCAGAATTAGGCCACTCGGCCCATCGAGTCTGCTCCGCCATTCAATCATGGTTGATATTTTTTCTCATCCCCATCTTTGTTTGCTGTGGCGGACAGAAAATCCTGGCCATGAACTTCTGATAAATCTGATGTTACTGTTCCCTTAATAAAGCTGCCATTTCATGTATCGACTTGTTTATTTTAGCATTTTATAACACCTCTCATCCATTCATGAACAAACCCCCACAATCACAATCTGAGTGACAATAAAAGATTCAGATAACAAACAGTAGCAAGCCGGCTTGCATTCATGATCTTCGCTGTCTTCATGAGTATTTTCCTTCTTATTGAATTTGGCTCTCTCTTTTCTCGTTTCCAAGATGGCGCTGGAGCTTCCATCATTTCCAAGATGGCTTCTTACAAGCTGTGCCCAGCATATCTTCTAATTCTATCTTTTACTCTCGTTCTATGCCTCTAAAACTTCATTCTAACTCTTTTAAATTCTCTAACAATGCTTTAATTCAATTTCTTACCTTGCACTAAGTTGATCTTTCTCCAGGCCCTAGCTATGACTGTAACACTACATTCTGCACTCTCTCATTTCCTTCTCTTTGAATGGCATGCTTTGTCTGTATAGCACGCAGGAAACAATATTTTTCAATGTACGTTAATATATGTGACAATTATAAATCAAATCAAATCAAAAATCAAATCATTGACCTGGAACGTGCAGAGGTATTCTTGGCTGTATTTTACACCATGATTAAATGGACAGGATTCTCCAATCACGTTCACCCCACCACCGCTGCCGGCGGGAAAGGAGAATTTGGTGCTCAGCCAAAACTCCATTCACTGCAGCGAGATCAGAGAATCCCAGCCACGGGCAAGGTCAGAGGTTCCCGGCAATTATCCTTGTTTTATTAATCAATTTGAACAGCGGTCGGTACTATAGAGCTCTTAGAGCAGATTTGCCTGTTGGCTACCTTCAATGTTACTTTTTGCCTTGTTTGACTTTTACAGATGCACCATAGAAAGCATTCTTTCTGGTCGTATCACAGCTTGGTATGGCTCATGCTCTGCCCAAGAAACTACAAAAGGCCGTGAATGTAGCCTAGTCCATCATGCAAACTAGCCTCCCATCCATTGACTCTGTCTACACTTCTTGCTGCCTCGGCAAAGTAGCCAGAATAATTAAGGACCCCACACTCTCCCTTCCACCTTCTTCCATCAGGAAAAAGATACAACAGTCTGAGGTCACGTACCAAGACTCAAGAACAGCTTTTCCCCACTGCCATCAGACTTTTGAATGGACCTCCCTCATGTTAAGTTGATCTTTCTCTGCACCCTAGCTATGACTGTAACACTACATTCTGCGCTCTCTCGTTTCCTTCTCTATGAACGGTGTGCTTTGTATAGCGCACAAGAAACAATACTTTTCACTGTATACTAATACATGTGACAATAATAAATCAAATCAAAATGATGTTAATTATGCACCACACTCCTTCCTCAGGTCAGATCAAGCTGGCTTATTAGCATGTAGATTGCTGTGAGATGCTCCAACCAATGAGTATATTTTTGCTGCAGAGCCAGCCATAGTCCAAGTAGTTCTTTTTGCTGCACAGCATTTATCATGGTTGTGAAACCAAGCTGTCAAAGCATGCTGGCCCTAAATGGCCCCTGAACAGATATCAAAAGAGCTAAAAAAAAACAGGCAAGGGAAGTTCATCCATCTCACCAACAAAGCCACCAAATGTTTATTGAATGATTCCAGAGTTTGCGTATCCATTGGATTATTTGGAAGGAAATTAATTATATGGCAAAATGCTTCCTGATGTCAGAAATGAATCCATTTCTTGCTAATGTTTACCCCACTTACCCTTGTCACTTAGGTAATGATCAGGATCAATCTTTTCTGTCCTTTAGATTATCATGCCTCACCTATTAAATTTTCTTCTCTTTCCCCCTTCTTTCAAGGTGGAAAACTTTTATTTATAACTGTAGTGGTGAGGCCCTTTAAGGGGCAGGGTTTTTGGAGGGTCATGTGATGCATTCGGCCAATCGGGCTGAAGCACGCAAATCCTGTGGCTAGGCGTGGGCTCTCCCAGTCAGTCTGGAGACTGGAGTCGAAGCTGTTGGTGTCATATTTGTTGCTCTCTGTATGGAGTTAATTAATTAGAGTAAAGAGTTTTTTTTAAATACTTTTCCAATTCAATCAAATCAAATCCAATTCAGAGTCTCAACAAGTTGAGACATTTCAGATCCAGGCTGACAAGACAGGGCGAGCGACCAAACCACCCTGTCCTGGGCCTGATCTACATGAGCCAAGCTGATTGGAGAAGGGGGAGGTTCCTCCTCCAAGACTTGAGCTCATTTGCATCTTAGCCAAAAGGCCGAGATGCCGCTTTTAAAAATTGCTTCATATGAAACATATGAAGCCTCAGGGTAACCTAATGACCTCGACCAAGTGCGGCCGACCATGGGCTGCCGTCCATACACTTGATCTTAGCCAAAAGGCCGAGAAGCTGGTGGTTGCCACACTTTCCAAGAAATTACGTTTGGCCTCAAGGGTCAACTGAGTGCTTTTTATTTGCCACAAAGAATGTACAAGTAGTTGGAAGCATATCTATCCAGGAGCCACTGAGTTATCATAATGCCTCTTTTCACAAAGCTTGAGCCAATCGAACATAATTCAGAGGATTGGGTTCAATACACTGAATGCCTGCAATATCTCTTCAAAACAAAATAAATGGGAGTGGAGGAGAAACAGAAGGTCATTCTGTTAACAGCTTGTCATGACTGAACCTATAAGTTGATAAGGATCTTGACTTCTCTGGAAGTTCCTGACACTATAACATTCGAAGAACTCATAGAAATAGTAAAAAGGCATTATCACCTGAAGCCCTTGGTGACTATGCAGAGATATAAATTTAGTTCGATGTCAAGAGCCCCCCAGGGAGGTGATAGCAACTTTCATGGTGAGGTTGAGGCAAATGGCTGAACGTTGTGCAGATGGGTTTGCCCTTAATGTGATGTTGAGAGACCGGCTAGTGTGTGGAGTGAATAATACTGCCATACAGAATAAACTGCTAGCAAAAACAAAAATATTACTAAAGAAGGTGTGAGAAATTGCCCTTGCTATGCAAAGTGCAGAAAAAGGCACAATGGAAATTCAAAGCTTGCAAGCTGGCAAGATCCACCAAGTTTGGATGGAAACTGCTAATGGTAGTAGCACCAGGGATGTGAATGCAGAGTTTAAAGAACAAAGAAGCACAGAACAAGGGAGAGTGCAAAGGCACAGGATATTCGGAAGCTGCCTGGACCCGCTAAGTTGTATTTTATTGTCAATGAATCTTCTGGCATTAGTAATTTGGCAGCAGTTGTTTTCTGGTGACTTCAGAAAGTTCAGCATGGATTTGTGTGAAACATTTGGGACAATTTGTTCCTTCACAATTTCAACTTATTGCAATCGCAACATCCTGCCTTTGCATGTTCATATTGAAATTTGTGCAGCATGCTTTGAGGGGTTTTGATGTTGTATTGACCTTAGAGAATCACTCAAAGCAGTTCTGTAACATACCTTAAAGTTGCTGATGCTGTGGAATCTGACCCGTTTACAGTGCAAGGCATACACTTTATCCAGATATAAACATTTCCAAAGGCAGCCTTGTAATAACTGTAAGGTAAATCCTATCTCTGGAAGCAGAGGTCTAAACCATTTATTTAGCTGCGTTTCAGTACCTCACAGTCAGTTTCTCATTTGCTTCAGAGCTAATGTTAAATTTGGGTTGCTGAAAGTGATGATTGTGCATGCACAGAGTAAGTTTAAAATTCGCATTAATACCGCTAAATATGCATTCGTGTTGTTTTTATTTCCCATGGTTTTCTGTCCTCAGGATGTCAGCCATGGATTCTTATTATCTTTACTTCTGATGAATCTATGATGTAAAGTTATAGAATCATAGACACATAGAAAATAAAAGCAGGAGAAGGCAATTCAGCCCTTTGAGTCTGCACTTTTTGATCATGGCTGATCATCAAATTCAATATCTTGACCCTGCCTTCCTCCCATATCCCTTGATCTCTTTAGCCCCAAGAGCTATATTTAATTCCTTCTTGAAATCAGACAATGCTTTGGCCTCAACTACTTCCTGTGGTAGTGAATTCCACACACTCACCACTCTCTGATTGAAGAAATTTCTCCTCACCTCAGTCCCAAAAGGTTTACCCTTTATCCTCAAACTATGACCCCTAGTTCTGGGAACCATTGGGAAAATTCTTTCTGAATCTAACCAGTCTAACCCTGTTAGAATTTTATAAGTTTCTATGAGATCCTCTCTCACTCTTCTAAACTCCAGTGAATATAATCCTAACCGATTTAGTCTCTCCTCATATGACAGATCTACCATCCCAGGAATCAGCCTGGTAAACCTTTGCTGTGCTCCCTCGATAGCAAGGACATCCTTCCTCAGATAAGGACACCAAAACATCACAGAGGAGGCTCTTTGACTTTTCATGCCTATGTTGGTTCTTCAAAAGTGTTGTTGTGCCCCCACATTTCCACATTTTGGCTATAATCTGACAAAGTGAAGTATATCAGTACATAGAAATGTTATCTCCATACGGGATACAATAGATGATGCCCATTTTGGCAACCACAATGACCTGAGTATCGTAAAGTAAGGTCGGTATTCTCCGATCTCACCTGCGGTTGGGATTCTCCAGTCTTGGCGCTGTGAATGGAGATTTAGCTGAGTGTCAAATTCTCCATTCTTGCTGGCAGTGGTAGCAGTGGCGTATAAGGCCAGAGAATTCCAGCCTAAGTATTATAAGTTATAATTCATGGAAAATGACAAATTTGAGCTGCTGCCCTGTCGCAGTCATAGTTCTCTTTGTCCATGTTCTGCCCTGATTACAAGGAGTGGCATGGTGGCACAGTGGTTAGCACTGACGCCTCACAGCGCCTGGGACCCAGGTTCAATTCCAGCTTTTGGTCATTGTGTGGAGTTCGCATCTTCTCCCGGTGTCCAGCAGCAAGTTTCCAGCGCCTATAGTCGGGAGCAGCTCAATTGAAGGTAAGTAAGCTACACCCACTTTTAAAGCACAAGCTCGTTTTTCAACCTCGCTTAAGCCAAAATATCTTCTCTGTCCTATCAAATCCTTCACGATTTTAATAACCTCTATCAAGCCCTCTCCCAGGCTTCTCTTCAGGAGAGAAAAGAACTCCAGCCTGTTCAATCCTTTCTAAATATCCTCTGATATTGAGCTTGATAATCATTCTTTCTGGTTGTATCACAGCTTGGCATGGCGCTTGCTCTGTCCAAGACTGCAACAAACTACAAAGGGTTGTGAACGAAGCCCAGTCCATCATTCAAACCAGCCTCCCACCCATTGACACTATCTACACTTCCCGCTGCCTTAGAAAAGCAGCCAGCATAATTAAGGACCTCACGCACCCCGACATTCTCTCTTCCACTTTCTTCTGCCGGGAAAAAGATACAAAAGTCTGAGGACATGTACCAACCGATTCAAGAACAGCTTCTTCCCTGCTGCCATTAGACTTTTGAATGGACCTACCTCGCATTAAGTTGATCTTTCTCTACACCCTAGCTATGGCTGTAACATTACATTCTGCACTCTCTCCTTTCCTTCTCTATGAACAGTATGCTTTGTCTGTTTAGTGCGCAAGAAACAATACTTTTCACTTTATGCCAATATATGTGACAATAATAAATCAAATCAAATCATTTTACCACCTTCCCCAATGTCTTTCTTTCTTATAATATGAATACCAGAAATGTGCCCACTAACACTCCAAGTGTCTGGTAAGACCTATGTTGGTCTTACAAATATAGCATGACTTCCCTGCTTTCCAATTCTATTCCTCTAAAAATTAACCTCAGTGCTAGGCTTGCTTTTTTCATGGCCTTATTAACCTGTCTCTCTACTTTCAGTGATTGTGAATGAGTACCACTTGATCCTTTTACTTTTCAACCCCATTCAGACTCTTACTATCCAAACTAATATATGACCTACTGATTCCTCCTGTCGGAATACACCACCTCACACTTAGCTATATTGAAATTAATTTGTCAAGTATCTGCCCATTTCACTTGCGTATTGAATGTAAGGTAAAGGATGAGCTCTGATCTCTGTTCTGAACATTTTGATCTGCGGGATGGAGCAGAATTAACCTGCATATTTGTATATTGCTGCGCTTAATATTTCAAGCTTTGACCTGCTGAGTTTTTCAGATGCATCAGGCACCCAGCCATCAATCTATGGGAGAGCAGGTCAGTGAAACTCTGACAAACCTTCTATCGTATTTGACAGCATAGTGTTGCCTGTCTGGCCTCGAGGAGCTTGCCTTCTCAGTGGCCCTCAAAGCTGTCCACAGCTCTCAATCGGTTTATTCTTTGTTACACGGGACATCAGCCTCATTTCTCAGCCTGCAATTCATAGAAACATGGGGAATGGCTTAATTAGTGGTTTACAGGTCATCACCTTATCTGCTGCAAGTTAAAATAGCACACCTTGAAATATGTAGTGCTGGGAGAGAACTGTGCATCACATAATTGGACAAAGTGCCTTGGCAGTCTGAAAAATTGCTGCCATGGTAATGCCCTCACTCAACTATGACTAATTGTTAGTTCATTATCACAGGCAGTTCAGAAAAGAATCTAATCCTAGTATCCATGCACACTGGTTCCTCTGCAGATCTTTTAGGGTTGGAAAAATTAAGTAGAAATTTCAGTGAAGGCTTGATGTGTTTTTGTTAAGTGATTCCAATACTTCAGAATTCATTACTTTCACAGAGAGCGCGCTTCACAGTGAGAAGTGTTATGCTGAAGCACCCTGGCAGTTCAGCAAGTGTTTCTTCGGAGTACTTGAGTCAGGCAGATCAGGAGGGCCTTGAGTTTCATTCCTGATTCACACGGAATTAGCTTCACTTCAGGCAGCAGCACAGCCATTGCAATCAACCTCAGCACTCCAGAGTTGAAGAGGATGAAATATACAACACTTCCTGTTGTACCCATTGCCTATTTTTCCCCTGTCTTAATTCAGGGGCTCTGTGATTGATTGCCATTTGGGAGCTGATTGCTTTTTAGGCTCGTATTGTCTTCAAAAGGTTACCCATCCCTCCCCAACAGCTTACGTATTCTGCCCATTAGATCCCAACATATACTGCATTTTGTTCTGCATGTACAGCTCATGATCTGTCCTTCTAATTTTATTAAACCCCTGCCAAAAGGAGTTTGCAAAATTACATTTTCACAAGCCTATTACAAACAGGAACACTCAACAGTGGTATTTATCTCCAACTAGTCAATAGCGTTATATCCAATTGATGGTGTTCCTGATTTGAGAAGTTAAAGCTTTTAAAGTTTATTTATTGGTGCCACAAGTAGGCTTACGTTAGAACCACAATGAACTTCCTGTAAAAATCCCCTAGTCGCCGGAGTGTGGTGACTCGGGGATTTTCACAGTAACTTCATTGCGGTGTTATTGTACGCCTACTTGTGACACCAATAAATAAACTGAGGGAGAATTTAGCATGGCCAATGCACCTAATCAGCACGTCTTTTGTTCTATGGGAGGAAACCGGAGCACGTGGAGAAAACCCACACAGACACAGGGAGAACATGCAGACTCCACACAGATAGTGACCCAAGTCGGGAATTGGCTCTGTGAGGCAGCAGTGCTAACCACTGTGCCAGTTCAGTTGTACACAAGAAGATAGAGTGTGTGGGGAAACTGCACTGCTCAAACATACAAAGGAACAATTCTATTGATATGACTTGGTGTTAAATGGAAGACATCTTATTCCTCAGCATGGCTAGCTTCTCCCAATCTCAATGTGCATTGCATATTGCATGATAGACATTAGAAATAGCTTCAACTGTCTTCAATGGCATAACAGGTAACATTAGGACAAGTACAACATATAGGTGAGAGAGTGCAGTACTGATAGTCATAAATTTGATGAACCATTAAGCCAAAGCCCCATCTGCTTGTTGAAGTGGTTTGATTGAATTCCGAGACTGCTAGGGCACCATTTGAAGAAGATCAGTGACTTCACTTGATGTCCTGTTTAACATTCCTGCCTCAACCAACGCTACCGTTGGTTGTGTTTCTGAATTGATACAGGCACAGAATGGCTGCGACATTTGTCCACGTAACTATTTACTGCAGCTCAAAAGTAACTCATTCTGTACTGTAACTCCCATGATCCTAAAACTGGGAATTTCTTCACCACTAATTTTCCCAGAGGTGGGGTGGACACCCCATTAATGCTTGGAAATGGGCAAAGGGGCTGCACTTTTGCAAAAGTTAAGACGTAGGATAGGAGTGGTACCAAGGCAACATTCTAAGATTCTATTCCATGATTTCTATGTCACAGCACAACATAGGCCTGAATTTGATGTTCCCTCCAATGGGTTTTAAAGCTGGAGGAGGGAAATTGCATGTAAGGGATTCTCTCCAGGATCTCCCCCACCCTGACCTGATGGAATTTTAAGCTGAGGTGGGCAGGACCTTGAATGACAAGACTGCCTTTGTCCCAGTTAAGGACCTTGTAGCCATTTAACAGCCTTTTCCCATTCAGCCTCAATTGTTAGGCTTGTGGGCAATGGGAAATAGGACAGTTAAAGATTCTTGATCTTGGGCAAGGCAGTGGTGGGAGATGGTGGGCACCTCCACTGAAAGCCCCCTATTGACTTGGGGAACCGTCTTCTCAAGGACTGATCACCTCCAGGCATACATCACGGGCAGCCTAACCGCTGATAACCAAAGCTCCCGCAAGAGTCACACACCCTCCCCTGCCCAGGACTCTTACCACTTACCTTCATACCAGCTCCCAAAACTTAGTCCTGGACGCAGCGCTGCAGTACCCCTTACGGCCATCACAGCACTCTTCTTGCATGGGCTGGAGATCAGATTGGCCGACAGTTCTCCAAGGTCGGACTTCCTTCCAAGTGGGCATGGAAGTCCCGCCCCCTGCCAATCAGTGCTCACTTGAGCATGAAATAGCACTGGGCTGTCAGATGTGGGTGGGAATGCAATTCCCACTGGCACTCCATCATGGTGGGTATCACAGTGGCTCAGTGGTTAGCACTGCTGCCTCACAGTGCCAGAGACCTAGGTTCGATTCTCGGCTTGGGTCACTCTTCTGTGCGGAGTCTGCACATGTCTGCATGGGTTTCTCCCGGGTGCTCCGGTTTCCTCCCACAATCCAAAAGACGTGCTGGTTAGGTGCATTGGCCATGCTAAATTCTCTCTCAGTGTACCCGAACAGGCGCAGGACTGTGGCGACTAGGGGATTTTCACAGTAGCTTCATTGCAGTGTTAATGTAAGCCTATTTGTGACACTAATAAATAAAACTTAAAACTCCAGATGGTGGGGTTCCGAAAAATTCAGGCCATAATTCCAAGTCTTCTTACATTGTTTGCATAGAATATGAACACAAACCAGCTAAAAACAAATGCCAGCTGATTCATCGCTAAAAACACTTTGAAATTCTAATGAATTGACTGTGTTGGTATAACAGTCGCTCAGTTTACAGTTTACATGTCCTATGTGGATGAAAAAGTGATAATGAAACATATACTAGTCATAACACATTGGATGTGTATGAATTATTTCCCTTTCCATTAATTTCTGAGTCTTATATCATTTACTACTTAAAAAGTTGAGCAGTTTATGCCCAATAAAAACTGCATAAAACCATATAACTGACTTGGGACTGTGAGGGCCTTTCAGCTGTGGTTTACAACCACCATCAATCAAGGTTATATAGCTCGATGGGCAAAGAGATTTTATCGCACTTTGAGAAAGTATTTTGCAAATGTTGTAAAACAGTCAGGCCCGACAAATGAACATATTACAACTTTTCATTCCCTCCGCTGATAAATGGACCGGTTCGGAATTTGTGTCAATTTATTTGTGGCAAGATGGTGGCAGCCAGTTTAACGCGCCAATCCCTGTAATATTTAGAAAACAGGTCTTCCTTCATCCAGCAGACGCCGGAATGTTTTGTTCTGTTCCCCGTGCGTTTAGTGTGGAAAGCAGCAGGCTCTTGGGAGAACTGTTCGTTTTCAGGGCAACACAGCTGGCAGTACAGAGCCCTACAATTTATGTGCCTGAAAATCTGGCAGCCTCGCTCACCACCGTGTCATTCTAACAGACTCTTGTTGAAAAAGGCTGCAATTTTGTTGCCAGTCTAAAATAAAAAGGGCATGAACTGCTGGTGGCAAAATAATCTGAGAAACTCATTCTGCTCGGAACGAACCGACGCCCGTGCCAGGATCCTCCCTTTCTCAACAATGGAAAGGGAGAGGGACAGGAAAAATTCAAATGCAGGCAAGTGGCTTAGGATTGAGTTATGCGACAATTAAAGCCCTGTCCTCGTGGCTTGCTTTGCCAAGGAAATGTGTCGCGGCATTTGAGGGACTCAGAAGGAGTGCAGGCAAACAAGGAAAACATGCATTTGCTTTTTTTTGCCTCACAAACAAGGCGAGCACAGATTTCTTATTCTAGAGTCCATTGGCTGTCATCCTTTCTCAGTAGCACACAGCAAGTGAATAGACTCGGCACCCTAGAAGCTAAGCAGCAGGATAATAGACGCCATTTACTTCACATTCTCTGGCAAGCCTTTCATCGTGTAATTGCTTAAACTTGAAGAAGGTATTTAAAGAAAATTGAGGCGGAACATTTTGTAAAATTAATTTTGCGTTCTCCATGGAGGTTGACTTTTTGCGAAATGTGATCTGAAGTGAGACACCTCCCTCCCTCCCCACCGGGTGCTCTTTGAAGGATGAACTTATCCCTTTGTTCAAACCGCAATTCTATAAACAGGAATGTTACCCTCCAGGCTTCTGTCTTGTCAGCTGTGTTCTGTTTCTTGGGTGTTCAATGATCCTGACAGCAAAGACAGCAACTACTTCCATACACAAGATTACCATTTCCATATTTACCATTTAAGAAACATTCCAAGTTGATTCGACAGGCAGTCAGCAAAATGGGTGGCAAGCCAAAGACGAAGATATTAGGAGGGCTGAACAAAAGCTTGACAGAGAGAGAGGGCTTGACAGAGAGGGCCTGAAAGGAGAAGGATGTGGTGGTGCAGACTGATTTAGGGACGGAATTTTGGAATATGGAGTCAAGACTGCTGAAGGCAAGGCTGCTTGGGGCCAACTGGAAATGCAAGAGGGAAATGACAGATAATGGGACGCTTATGGGGGAAATGGCCTGAAGGGCTGCAGAAGCTCACAAGCGCCCGAGAGTGCTGATGCCATGAAGTGATTGAATCCTGAGAATGTGAATTTTAAAGTTGAGGTTCTAGGAGATTGGGAGCTAATATATTTCAGCAAGGACAATGACTGGGTCAGAATTAGCACAGGGGAAATAGAATGTTGGATAAGCTGATTAGGTATGCAGGATGGTGGGTAATGTTGAAGTAGTAGATTCTGGTATGGATGGGAGATTCAGGTGAGTTCAGGTTGGGAAAGAGGCAGGTGTTAGCACAGGGTAAGAAGTACTCAGTCTGTGTGCTGGAGGTCATAGGGATCAGAAGCTACTAAAGTTATGGACAGCTTGAGACAGTGCCTGCGCTGAGGGGAATGGAATTAGTGGCAAGATTTTTGGGCCTGAAGATAAGTAATGGCATAGTGGCAGAATGGTTAGCAACCCCGCTCCCCCCCCTGCTCCCCCACCGGCTGACCACCCCCAGCAGCATGCCCCTATCACTGGCCTCCCTCCTTCCTTCACTGATCTCTGTGCACAGTGGCAACGGGACCCCCTCACCCCCACCGATCGCCCCCTAGGCCCTGCCCCCATTAGGCTCCGCCCCATCTGGCCCCACCTCACATAGGCCCCGCCTCCTTGGCACTGCCCCATTCCCGGTGGGCAGTGCCAAGGCGCCCCCTGGGCATTGGCACTTTGCTCCTTGGGCTGTGCCGGGGCATATGCTGGCACTGCCAGGATGCCAATGCCCAGAGAGCACTCCCCCTACCGCCCGACTCTCTGGGGGGCCCTGAATATCCTTTCTTCACTCCAGTGGGGTCGGGCCATTAGTTCCTCATTAGTGGGGAGCTCTCTAAACCAGGCTGGAGTGAAACACTCTGGCGGGGGTGCGGGGAGATGCTAGCAGCCCCGGAAACTTCAGTCCCGGCCCACTAATCACATTGCGATTATATTGAAATGACCATTTAAATGGTCTTTGCGCCTGCCCGCTGATTTCTAGCGCGGAGCTGACTCTGCCAGAAATCTGGCACTGGGAGACGCTAGTGGGATGCGAATGCTCACTTGAACTCCGCGAATCGGCCCACAATCTCCCAGCCCGCTGGGCTAAAGCATTAGCGCAGTGGGATGGGAGAATCGCAGTCACTATTTATCGTTTCAGGTTCCTCTTTTGTCTTCTGGGCGAGTCTCATTCGAACTAATCCAGTTTAGAGTATCAATTCAGAACCAATTAATTAGACTGTGCACAACTAAATTAAACTGGATCTAAATTTGAAGTAAATATCCCTTTAAAACTTACAGTGGTGCAAGAACAAATCCTTGCAGGGGCATTTGAGGGAAAGAAGCTTGACCCCTGCTCTGCCCAAGACCGCAAGGAATTACAAAAGGCTCTGAATGTAGCCCAATCCATCACGTAAACCAGCCTCCCATCCATTGACTCTGTCTACATTTCCCGCTGCCTCAGCAAAGCAGCCAGCATAACTAAGGACCCCATGTACCCCGGACATTCTCTCTTCCGCCTTCTTCTATCGGGAAAAAGATGCAAAAGTCTGAGGTCACGTACCAACTGACTCAAGAACAGTTTCTTCCCTGCTGCTGGTTGACTTTTGAATGGACCTATCTCACATTAAGTTGATCTTTCTCTACACCCTGGCTATGACTGTAACACTACATTCTGCACTCTTGCCTTTCCTTCTCTATGAACGGTATGTTTTGTCTGTATAGCGTGCAAGAGACAATACTTTTCACTGTATGTTAATACATGTGACAATAATAAATCAAATCAAATCAAACGATGGGGCAGGATAATGGGATTTGCTGGATTGCTCAACAGAGAGCTGGCAATGGCGCAATGGGCAGAAATGCCTCAATGATTCGATGATCTCAGAGGCCATGGGAAGACAAGCCATTACTGTGATGTCCTGGTTGTTGGCACTGTTTGAAGCTTCCAATTGCTTCAATTACTCATATTGTCCTTCTTCCAAAAAGACAATGTCACCTTATTCTAAAAAAATCAGTTGTATTTACAATGAGGTGAATCATCAATCCTGGTTTGAAGATTTGATTTATGACTGCATGACATTCCATGATTTAATTGGTCTGTGAAAGATAACTGCTTAACATATTAAACCATTGCATATGAATTACTGTTCATGATAAAATGGGGTTAAATACTTAACAGTTGCATGGTCTTTTTATGCCATCTTAATCTGGACTTTAGTCTATTTGTTTAAAATGGTTTGACTTCACCCCAACAGTAATAGATGGAAGATTACCATATGAAAATAATAAGAGCTTGTTTGTCAATTTTTTGTAACAGTTATTGCCTAAGCTAATAGTTTATTTAGTAATTGCTATGGGCAATGAGCAATTATATTTGTGTTTACACACTGGGCAATGTGATGTTGTTATCCATGGGAGGTGACCTAATTTGCTTCTGGTTGATATTTTTCAATGCTGGCTTATATAAAATATTCATAGAATCATAGAATCCTACAGTGCAGAAGGAGGCCATTCAGCCCATTGTGTCTGCATCGACCACAATCCCACCCAGACCCTATCCCCCTAACCCTATGCATTTACCCTAGCTAGTCCCCCTGACGCTAAGGGTTAATTTAGCATGGCCAATCCACCTAACTTGCACATCTTTGGACTGTGGAAGGAACCGGAGCACCTGAAGGAACAAAGAACAAAGAACAGTACAGCACAGGAAACAGGCCCTTCGGCCCTCCAAGCCTGTGCCGCTCCTTGGTCCAACTAGACCAATCGTTTGTATCCCTCCATTCCCAGGCTGCTCATGTGACTATCCAGGTAAGTCTTAAACGATGTCAGCGTGCCTGCCTCCACCACCCTACTTGGCAGCGCATTCCAGGCCCCCACCACCCTCTGTGTAAAAACGTCCCTCTGATGTCTGAGTTATACTTCGCCCCGCAGACACGGGGAGAATGTGCAAACTCCACACAGAGAGTGACCCAAGCTGGGAATCGAACCCGGGTCCCTGGTGCTGTGAGGCAGCAGTGCTAACAACTGTGCCACCGTGCAGCCCACCTACTGTGCCACCGTGCAGCCCACCTACTGTGCCACCGTGCAGCCCACCTACTGTGCCACCGTGCCATGTGCAGCATTTTAAAGGAAATCTAAACTTAATAATTCTGCAACTAAATCCATAGGCCCAGACGTCCACTATGACAAAGAGGCTTTCCATCATGGTGAAAATCCCAGAAACAGCTGAAAATTTTAGATCCTGCACCCCCTAAAACAATATTTCCTATATTTCTCGGGGTGGGACTGGAGCTGGACTGGGATTGTGTATGCACGGTTCACAGAGGCAGCTGACTATTTAAATCATCAGCTGGCTCCACTCAAGTGGGATTTTGATCGGCCAGCAGTGTGAAACAGAAAAGGGCAGATTAGACCCAGATAAGAGGAGGTCTGAACTTGGTGGATTTATTTGGATAGCCAGGGTACCCCTTTGGAGAGATAGGGTTCCCCTTTGGATATGAGCCTGAGATATCTTTGGGAGAGGTAAGGTACCATTTGGGAGAGGTAAGGAGCCCTTTGGAATTGTTAAAAGTTAACATGATTGTGTAAAAGGACATAAACTCATTGGGACTGCCAAAGCTGTCAAGGAACTGTCAAAGAACTGTCCAGCTCTCAAGAAACAGTCACGATGTCAAGGAACGGTCAAACTATCAACTGTCAGAGCTTTCAAGTGACTGTCAAAGCTGACAAGGGGTTGCCAAGGCTACTGAAGACCTGTCAAAGAAGTATCAGAGGATACTAGGTGATTTGGCATGGTGCAAGTAAGGGCAAAGGGCACAGGGTA